>NW_006436810.1:8281005-8342240 GCF_000325575.1 Pteropus alecto
ACATGGAGCAGAGATGAAACCATCCCAGCTGAGCCTTGTTCAAACTGCTCACCTGCAGAACTGGAAGCAAATAAGTCATTCTCATTTCAAACCAATAAAAATGACTTGGCTTCCGCTCTGTCTTTCACTGTTCCTGGAGCCAGAACAGGGACATGAGACTGATGAGCAAGGTTCAATTATGTGCGAGGAGACAAAGCTCAGAGAAAAAACTTTCAGGACAGAAACAAGGAGTATTTTATCTGACCAGGGCAGATCAAATAGCAGGTGACAGGCATCTCACCTGGGGGCACTGTGGCTAAATGATGGCTGGTACACTGACGTAACCACTGGACACACTGTCAATATGGCGGCCACATGAAATTAAATCTAACTCAGCAGGGATGACACTCTATTGCTTTAATTGTTTCTACCTGCTGAATCCATCCTCAAAACAAAAATCAGTTTTGGAATAATAAAGTTATTCTTCCTTGTACCCCTGGCTTATAGGATATTTGGACAACTAAATGTGTTCATAAGTGCCTGATTGCTATAACTTGAAAAATCAGTATTTGAAGACATATAATCCTTCGTAATCCCCCATCACACCAGCATATAGTTGATCAATTATTGACATTATCGACTGACCTTCATTAATCCATACATTTAGCAATTATTTACTGAGTGCCATCCCTGTGCCCAGATTGAGCTAGATATTGACAGATAATATAAGCTAGGTCCTCATAGGACTTCCCATTTAGAGAATAACTCCAAGGAACATTTAAAAAACAAGACAACTAAAAATCCTGATAAGTTCTGAAGGAATGAACAAAGTGTTTTTAAGAGGAAAAGTGCTTAGACAAAGGCAGGGCTTCTTTAGATAGGGTAGTGTTCACAAAGACCGGTCTGAGGGCCAGATATGTAAGATATGAAGAATGACAGGGAGTCGTCCAGGTGTGGTCATCACTGGTCACTGTAGGTCCAAAAGTTTCTGCAATAAGGACTAGGTATCGAAAAGTGGCCTCATTTTTACATACTGTCAGCCAACATGGCAGAGGAAAGCAATGCCCAATGCAATTTAGGGATTTATTGAAAAATATTTGGTATTAAGTAGATGAAATTAACTGGTTGGGTTTTTTTTTCCCCGCTTTTCAACCAGTTGTGATGAAGTTTTATAAAAATACAAGTTTATCTTTATGTCGCTATGTTACTTCTATTCAGCTGTCTATTTAAAATGGTACTTACAATAAAACCAGCCTTGACCTCTAAAGCAATTTGCTTGCATGCATCCTTCCAATGAGTCTGAGTAGGTAATCCATATAGATGTCTATGGTACTGAATCATCTGAATCATTTTATAGATAAAAAAAAAAATGGAGAGAATTATGAAATGCCGATTCCAGGATGAGAACGGGCATAGGTTTGTTTTGAAGATAAAAAGAAGAGTCTAGAGCTCTTGACTTCTAACATTCAACTCATTAACCTGAGGCTTTTCGTCATATTCTTCTTAAAAGTTTTAGTTTCACCCCAGAGAAGGATGTTATATTTATATTTTGGACATAAGAAAGAATTCTTATATAAGTTTTTGGCTGAACTAGGTTCACAGAAAAGCAACATCCCAAGCATAAAAATAGAGTGGTGGCAGAAGTGAGCCGCACACAGTAATAGCTATTTCACACTTTCGGAAAGTTGATTCCAGTATGGTTTGCAATTACAGGAACACAGAGGCCTAAGCTAATTAGTTATTGAGTTCCTATGTTCTTCTTTAAAGAAAGCCATCGATCTTTGCCCTCAGAAAGTTATTTTTATACAGTCACATGTCCAAGCTAGTGGGTGACAGGCCACCTGTGGGGTCCTCCCTTCAGCTTTGGTCTTTGAAATGAAAATAATCTGACTTTTATTTACAGGGAGTTTTGAGTCTTCCAAATAGTCTGGAATATGGCTATAGTCACCAAGTGAACCATATTTAATTACCTATAACTAATTATTGTGCATCACTCCAGCGTATTTCATATTACCATTTCAAAGCCATGTGGGAGGTCTTTTAACTCTCCCCTTTAAATCCTGATAGAGAGGGTCCTGTGGCTAGAGTTACGCGTACTATTGATAAGGTTTAGAAGAAACATTATTTGGCCACTATCGAGCTTAATACGAGATTATGTCTGCTGTAAACACTGAAGATACTTTTCTCCTAATATAGTTAATTTGAGACCTTGTGTATTTCTAGTCCAAGGATGCATTCACTATCTTAAAAGATAAAAATAAAAATAAGTTAATGTATTTACACATTCTACAATGTGAATAAAATTAAATTTTCTTATGCAAAATATTCTAATGCATTTGATTTTTAATCTTTTCTTCTATTACATTACTAAAACTTCTGACTAATATTAAAGGCATAGTAATTACCCATTAGGGAGTCCCTGGAAGAAGAATTAGGGTTGGGATCTCTGACGACGATGCCTATTGATCCAGGCAGGACTGCACGAGTCTGGGTCCTTGCCCTGGGGTTAAGAGTGAATGAGAGAAGGTACAGAGGAAAGATGCCCTATGCCACGACTGGACAAAGCCTCCCTTCCCTAGTGTCTCACTGTGGCTGCCCGCTGAGCCTGCCAACGGCGAGGGCAGGGCGACTGCTCCCCACAGGAGGAGCCCGGGGTCATTTTGCTGTACCAGCTGCATGGGCCTTTAAGAGAACATACTGATTGCCGAAAAGGTGTTTCATAATGACCCCAGGACTTGTAGCATCTTTGCTGCTTCCATAGAAAGTTCTGCTCATCGCTGTGGCCCGGATTTGATTCTTCGACGTTCTCACTGGGGAAGTATGGTGAAAGAGGAGTCTTGGGCTCTCCTCCTCCTGGAGTTCAGACTGTGCCCCTGACACGCCTTCATATTTGGCACTTTTCATTCAGGCGAATGGGATTAAAAAATAAGCCAGACGTCTTCCTAGGAGATGGGTGTCATGTCGCAAAACCCTTCTCAGCATTGTGCCAGGTTACCATCTGATTACCCTCGCCATTCCTGGAACCAGTAAGGAGGACAGTTCGGTCCCACAGATCTTTAGAAATGTTTCTTGAAAAAAAGTTTTAATCTGCTTCCCAGGGTCTCCCTAAGCCTACAGGACCTCCAAGCCAAATTTTCTTTATTTCCATCTCCACTTTGAATTGAATCTAGCAATTTTTTATTAAGCAAGTTACAGTGTGGCTGACAGGTGGCTCCTTAACTCTAGAGATACAAAATCGTGTCTACAACATATGTCAATACACCTCACCCCAGAACACCACAAGGCCTCCCCTTTCCTAGTCACTTCTTTGCTCATAGAAATGAACGTATATTTGAACATAGAAATGAATGTTCAACAAAATAAATCGTCTTTGACCTGTTTGCCTAAATACGAGGAAGTGTCTGAAATGGGCAAAAGCGTCTAACATATGATGTTTTCATAAGCGAATCCTTCCTCTTCCCTCTACTCCAAATCGAACCTACTGCATCCACACCCCGAACCTACTGCACACCCTTCCCCATGTCAGGAGACGGCCTCTCCTTCCTTCCAGATGCTCCCGCCATAAACCCTATTCCTGCCCTTCCCTCACGCTGCGAATCAATCCATGGGCAAGTCCTGTCACAGTAGTTCCCGCTTATCCGCGGTTTCAGTTACCCACGGTCACCCATGATCCGAAAATATCAAAGGGAAAGTTACAGAAATACATAATTCATAAGTTTTAAACTGCGCACTGTTCTGAATAGTGCAATGCAATCTCGTGTCCCCCTCTCCGGTCCACCAGGGACCTGACTCATTCCTTTGTCTATCTTATTCATGCTGCATGTGCTCTCTACCCCGGTCCTTAGTAGCCACCTCCATTATCCAATCGACTCTCACGGTGTGGCAGTGCTCGTGTTCAAGTCACCCTTACGGTAGCCTGACACTACGTCACAACGCCTATGCAGCTCATCTCACCTCGCAAGAAGGGTGAGCACAGTGTGACAAGACATTTTGGGAGAGATCGCATTCACATACTTTTTATTATGGCATGTTGTTGTAATTGTTCTATTTTAGTATGAGTGACTGTTGCTCATCTCTTACCATGTCTAGTTTATAAGTTAAACTTTATCATAGGTATGTATGTACATAAGTATAGGAAAAAGCATAGCATCTACTGAGTTTGGTACCCATAGTATCAGGCCTCCACTGGGGGGTCTAGAACGTATGCCCTGTGGATGAGGGGGGGTTACTGTGCTGTGCCTTCAACTTCTACCCCAAATCCAGCCACTTCTCACCACCTCCACTGCTACCACACTAGACAGAGCCTCCCTCCTTCTACCCTTGCTCCCCTGCACACAACCATGAGAATCATCCCTTTAAAATATGTCAGATCATGCCATCCTTTCACTCAGATCCCTCAGGTATCTCCCCATTTCACTAAGTTCAATCCGAAATCCTTACAGCGTCTTCCAGTATTCCTTACTACCTGCCGGATCTCATTTCCGGCTACTTTCCCCCTCGCTCTCCACTGTCCTGTCAAGATGGCCTCTCGTGTTCCGCTGACACTGTGCGCCTCTGTCTGGAAGGCTCAGCCCTCACCAGTCCTCCCCAGAAGGTGAATCCCTCACTCCTTCAAGTCATCGCTTGAATGTCAATTTCTAAAGGAAGTCAACGCTGCAGACCGGGCCCTCAATCCTACTCTCCCTACCCTATTTTTCCCCTCCACAAACACCTACTTCTTTTTACTACATTGACTGTTTGTCACATCCCACTAAAACGTAAGTTCCAGGGGACAAGGATCTTGCGAGCACGTAGAACAGTGCCTGACACAAAGCAGGTGACTTGCAAGTGTCTGCTGACTGACGCTCTCATTACGGGGCTCCGTCCCAGCTTGAGGAGTCTCACCTCAGGTCCCGGATAGGGTCTGGGTCTCTCCTTGAGCAACTGCAGCCTGGGGCGATTGCAGCCTTGAACACTTCCATCGGAAGCTATGACGGACTCCCCCAGCCTGAGTACAGTGCGTCCAGAGTTCCCAGGAGTTGTCAAAACACATATAAATAACACCGTAAGATTTGGAAACACATGAAAACTTGGAACTAAACATGATCCGTTTAGTTTGCAATTTAAGCACAGGTCTATTAACTTCGAGTCTGGACCAAGAATCTCACATTTCCATCTGGTGACAAGGCCCACGAGAAATGACAGTCACCTATGCAGAAGATTCTATTTGTGTGCATGGGATTATGCGCAGCTCCTTGCCTAATGGTGTTACTCCAGTAAGGCTTGCCCGTCTGTCCTGGAATCCAACGTGGAACTAAGAAACATCTCTGTCCTGAACTTTTCTCTCTCCTGTGAACAGGATAATCCACATTCTGACGTGCGATCATCTAAATTCCGGGCCCTTGTATTCTCTGTGATCCCAATTCTTTCAGTATTTGTCCACCGGCATTCAAAGCCAAACTGACTCGGCCCTTCCCACAACCGTAAGGCTTGTTCAGAAATACTGTCAGCTTGCGACTTCCAATTACCAAAGGAAAGTCACCCTTTATGTCCGCTTTTGAGTGGAATCCCTCTCCACGGGCTTCAGAACTTGACATTACACTCTTATTTCGTTCTAAGTCTGCCCTCTAAGGAACCATGAAAAATCTGGGATACTCCAACAGCTCTTCCAAACTCTGCTTTCCTCGGCTTTGAAAGTCACTAGAGCACAAGCAACTTTTCCTATTTTGATGGCAATCTCAATGTTGCTAGTTTTTAAACTCTTTTCCAGCTACGTCAGGATCTAGCCCTACCTCCTCTGGGGTTGAGGGCCTCTCAGACGTTACTTTACCCTTCCACTGGACTTTGTAAACTTTCAGTCATTCGAGTTAGAGTGGGAAGAGCCTTCTTTTCTGAATTTGAATGTCTTCTGACTCTGCTTACACTTTCCCACAGTTTCTGTATTGACTTCAATAATATTTTTTTTCCAGTGATCTAGTTTCTCCCTGAATTCCTCAGAGATCTGCTTTCAAAATCTAAGCAACAGTTTTTTTGTTCACAAGCAAATAATCATACACAGGGATCAAGAAAGCTTTCATAGTTATCTCTGGTTCTAAAATCTGGGGTTTGCTCAGCCACAAGGAACCCCAAACTTTGGTTCTCCTAAAGTCCACTTTAGACTGTAATCTGGAAAAATTGTAAATAAGTCAAAAAAAAAAAAAATCTCCTTTATAACAAAAGCCTCCTCTGGCTGACATTCTGAATTCCCAAATTTAAATTACCATAATAAAAGCTGAAAAACAGGCCTATCTCTTATCCTTGGCTAAAAGTCAGGAAAACAGAAACGATAATCCAAGGTAGAAAAGGAATGCGAGTCACCGATTCCAAATATACACACAGAGGCAGTTTACTAGCTTTGGTGTGAGCCCTCTCTGGCCTTTGAAACAAATTTCCATCCTATCCAAGACTAGATTCTTCCTTGTTCCATGTGGGTTGTTACCCAGCAGATATGCAGCTGCTCTTGCAGAATCTGGCCTGGCACAGACAATAAATTCCCATCCATGTCGATGTGAGTTTCTGTCCACCCCTTTTCCAGCACAAAATCCATGTTCCCTCCATGTGGAAAAATGTCTAAGAAATTTACAGCTGTTCCCGCAGTTTAAGTTTCCCAAGAGGATTTGCTCCCCAAAATCCAGCCCTCTGTACATGCATTTGCCTTACTCTGCCAAATTATGGCAGTCATTAGAATCTCTGACTCTCTTAACTAACCCTGCTCCGAATCCTCATGGGGGCTCTGCAGAGGGCACTCAGGCACACCGACCCCATTTATTAGCACTCAGGTCTTGGACCCCAGCACCAGCGTAGTTGGCAAGCTGACTTTGCCTGTCAGTGAACCGAGAGATTTCTTGACCCACCAAGTTTAAAGCATAGACAAGAAATAAGCCATGTAGTCACTTTGATTTCTTCCTCCTAGCTTTTGTTGGTGTTGCTAGCCATCTGCATCCCTGTCTTCTGATAATGGGAGAGAGAGAAAGAGAGAGAGAAAGAGAGAGAGAGACATGGATATACTACTATAAACAGAATCAAATTTATCAATAAATGAACCAAATGAGGTAGTTACTTAAAGCCTCACTTATATAAGGATAAAGCTAGATTTCAGACACAGAATAAGATAACCATAAACCTCCCCAAGAATGCAGATTGTTGTCCATGAAAATGTTTCCACATCGCCCAAGTACAGTTGATGTTCATTATGCATTATATATTTCTAAGGTAAAGTATAAATCCATCTCTGAGAGAACAGAGCTGCAATAATACCAAATAAGCTACACAGCTGAAAATCTGTACAATGTACAGTGAAAACTCACAAGCTTAATTCTAGCGAGAAGAGACGAAGTATGACGGTGACTTCCTTGAGCATCAAACTTATATGCCCGCAGCTACCGATGCAGAGTATCTTTCCATTCTGTCCACAGGCCTTGGCTCCTCAAACCCCTAACTTGTTTGTTTAGTCATCTTTATCATTCCTTTTCCCGTCCCTAAAACCTGAATCTCCATGTTTGTTTATCATCACGTTTAACGGTATTTCTGTGCATATATATATGTTCCATTGTCCACACCAAGAACATCAAAACCTCAATTTCTCTCATTTGATGGTTTATGCATCAAACAGTTTTCTGAGCACTATGTTAGATGTGGAGACATGCTGATGAAAAAGAATCTTCCAGAGCCACGTAATTGATTATTATAACACACTTGAGACAAACAACTATGGGAGTATAGAGGGAAATTTGCTTAACTCTGCCAAGGAGAACAAGAACGAATTCCCAGAAGAGGTAACATTTGAGGTGATTCCAGAATGAGGGGACACTTGCCATCATTGACAGAGACAAGTGTCTGGCAAGTGCACAGACGCATAAAACGGTATGAGACATTGGGGGAACTATCAGTATATCAGCCTGATTTCCGCACAAATCACAGTGCTGAAAAGTGGTAGACGTGGAAAAGGTAGGTGGCAGACAACGGCCTTGGGTGCCGTGGCAGGGAATCTGAACTTGGGGACGGAATACTTTTAATGGAATTTTTTAATACTAAAGTGATTGAAAAGATGCACTTTATAAAGATCACTGTGGTCTTAGCATGGAAGGTAGAGCAGGTTCGTAGGGACCAGAGGCAGGGCCTGAGTGAGGCAATGGGAATGCGAAGCCGCTCTGAAGCGCAGGCGGGGCATTACTAGGAGGCCTGTCTCCCCATGCACGAGTAGGACCAATGATGCTCCCCCCAGCCCAGAAGACGTCACTCTGAGCCTTTCAGGAAAGGCCAGTCACCCTGCTGTCGAGCAAAGACTGAAGAGCATAAATGGACCTGATGACCCGCATCCCTCTAAAAGTCCACCGTAGACCTTCCTCCCACCTCCCTTACTCCGCGGACTTCGACCCCGACTTCCCTCCTGTAGTGATGGAAGGACTGAGCCCAACTCCTCGAAAGAGAAAAACCGCTCGACCTGTGCTCTAGATCCCACCGTCTGTCACCGGCCCACGGTTCTGCACAAACACCTGCCACCGGAGCATCCTCAGTCACTTCCCGTCTACCAAGAGCACCGTTTCCAACCTACAAACATGCTGTGAAATCTTTTTTAAGAAAAACATTACTTTTCCCTAAACTCCCCTCCAGTTGTGTCGATGCTCTACTTTTCTTCCCCCAAATCTTCTAAAAAGATTGTTACCCTGTGGCATCTAATTCATCGCACATTTACTTCTTAAAATTACGAAGTAGGTCAACGTATAAAAACGCTCTTTCGCCGCCACCCTCCAGCCCCTCCCCCCTCGGATCTCTCCCTCCCGACGGCTCCAGAGAATCCCATACTCTAAAGCCTCCGTGTTTTGTCTGTTTGTGTTGTGCCAGCACAGAATGTCTTTTTCAACTTTCTCCTCCTATGAAAATGTCATTAGTCGTTCGAATTGTAGTTTATGAACCAATTATTCCACATCTTTCTCAGTCTCTTCGGTCAGATTAATAATTTTTCTCTTTGCTTTCTGCTTTTATCTCTGTTATTATACCCAATCTACTCTGCCTGGAATTACACTTTATAATTCAAGGCTCAAGGACATAATTTATAATTCAAGGTCATATGTCTGACACCCAAAATAAATTACAGGCTTTGTAAACGGAGGACACTTATCTTCGTTTTCCGCACAGTATAATCTAGCACTATGCCCAGTTTATAACAAATGCTTGTTTGCTTAAATGGTTGGTTAATTAATTAAGAGTGAATCAAGAGAAGAATGAAGATACATAAATTAGTAAATAAAACTGTTTTTTTTTCAGACCCTTGTATTTAAAACATTATATTTTCTATATTAAAATTGTTTTCTTCAAATGGTCCTGAATATTCAATACTGTCAAACCACCTGATCAAAATTTATCAATCCCTTAATATCTAAAGTACTAGTGACTAATACTGAGTGTGAAAATAGAGGCCGGAAGTAAAATGTTATTCTCTAGGGAAAAAGATAAAGATAGACTGACTTCCAAATAACCAACTCATTTCCCATCTCTAAGTTGTTAAGTTTGAAGTTTTAAATCCAGCAGGGTATGAACGTAATAATTAATTCAGTAAATTCGGTTGTATCCGGTACCTTTAAACATGATATTTACTCCTCGAGATCGATTTTCCTTTACAAGTTTAAATGGTGCATAAGTTAGCTTTTAATGCCTAACACATCAAAGCCTAGTGGCTTAAAAAAGTCAATAATCTGTTTAGTTCATGATTCAGAAAGGCGGCAATCTGAGCTGGGCTAAGCTGGGTGGTTCTTCCTGTGTAGTCTAGGATGATTCATGTGCCGACAACAGCAATCAATTCACCTGAAGGCTGATTGGTGTTGGGAGGCCTCCGCCAGGAAGATTAGTTTCTGATCCAGTGTCATCTCTCACCTCCAGCAGGCGAGCCTAGGTGTATTCACAGGGAAGCTGGGTAAGGATTAGGGAGAGAAACTACCATTTGCAAAGTCTCCTGTGGCCCAGGTACAGAGCTGACACATCACTGCTACTACAGTCAAAGGAATCACAAAATCATCCCAGTGGCAAGGAGAGAGGGAGTAGACTCTACCTCTTATAAAAGCTACTGCAAAGTCACATTGCAAAGGGTATAAATATAGGGAGGGATAAAGGCTTATGGTCATTTTTATTCTATCTACCACTCATAGGCAAAACTCCACAAGTATATATTGAAAATTTAATATGAGATCATCCCTAACTTCAGGAAATCATAGCCTAGTGTGAGAGACAGACAGACATTTGTCAGGCAATAGTGTGATAAATGGTATATGCTGTTTCCACTGCTTAGAACAGTCTTTCTTCTATTTTCATAGAACTGCCTTAAGATCGCAAATAAATATCACTTCCTCTGGAAAGCCATCACAGGGAAAAATCTTGTCCTAGCAGTCAGAGTTGGCTAATTGCCTATTTCCCATGTGACAAACTTTTTTCATCTGTGTCCATACTGAATTGTCACTTAGAAGGACTAGTAGTACATTGAAATGCCAGAAACTAATTTTAAAAAGTGATAACACAAAAGACATAAAAGTATAAAACTTTCTGCATTCTTTATGTCATATATGACATCACGAGAATTTTTGCATTTGTGCCACTTGGTAATGGCTCTGTCAGAGAACAGACGGACGGCATAGAGGTTTTAAACAGTAGGGGGTGTTATTTAATCAGATGCGTACATTAGAAAAATCGCTTGTCCTGTATTATATGCAGAGATCCATTTAGAAGCAAATACTATAATCTCAGTGAGAAATCGTGGTGGTATTTGAAGGCAGCAAGAAATTGCAGGTTTTGAGAGCTATGTATAATGCTGAATCCTCGCAACATGATTGGTTGATTAAAGGCTGGGAGTACTAAGCAAAAAACAGCAACGACGACTTCCCAGTTCCTAGCGCGGGACGCTGGGACAAGCTGGGCCCCTCACTAAGCGAGAATTTAAAGAGATGTGTAACTTGAAAAAATAGAATAAACACTTTCCGAAAGGGTTAACTTTCAGATTCGGGCGCTGGATATGGGCTAATAAATTTGTGGACAAAATGTGGCTTATCACTGTCATCGCCATAATCCTTTACTGATGAACGGAGGCCCTAAACCCTTTGGGGTGTAAGCTCTCTAGAGAGCTTGATGAAAACTATGAACTTTATCACTAGGAAAAAAAATACCTTAAACCCCACAACTTAATAGGTTCATCAATGCCCTATACCCTGGACCAATGGAACCTGTGTCAAAATCCTCTGTCCAGTAAATTAGATGTGGTCACATTAATCCAATCTGGGTCCCCTCCTAAGAAGAGGGCACATGTGAGTGAAGTGTCTGTGAATTGACCCATTTTGCTTAGTAGTTTTATCATCTAATAATTGAATTTTTAAAAACGAAAAATATCAGAACCTACGCTTTTTTTTTCATTTACTTTATTTTTGTTAACATTTATAATGAGAATTTGACTCAGAGATTTTTGTTTAAATGAGATGTGCCCAAATGCATCTGTGGAAGTGAGCGTCTGATTCCATTTTCATGCTTAATCGCAACCAGGCTGCCCTCGCAACCAGGCTGCCCTCCTCACTGAAAAAGCATTTGTGGAAGTCTGTAGAATGTCCACACGTGGGAGGGTTACACAGGGCTGAAGAAGGTGTTAGCAAACAAGTTAATTAGTTCTCTTAAATTGAATAAGAATGCTAAGGTTAAAGTCACTAGGATTTAACTCACCCAAAATTCAACATCTTATTTAACATATTAAATCCCTTCAATTACATATTGTATAAATAAAATAATGACTTTTCAAATTCATGATTTGGATTCCAACTAAATCGTCGCATTACAGTAATTTTAAGTTGTACATCAAACGTTAAACAGCCTTGGAAGAATAACAAAATTAATGAAATGCAGACCCCCTCTCGAACAAATCTGTTTCTAAACTAAGTCAACACCCGAGTACGTTCAAGCAGAAGTCACACAAAGCAGACACCGATCATCAGATCATTAAACAGGTAACCTGGACAGCGAGAATGTAGCCTCTGTAGCGCAAAAGACGCTGAGGTCAGCTCAGTTCAATATTTTCTAAACCAGCTCATAGATGGGAGCGTTAATGATTGAATCAATGTGTTGGAGGAAGAGCATCTAGTTTTTATTATTGCTTTATCCAACATATTTATAATGCTTTTCCTTTTCTATATATAAACTACCACAATGACATATCACAATGATTTAGTCAGGAACAAAGAATGTTCAGATCCCTCCCCTGTGAATTTCTATGTAATGAATAATGAAAACACAGTCATTTTTGTTTGAATAGCTATTTCATGTTGTTGAATGATCTATAAGGAAGTTACTATATTTTGCTCTTTTTTTTTTTTTTTTTTTTTACAAAAGAAATTGCTCTTCTATAATTACAGTTATATAGTAAGGGACTTTCTTATTGGATTTTCTTTTTTGACAGAACTGATTTCTTTATTGACTCTAGAAGTGAAAACTAGTAAGTAGAATCTGGCATAAAAGGAATATTTGTCCTTCTGCTTCTATCATTTGTTATAACCTAAACTCGACTGGAATACTAATAGCTTTTGGCTTCTCATACAGACGTCAGGGCACATTTACAAACAGAAAAGTCAGTGACTATTCCAAACAGGTATATAAATCCACTCCAAGAGTCACTTGAATCTGTGAAGAAATTATGCAAAGGGAAACCAAACAAGAGATGTGTGTTTGGCACAGTCAGCAACGTTCTGGCTTGGAGAGAATCAGCATACAGTACAAGGAACTAGATTCAGCACTAGTCCCGTCTGCTTTTGTCACATGGCTTGGACTGAAGATAATAAATGACTATGGCTAGGACACTGGTTGGCTAGAAAACAAGCCGGGGGTCCAAATTACTGTGTTCATTTCTGGACACAGAGGGAATGCCAAGATTTCTAATCAATATGCATATTTGGTCACAAGAAAGCTGGTCTTTGAGACTGTAGATGTCTCAGTTAATCTCTATGATCCCTATGAGAAACACAAAGGGCGTTACCTGTGCAAAGTGTAATTTTGGAGGGCATCATCATGGCCAAGGTTCATGCTCAACCCGGTGAAGGCTAATTTCTCTCCTAGTTTAAATTTGGTATGCTTGTCTATTTGGCACAATCCACTATTCCCTGAGACTGGTGATGATAAACCTATTTGTAATCATGTGATCTCCTTCCTGCATCTTGACAGGCAAGCTTTGAGTTATTTGCAGTGATAAGGGTAATGATTTACCAGTGACATTTTATTGTCTGTTAAAGAAAAAAATGGCATCATACTTACATAATGCAGACATGAAAGGTGCGGCCTGTTGAAGACTGTGACAGAAGAGGTCTCATAATGAATTAAAAATAAGGCCATGATGCATCGTATTTCGACTATATGTTATAAGTGTTAGTATTGTTATAACTACAAGGTTGCTTTGTCTTTGAACTGTAATAGACTCTTGTGTAGTTCTGAGACACTCAACCTGCAATGTCATATGTTTTCCTCATAATGACAGTTATTAGCAAATATTAAAAGGTTCATTTACAATTTTGACATGAAGCTAGAACACATGAATTTTGATTACAAAACCTGTTCTCTTGGAAAAATTAAAGCCCTTTTTGAGCAGATATGCCTTTCCTTAAATACACAGACAGATTTTTCTTAAAAAAAAAAAAAAAAACTTTAGGAAAATTTTAGGGGAGGAGCAAGTTAGGCGAAACAGAAATGAGAGGAAATATGTTTTACTGAACCAAATAACAAAACATGTTTTGTATTTGTTGGGTTATATTGAGGGATACTCTGCATTCACCAATAACAATTCTTGCTGATTTAAACGATGACTCTGAAAATGGACCAGAACAAAACTTTCTCATTCTATTGAAAGCATGAATAAATATCAATCAACAGCAATCACAGGATCAGTACTCAGAGAATTCACTCTCTCTAAAGGGCAATTCCCTGTCAAGGTTAATTCTGGGGACGGGAGTATTTTTAAAGCAATACAAACCCACACCCCTCTCAAAAGGACATCTCTTCTTAAAAAGTGCTAGTATACTCAGATCCCATCATCCCCAGCCCTTACAGTACCAGGTAGCATAAAACTAATACAAAGACATTTGCCTCTCAGAAGCTTAGAAACCATTGTGTCTACCTGAACTCCACTGTACTCCTGAAGCAACGTCTGGGTATAAACTGGAACAAGAAACTTAAAAACCTTCATTAAAAATTCATGAGCTGTATTATTCCACTGTCTTCTTTATTCTCCCTTTAATTGGTTCCTTCTATGACCTAGGCTCTCAGACTATGAAAGGATCACGGCATGAAGTTTGTCATATCTCCATGCCCACATATATTTCGATATTCCATGACTTCCAATAGTGCCAAAATATTAATATCATGCTTTAAAGAGCCCATGTTTTCTAAATTTGCATATTAGTGAAATTAGATTCATATGGGAAAGATGTGGAATATTAGAAGTTGATTTTTAAAAATAAATTGTTGAGGCAATAAGTGAAATAGCCAGCTCAAAGAATGTTTCGCTATAGTACGGGCACTCTAGGCTATTTTACCTTAAGTAGAAAACATGGAGTGATTAACAAAGTAAGCACAGATGCTGAGGGTTCACATGTTTTTGCCTTTCTGTGTTCAGACCAATTCGTTTTGAATATTAAATCTCTTTTTGGCCTCTGTGTTATTAATATCCCTTCATATCTGATGTGAATCTAAGCTATGCAAGGAGGAAATGAAGAAGAAAAAGACAGAAAGGGGTGGATGTATCCATGACATATTTCCACAGCGCCAAAAGCTATCAATTCTTTCGGGGAACTTTAGACCAAAACGGTGGAGAATATAACAGACAGTCAGTCTACCCAGATGTTCCACTGAGACCCAGAAACCGGCTATAGGCTCTAAAACAATGTTTAACATGGACCCCAGTGCATTCCTGTCATGATGACGTTCTGACTTGATTTCCCCGGATGGATAAAAACATAGATTTGGAGTCATGCATCACTATCCTAGAGTTCATCCACATGTTTTAGAACAGAGAAATAAATCACCATCTTTGAAAAGTAGCTACATTAACTTTAGATAATTTGGAAAACAGTTATAGTAGAAATTCACTGAGATCCCAATATTTGAGTGTAACTATTTCCATTCATGAACCAAATTTGTTAAGTAGTATTCCAATTTTATTTGAATGTTGAGCTTGCCAATTAAAAACCATCGTTTATGTCCCCAGATGTTGTACTTCTCAATTCACAGTAAACTCACATTCTGCTTTCACTTTGAGGTTTGTCAACACCAGCCTCTAAGAGTTCTTCTGGGAATCCTGCTGGTGCATATGCCCTGAAGCTTAAGCAAGCCAGCTCCTGAGCTCAGTAAATAAGCAGACAGTAACATTTCACTGGCAGAAACAACAGTCAGGTTTCAGATACTAGAAAATGGTCCTGAATCTTCCCTTTACCTAGGGAAAAAAAAAGCCATATGAAGGACAGGATCCACGGAGAGTATTCGATGGCTCAGTTCGGACATCTCTTAGTTAAAACAATCTGTATCCTCTGTCTTTCCCCGCTACTGAATTACTCTGATTAGTACCGCCATCCATCAACTCAGAGGCGTGTAGGAGACAGTATGTGCTGGGGACATGGGAAAAGGAGGACCAGAGTCCGCAGTCCCATCAAACTTTCCAGTAAACTTAATTTAATCTTTCGAACCGCATAGCACTTTCCACCATTTGGGGGATTTTTAGCATTGCTCTCCGATTTCATTTCCGAGGACCTCTGGAGCTTTCTTGACTGCTTCTTTTTATTTTTAACTTTTTCAACAAAGTATTTTCTTTCCCTCTCAAGCAATGAAGTCATTTTTCCTTCTCCATTGTAAAGCGTTTCCTCAGTCTTTAAAATCACAATGAGAACTTCTCCAGTGCTTACTTTAATTCTACTTCTTCATCTTCTTATCATGACACAATAGCTGTACCAACCTTTAGAATAAAAAACAGTTCAGAGCAGGCCCATCTCTTTTGATATAGAAGTTTCTTTCAGGTCAGTATGATCTAGAGGTCTTGAAATAAAGAATAAGCCACATGAAAATCAGGACTATTATGTGATCAGATACAAACCTCTCTGCCCACTTAAGTTTTCCAATAATTGCTTTCAAATACCAGCTCTCATAAATAACGTTATAAGCAGCCCGTTCTGCACATCCCCAGAGCTGCTATGTTTTCCTGCGGTTGAGTACCTAATTTAGGAATTCTATCCAACCACAGCAGACAGCAGAGAAAACACTCCCATCAAGTAGGAAGAACATTCTTGGGCCACTTTTCGCAAATAAGGTTAAGGCACTACTGTTTTAATTTTCAAAAGGAGTCTTACTTCTCCTTCTTACCACCCAAATATGTATACACATATACATCATTTCAGACAGCTCTTCAATAGTGCAGTAAGGATCTGATGTCTTTTTTCCAGTTGATGGCTTCATAGATTACCTGCCTGTCCCAAATGTCTTGTTGAAAAGGTTAATATAATCTGCTCCATCATCATGTCCACTCATGGAGCTTCTGTACCTGTTTCACTCGATTTCTAAGAAAAGAATCGCGCTATTTATTTCTGTAATTCAATAACTTCAAATATATAGGCTACTCTTTCATCCTGCCAAGAGACAATTTGGGGTGACTGCTAAGATTTAGTCACATATACTACATGATACTAAATGTTACCATATATCACAGTCAGGGACAGTAAGAATATAAAAATTTATACCCATACCATGAGAAATGTTACAGAAATTGAGTCTAAAACTACTAATCCAAAGGACCTGAATGAATCTTGTGTTAAGATTTGTGATTTACTGAAAATCATAAAAATGATATTGTAAATCAGGAATACATTAAAGGAATTTTACTGTTGTAGTATAACTAGTGTTGATTTAAGTAAATACATTTAAGATTCATGAAAATATTTTCATTTTATTTCATTTATTCTCCCTGAAATTCAGAAATGAATGGTGATAATAGGAGATATGTATCTATTTATCCTGGGTCCAATTTTTGAAAAAATAAAAACTGTATATATTTAAGGTATGTAATATGATTATTTGAAAAGTGAATTTTTCCAAGTAATTCATGTATTTCATTTTGTTGTAGTAAAAGCTTTATAATGAAAAGTAGCAAACCCTGCTCCATTCCTCCCCACGACCAATTCCCACTTTCCCAAACCAACGACTTTTATCTTTTAGCTATTTCTTCCATTATTTACCACTATATGTTTTCTTAAATGGGCATTGACCGCTCTTTATAACTTCTCAATTTTAGGAATTCTCTGTCAACTTCCTTTCGTCTTTCAGATACCACCACCATCCCACGTCCCACATACCCACCTATGTCTACACTCTCAATTAACTTGATACGTTAAATAAAATGTTATATATTTTTTAATATGTAATTTAATGTATTGACATATATATGTTAATATAGGAAGTAAAATCTAGGATTTACATTATCACGTCCGGGCAAGTACTATGCAAAGCCTGGAATCTACAAATGCGTACACAAAATCTCATGCATCGATTCACTTTTTTCTCCTGTAGATCTCCCCGCAGAGCCCTTCGACGCCTGCTCCAACCTGGACTGCTCCATCCTGCCCTGCATCACTACAGTGGTCCTAAGGTTTCCCTTCACTGTGCTGACATCCTGGATGTCCCTTCATTTCTTTCCTGCGTTGGATCCCTTTTCAGGTATCCTACGTATTTCACTGTCTTAGTGTATTCCTTATTCAGTTGAAGTGTATCCTCCAGTAATTTTCTAAGAATGTGTGTGTTAAAGTCATGTGTGTTGAGTTTTTCCATGCTTGAAAACATCTTTCGATTTTGCTTAATGGATAATTTAAAATAATTTTCACTGTGAATAGTGTAACAATTGTTCCATCGTTTCTTGCTTCCCATTTCAGCGTTAAGAGAGCCTGTTCCATGCAGATCCTTTCTATGCCGACTATCTTTCCCCATGCTGGAAGATTAAAGATATCCTCTGTATCTCTAACATACTAAATATTCATGATAATGTGGTTTAATGCTGGCTTTTTTTCTTCCGTTGTGCCAGACCTGTCATTTGGAGATTTACATCATTCAGTTCTGGACATTTTTCTTTTATTTCTGCCACAACTGCCTTCTCTTTGCTTTAACTGTTGTTCTTTGTTTCTATAGTCCAATGAGTAAGACTGAATTTCTATTCTGGTTTCAGTTACCTCTGTCTTTTTGAATTACTCTTTGAAACATTTCTTTGACCTTATTTAAGCTATTCTAAGTTTTTAATTTCCATGAGCTCTTTTTTGTCACCTGAATGTATCTATTTCAAACCATCTTCATTTTGTTGGCTAATTTAGCATGTTTCACTTATCCAACTTAGAATATTCCTTAAAGATGTTTTTTCTTATTCCCTACATTATCTCTGCTTCGTACAAATACATAGTGTTTCCATTTAGATAGAAAGCTTTCCTCAAAAGTCTTCTGATTAGTGGTTTAACCAGGTGGACTAATAGATTAAGCAGACATTGAAGTAGAAGAAGAGATTTCATTGCAGTGATTATAAAGGTTCTGTTTTGTTTTGTTTTGTTTTGTTTGTCCCACTGACAGGACATCAAGGTACAGTATCTGGGAGTCTATTTTCAGAGGTCTGTCAGTTCTCTAAGGATAAAAATCTGCATTTTTTCTAATGAGGATACATGCCTAGCTATAAGAATCCTGCAAGAAGCATATAAAAGCTCCTACTATTTGCTAATTCTTAGGTGCCAAGCTTCTGCAAAGGAAATAGCTGGCTTCTCATTAATATCTCCAAATCTTGTAGGGTTGCTTCTGCCATTCTGCTAAGTCAGCTACTACTTCCACATGGGATTTTCATATTTAAAAAAAAAAACAAAAACAAAACCTGTTGACATCCCTTGTCTACTGTTATCTTCCCTCTCATTCTATTGGTCCTAATAGACTAATAACTTTTTAACTCTTCACTGTCACTTAATCAAGCAAGTGTGTATGAGCAATTGACCATACATACTTTTCCAAAAGCATTAGTATGATTTTAATATGTCCAAAGATTTTTTTTTTAATATATTCACTCTTCTTAACAGGGATCCCAAAACCTCAGGTTAAAAGGAAGTGAGAAAGAAAGGGAATGTGTTTTAGTTTAGAAGAAAGTTAACTAATATAATTTAGGAACTATTTTTTCCGTTCCCCTTTGAAAAATTAAAATCTAAAGATAGTCCACTGAGTTAAAAATATTTACTTCTGTATCGGATAAAAACACAACAGTCTTGACTCATTACAGTACTTTCCCAAGCAAGATGACACAGTTAAGTCACACAAGATACAAATATAAGGATGAACAAAACAGTATGATTGTAGCAGTGAAGTTGTATAAACAGAAAGTTTGATACTGCATTATGGCATATTCATAAGATGGGATACTATCTAGCCATTGAAATATGATCTAGGTCAAGTTTTTAAATGTTGCTCTTCAAAGACAATGTTAAGAAAATAAAAATTCAAGCTATAAAGTGGGAGACAATATTTGCGAAACAGATATAAGAAACTTGTATGCAAAAATAACACAATTCAGTCAGAAAATAAGCAGCTCTTATTAAAAGTGATCAAAATATTTTAACAGACACTTTGACAAATAAGCACAGGTAGAGATTTCCAACATCAGTATTTACTAGAGAAATGCAAATTAAAACCTCAACAGCATACCGCTACGTAGCTACGAGAATGGACAAATTACAAAGACTGACACGGGTATCCAGATGTAAAGCAACAAGAACTCTCATAAACCCCTGGTGGGAACACAAAACAGTACAGACACTCTGGACGACAGTTTGGCTGTTTTTTATAATGTTAACTACATGATAACTAGAAGACCCAATAATCCTGCTCCTAAGTACTTATCCCACATGAAGAAAAACACGTGTCCACAAAGGGCCTGTACTCCAATGTTCATAGAAACTTTTATTCATAATAGCTAAAAACTGGAAACAACCCAAGTGTCCTAAAACTAGTGAATGAAAGTAAAATGTGGTCTATTTATACAATGGAATGCTACTCATCATTTAAAAGGAATACTACTGATATATGCAACACTATGGGTTAATCTCACAATTATGCAAAATGAGAAAAGTCAGACAAAAAAGGCTATATCTTGTATGATTCTATTTACATGAAATTTTTTTTAAAAGCAAAACTATAATGTCAGAAAGTTGGTCAGTGTTCACAGAGGCTGGGGCGGGGAGAGAAAGACTTGATTGCACAGGGGCACAAAAAAAATTGGGGGAGTTCATGGAAATGTTTTATATTATAAATGTGGTAGTGGTCGCATGCCTATATTTGTCAAAACTCATCAAATTATATACTTAAAATTGGTGAGTGTTATTATATGCAAATTATTCCTCAATAGAAATGATAGAAAATATGATGCAGGTCTTATCATATATGGCCATGAAAAAGCATTTACAATATACTAATAAAGTAAGTAGATTTATCAATGGATTGTCAAGAAATGGGTACCTTTGTCAAGCAGTTTAATAGAAGAATTTCATTTGTGGGAACTAAATTATAAAGAACTGAAAGGCTAACTAGGGAAAAATGATCAAACTAGACAATAGCAACATCTGGAAGTCGCTACCACACCTAAGGCTGGGAGAGACACGAGAGAGAGAGAGAGAGAGAGAGAGAGAGAGAGAGAGAGAGATGGATGGACAGGTGAACAGACGGACGGGCAGGTCGACAGACAGATAAAGAGATGACATTATTATATCTTAGGAACAGGGCCATCCAAGAGGAGCCAGAATAATGGCAGGGGTTGCCCAGTGAGGACACTGGAACCACTGGTAAAGACACTGACCCTTTGACAGAGAAGGATGGCAAGAAATGGCTTAAGTCCCTCTTTCCTCCACCTTCCCACTTTGGCTAAAACTAACGGAGTCCATTTGGCAAGAAAACCAAAGAGAGGAGTTTGCAGGGGTCAGCCACCTATGATACACAGCGGAGCAGGAAAGGACGGTCTAGATATACATAGAAAAGACTGCAAAAATATGGTCACGGCCATAATTGCCTCTGGTAGAATTACGGGTAGTTCCTAATGCCTATTATATATTTCATCTTTTTTTTTAAATATACACTTCTTTCACAATCAATAATGAACTAAGTTAAAAATTGAATCAAGTTTGAAGAACATATTTTGATGAGATCAAAAGGATTGCAAAAAAGCATCCAAAGTTTTCCATAAATTTCATTTCTCCTCTTTAAAAATGCAGAGAAGATGAAGCTTCTGGGTTCAACCTAGACTTGACTCTAGTCAGCAGAGGCATTAAGTCTTCAGTCATCCCTCCTTAATTACGTTATATGCAATGTTGTTCTAAAACGTTCCAACAGAGCCTGGCATGTGGGCTTTTCCATCCAGCCAGCTGGATAGACGACCATGGCAGAACGGAGCCAGAAAAAGCTGCAAACGCGAGCAGTGAAATCACATGGGCCATTCACCCCGAGGCCAGATGCCTTTTACAGTTTAACCGAAGACGGTAGGCAAAATTGGGGGCCCACCAGACCTCATGAAATACATGGGTGAATTTTTTGCAGAGATTTATGAACAATATCTTCCCAATTTCACAAGCAATGATAATTGTTTTGAGTATAAAATACATGTTAAATGAGATCACAGTATTATTTTAAAATCTCAGTACCTCAAAGTTCAACCACAGAAATAGAACCAGTAGGAGTACATACATATATAGATAAATAGATACACACACACCCGTACACATGTATCTATATACATAATACACTCTTATATAGATATATCTGTGCATATCTGTATATTACAGATAGAGAGATTTATGACAAGAAATTGGCTTGTGAGATTGTAGAGGCTGGTTAAACATTTCCAAAACCTGTAGGCAGGCAGTCAGGAACGCAAGAGCACAAGCAAGCTGGAACCCCACAGGCTCAGGCTGAAGCTGCTGTCCTAAGCACACAGGAAGGGCAGATCCGGCAAAGGCAGAGCAATTGTTGACCCAGCTGCCACTAGGAATCTCTTTTGCCGTGAGGAGTCCAGTCCCTTTCAAAGACTTATCTGGTTGGGTCTGGCCTATGGAAGATAATCTCCATAGTTTAAGGTCAGCTCATTGGAGACTTTCATTATCTCTGCCAAATCCCTTCACAGAAGCACCTAGATTAGTGTTTGAGTGAATAACTGCAAGACGGTGTATGCAGACTCCAGAAGGGCTGCTGCCCTCTCCTCTGTCCCCACACTTCGGCCTAGCTAAGCTGACACATCAAAAACTATCACACTAAGAACTGTATATTTAGGAATATATGTATGCACGTATGTATCATCATGTATCATTGTTTTAAAAATCCAGATATCTCCCTAATACCAGAAAGTAACTGTCTTCTTCTTAACTAAGAGTCTCAATGGTACATGGTAGGTGATCAACAGGTGACAAATAAATGAGGGAACAAATGATGACATTTTCTTCTATAGGTGCCGCAAAATCAAAATATATGATAAGTCCACTGATTTTAAATTCATCTTATTTTGAAAACAAAGTAAAAAAATTAAACTACACAGCTATGAAAGTGGCATAAAAAAAAAAAAAAAAACGACATTTCGAGAGCCAAGAAGAGTGCCCCGGGCCCCTCCTCCTCATCCTATTCACTTCTGTGTCGCCCCCTAAGCCTGCCCGCCCCCTTTCCAGCATAGCCGACACAGGAAGTGCACTCTGTGTGGGCTACAGAGTGCTGGCTCGAGGCTCACAGTCAGATGAATCATTAGTAGGCTTCTCTGGCTTTGTCTTCATTCCTTTTCGTAACAGGAAGCCTTTCCGTACATATGGAGCGAGCTGTCTCCAAAGTTATTCTCACTGTAACTTTTATCAAGTTCCATTACAACTGGCCATTTACCTGTGTATCTCATCCTCCTCTACTGTTAACTGCTTGTCAAAAGGGGCAATTTTGTTCACATGATAGACTAAGAGCCAAGTTCCTGGAACACACTAGGAACTCACTGAATGAGTGCTACAATAAACGAAGAATAAACTGTGCCCTTGCCTTAGCCTCCTGAAGAGCCCTAGTTTCTTGAAATTAATAAGTTTCTGAGTAAACCCCTTCCTTCTCACCTCTATCCCATCAGCAATCCTAAGAGAGGGGACAAAAAAATAAAACTCAATTGTCAGTGGATATATTATTGGCCAGTAATAGAGCTGCTATTTCTCCAAGGATTATGTATATACCTGGGAACTTTTTAAAAATTGTTCAAATTAAAAAAATTCTCATCTTGATGAGCTCTGCAGACTCAGCGTGGAGAAGCTCGGTATTGATTAATGGTGGCATTTAAGTCTGAGAGAACATAGTCAAAAAAATAAACTCCAGGAAAGACTCAGCAAGCAACCTCATATATCAAGGACAATCTCTTGAGAACACAAGGCTGGATTATGAGAGGTTTCATGCTTCTAATCCCTGTCATACACTCAATTTTCTCTCAGGAGAGCAATTGGAAAAAAAAAAAAAAACAAGAACAACAAAAAATAAACCTCGAGAGACAGAAAAAACAACCTATAATCTATTTCAGTTTTTTAGTGAAAGCACTAGCTAGCAAGGTTCATTCTGCTAACAAACCAATGCCAGTATAAAGCCAGGAAGTGCTCCATTCAGCATTCAAGTTCATTGCATTTTCCCTTGAACTGTTTTAGACTAACCAAGTGAATATTCTATTAGAATTCCCAAACAGGATTCACTTTTTTTACCAGTTTGTTAAGAAAAGCTTAAGTTTTCGGGCACTAATTTACGCTCAGTGTACTCCTCTGCTCTTTGGCTGCGTTTTGGAGAACCTCATAGACACATAAGTAGTGAAAACTGCTAAGGCCACAGAAGGAACATTCCAAGAAAGAGACACTTTATCATTTTCATAATTAAGGAATTAAAATGCCTTTTTATGCTAACTGCTATTGAGAAATTTACCTATACGCTCAGGCCCCAAACCTAAGTGCCTCTAGGTCTGCAAACCCCAACTTCAATGCTGGTCCAGACTTTGGCCTCAGTCACTGCAGGTGGGACCCTGAAAACACAAAGTTAAGACTTCAAATATCATCTCGTGTTCTTTGAAACATTCTGGAAAGGCCTAAGGTGACCCGATTTTATCTTCCATTTAAGAATAGTGATTGCGAAGAAACCCAATGTAGTATGGGAATAACCCAATGTAGTAGTTATCAATCCACCCACAACTGATAGCAAGAAGCACACTAGGCATCTGTTGCTATGTAACAAATTACCACAGCCAATCAGATCACGCATTTTACTTTACGATCCACCTGAATCTCATCTTCTCCAGGAAGCCTTCCCAGGCTTCCAGAAATCCAACACTGTGTTCTGTGTCATCTTGGATTATTGCTTAATTGCTTCTGCATAGATTTCCCATTTCCTAAAATTAATTATGAGCTCCTTGAGGACAGCGCATATGGCATCTAATCCTTCCGTGCCCAGGTAAAATAGTATCTTCCTAAAATATAGGCTCCAGTACATGCACTCAGAAGTCAATCTGAAACTGATGGCCTGATTTTACTTAGAATTAGAACCATGCTAAATTTATGAGAAAGATAAATTTAAAAAAGTGAAAGGATTTCATGAAGAAATAAAAAAATGAAATGAAAAGGGTTTGTCTGGATCTCTCGTTTTACCCCCACAATTTACTAGTTCTGAAAATGTCAAATGTGGTGCGAAATGATACTGACACCTCCAAAAACGAAAGCGAGACAAAACAGTCTTCTGGGAATCATTTCCTTTGGCACCTGGAGGAAGAAATAATTTTCAAGGAAGTCTGAGGTCTAGTTTCCAGTTGTTCCTTTGTTTTGTGACTTTGGATAAATCTTTCAGCCCTTTAGGCTTTATGCCTCTGCTATTGAAATGAGAAGGGCTGCCCCGGATGATTTTTCTGTCCCCTACAACTGTAAATTTCCAAGCTAAGGATTCCTAATCTCACTTACAGTTTGGAAATGCACAGCATGGCACCTGCATGGCAATTAAGGTGCTTTATGGGAAATGGAGCTCAGACCACTGATGCGGGTTCTACCTTATCCTTCCCGTTCTGCTGGACCTTATAGCCCACGTGACTGCCCGCGGAGGCAGTGAGATGCTCTTAATCAGCTTCCTGCGAGCTACACTGAACCCATGAAAGCTTTCCTTCCTTTTCGATAGCCTGCTTTTTCTCCTCCTATCCTAAATATGTCTGCATAGCAAAGTTTCAATATTTAAATGAGCGTGACTTCTAGCTCAACCCTAAGCTTACCTTTTGCTTAACTTAGAAAATGCAAACAATCACGAGAAAAATCCCAAGAAATGATGAATGAGAAACAATACAAAATAGAAAAAGATTACTTAGGCATTATTTAGTAGCCCAAGTAAATCTGTAACTCCCAGCTTTGAAAATTTTTTCCAGAGAGATCCTTATGCCCTTGTTCTATGTCTTTGTCCAATCTTGGAGAAGTTCATTAGACATTGGATGGCATTATAAGGTGTCACAGTTTAACTGATTAATGCCTGTGTCAAACAGAAAACTCTGCAACCATCGCTTGGAGTTGAGAACTTAGGGGAAAGTCTTTAGAAGATAACCAAATAAATCTCGCGAAGGCATGTGGCGCAGTCAATCCTTAAATTTGAAGTGAAGCAGCAAGAAGCGTTTTATTATGCCTGTTCACTTTTAAACCCCTGAAGGGAGATTAGCGACAAAGCAAATACACATCAAAAAAAAAAAAAAAATCTTTACTATCCAGAACGCAATTGTTATAGGGGACAGGTTCTTAAAATTTCGTTCTGACATAAAGTAGCTTTGAAGTTGCCTCTGGTTGGCGTCAGGTAGCTCGTGGCATAAAAAGCCAAGCAGGACAAGCAGGACAGCCTGCGACTGGCCCAAAAGAAAGGAGCATTTTCTGTTGGGGAAAAAATGCTTGATAAGTGGAATGTTGACTTCGTACTGTTGATGGCCTCAAGCTTCATCTATTTATAAAAGAGAGGCTATGTGAGAGCAAGTCATACATGAGACAGTAGCAGGGAAGCAGGGTGGAGATGGAAAAGGATAATCTCCCTGAACATCTGTCATGATTACGCATAAAACCTTACAACAAAGTCAAAGGCAATCTGTTTGGTATTTTCGACTGTTAAGCCTAGGCTGTGTGAACGAGTGTCTGCAGTCATGGCTATGTGTTTTATCGGTTTTTATGATGCCTATCACTATAGACCCAGGCCATCGAGGGAGGCATAACCCACATAATCGACAGGTCAATAGATGAGATGCATTTGACCATTTAAGTCGGAGAATGAGGCTCACATTATCATATGCTCTCTTGTTCTTTTCCAAAAGGAGTCAGGCAGGGCAGTAAACACACTCTCCCTTCTAGGAGCTGCCAATTCACTATGCCTTTACCAATTGATGAAGCCACAGGCCACCGTCACTCTGAATCTTGTCAGCAAAGATGGCAGGGGAGGAGCAGCAGCGGAGCCTTCCCTTCCTGCCACGGCAGAGAAGGGAAAGCGTTTCTCCCACAGAGCCGGCACATTTGGTGCTAACTCAGACCCCAGCATGGCTCCTCCAGGCTTGGCTGCCTACTGCACAGTGAGGGCCTTTTGTAATTTATTTAGAGGCATAGTGACCTTATTTTCTTGGCACTGTCATGTGAGAGTATGCTCTTTTGGAGGATTTGGGGGGCGGGGGCGCCCAGCACTGTCTGGCTTTATCCCTTCCTCTGAATTCGCCAGTGCAGAGCAATCGGCCATCTCACCCGTCTCCATGAGAGCATCACCGTCTATGCTGGAGACAGTTATTTTCCAGCTTTCGATTTATATCAGAACATTCAAACATTCCATCTACGAAATGGAATATGCGAGTGTCATTTATCACCCGTTAGACATTAAAAACCAAGTAATGATTTTTTCTTAAAGTGTTCATTCACTAGCCAGGTTTTTCCAAACAATAAATGTCCTAGATTTCATAATAATTCTCCGAGATCAAAAATCCACAAACATTTTAAATGAAACAACACTGCAATTCTTTCCTTAGACAAAGACACCCTTATAATCATGAGTTTTAAATGGGCGTCACCTCCACACTTGTAAACAGACATCCTTTTAGGGACCATGACAGAGCTTGCCATTGTTTTAGAGGCAATGGTATCACCCTATGTTAATCCATTGAAAAACATTCAACAAATATCTTTCCAAAGAAGTTATTTCCCTTATAATTTTTATTCTTTCGTTACATGATACCACAGATTAAACCTATGGGTAGTGTTAAAATTCAATTCTCTTTCTCATCCTGTATTCTTATATATTCAAAGTGATAATCATTTATATTTAAGTATTTATTTTAAGCAAGTATTTCAGTACATCACAAATCATCAATGTCTATATTTCCATAATCCTTTTGGACTAAGAAAAGAAAGAGAGACACACGTATCAAATTTGTGGCTGACACCAAAATAGAATAAATAGTTGCAACACTATGAGTCAGTGATAATAAAATTGGAAGGGGCCGCAGAATTCACTTCCTACCTAATTCCTTCATTTCCCTCATGAGGCACAGAAAAAATATTACATAAACTAGCCAAAATCACACAGTGAGTCTTCTGAATTTGGCCAGTATTTTATGTAATACTGTACCAGGATGATGGTGGAGCTAGAACCAAATGCATCTGTTGAATTAACTCCTAAAAAAAAAAAAAAATTTTAATCGTAGCTCATTAGTTTCCTTTCATCTCCATTGTTGCTCTCAAATGTCACATTCTTTTATTTTTCTTCATTGGTCTTATCAGGATGGAAAATTATATTACATATATTTTCAGTTGCTTGCTCAATGTCTGTCTCCCCAACCAGAACAGAAGCGCTATGGAGGCCTGAATCAGCCTTCCTTAGTCTCTACTATATTTCACCAATAAGAAGAACACCTGGCACATAATAGGCACACAATGAACACTAGAAAAAATGATTAATCGGTTTACAGTTGAGGTTTTAGAAGGCCAGCTTGCACTCCATTGTCACCAGAAATCACACAGCAGCTCCATATCAGGAGGCGTGTTTCTTAATACCACCACCTAGTGGTCTCTAAGTCGAGCTTGCTGTCGACATTGACCTAAACTTGACTCTAACCACATTTCTGCCCCTGCTACTCCATTGAAACCGTGTGTTCAAGTTTCCCAAAATATTCGAGTTCTGATATCCAGTGGCCGTTTCTCCCCTTGGTCCTTCTTTGCTCTCTCTCACAGCATTTGCCCTGTGGCAAATTTGCTGTGCCTTGGCTCCTCTCTTTTCTGAGTGACTTCTGCTTTGATTTTCTTGATACAAGGCCGGTTCTCTTCTCCTTCTGACTTTGACCATCAGAGTTAGCACCAATTCTCACTGCTTCGCCCTCCCCTCTGAGTACCTGACTCCTGATCTCAGTTTCCGGTCCGATCTTCTGTAAGATCTAGAGACTTTTTTCTGAACTTGTACGAGGTATTCCTTCTTACACAAACCGCTGTCACCTCAAACTCACTGTGTCTAAAACTACCTATCGTTGACTTTTATTTTTATAAAAATATATCTTTCCTCCCAACCAGATTAAAGGAAGAGTGCATTATTCCTTTTTGGATTCCTATATCAATAAGCAAGCCTAGTGCCTCAGGCTTTCTAAGTCTTGAATAACAACTATGCTTGACAACTATCAAGTATGGTGATTGCTATCATAGAGCTGTATCTCCCAGAAAAGAGATACTGAAATCCTAAACCCCAGGACCTCCAAGTGTGACCTTAATCTGGAAACGGTGGTGTTGTAAATGTAACTAGTTAAGATGCGGTCACACTGAGGCAGGGTGGGCCCTTAATCCAATATCACTGGTGTTTTCATAAGAAGAGGGGAGAGAAACACAGGAGGAAGAACGCCAAGGTCAGTGCAGGCAGAGTGGCCAAGGTCAGTGCAGGCAGATACTCGAGTGATGCATCCTCAAGCCGGGGAAGGCCGAAGATAGCCAACGAACACCAGAAGCTAGATGAGACAAGGAAGGTTCCTCCTCTACATGTTTCAGAGGGAGCAAGGCCCCTAATTTTAGATTTCTAGTCCCCAGAACTATGAGGAAATAAAATTCTGCTGTTGTGAGCCATCTGGTTTGTGGTACTTTACATGGCAGCCCTGGAGAACTAAGAATGCATATGCTTCACAGGAAAGCTCTGGAATCAAACGACTCTGACAAGCCCAGCTCTACCATCTAATTCTATGAATCTGGGAAACTTATTAAGTTCTCTGTGTCTCAATTTTCTTACCTGTAAAATGAGGATAATGTCTGTTTCACAGGGGTTTTAGAAGTTACATCTGTAACGTCTACCACAAATTTACACAGAACCTAGTATAGAGTATGTGCTCAAAATTAACATCTTATTTGCCCTTTGTATTTTGAAATGATCCTTCTATTTACAGTAACTAGTGTATTCATCCAACAAATATTTATTGAATGTCTTCTTGAGTTAGGCACTGGTCTAGGCATTTGGAATATAGAAATAAAAGAAACAGAATTCCTCTAGGAGCTTACCCATAAATACTAAGCCTATTTTTTCTCCTAATGAAAGGATGAATGAACTAAAACTGTCACTACATTTTATCCTAAACTTTGTTTCAAAGAATTGTTATAATAAGAAAGAAGTGAGTGGATTTGGCTTTTAAGCTACAGCAGATCCTTTTCAAGGTATCAAACTACAATGAGTCATCATTACACAATACCTTGCTTGCCATGGCATAAAGCGACAAACTAAGATTATCATCCCATTTAAGATACAGAAGAAAGAAAAACAATTTTATTACTTTTCTTAACTACAACTCCACATATTAATGAGATGCTGTATGAACACAATTAAATTGAGCATATACAAAAAATTTTTTAAAGGTCAAACTGTGATCTATAAAGATCTCTTCAAATAAATTTTCGCCATTGGAGAGGCAAAAGTATTATGCTCAATGTATTTTTCAATTGTAAAAAAAAACCTCTCATGCAGTTGATCATTTTTATCATTTTCTGGAATTTATTTAATGGCAATAAGGTAATGAAGAAAATTTTAACTAACTGCTGCTGGAAATGTAGACATCGCATAAGTCAGTGTAACAAAACAATAGCGGAAAAGTCCTTGAACTTTAGGAAAGAAGGAATGGGGAGGGGACCGGCACACAGGCACACACTTTGCTTTATCGCATTTCCGCAGACGCTGCGTGTGTTATAAACCGCAGGTGTGTGGAAATGCTGCACTGAGCAAGTCTATCGGCACCATTTTTCCAACAGCATTTGCCCACTTTGTGTTTCTAGATCACATTTTGGTGACCCTCACAAGATGTTAACCTTTTCTGTGATGATTAGATTGGTTATGGGGACCTGCGATCAGTGATCTTCGATGTTACTGTTGCCATCGTTTAGGGGGCCACAGACTGCTGTCATAGAAGATGGTGTCTTAGCAGATAACTATTGCGTGTGTCTGACTGCTCCCTTCCCCATCTCTCTCCTTCTCCTTGGGCCTCTCTATTTCCTGAGACACAACAATATTGAAATCAGGCCAATTACTGTAATAAGCCTACAATGGCTTCTAAGTGTTCAAGTGAAAGGAAGAGTCACGTCTCTCACTTTAAAACAAAAGCTAAATATGGTTAAGCTTAGTGAGAAAGGCACGTGTTAAAAGCACATATAGGCTGAAAGCTAGGCCTCTCGCATCAGACAGCCAAGTTCTGAATGCAATGAAAAAGTTCTAGAAATAAATTAAAAGCGCTACTCCAGTGAACACATGAATGATAAGAAAGTGAGATAGCCTTACTGCTAATATAGAGAAAGGTTTAGTGGTCTGGAGAGAAGATCAAACCAGCCACGCCATTCCCTTAAGCCGAAGCCTCATCCAGAGCAAAGCCCTAGCCCACTTCGATTCTATGAAGGCTGAGAGAGGTGTGGAACCTGCAGAAGAAAAGCCGGAAGCTAGCAGAGCGTGCTTCATGAGATCTGGGGGAAGAAGACATCTCTATGACATCAAAATGCAAGGCGGTACAGCAAGTGCTGGTGGGGAAGCGGCCACGAGTTATCCAGAAGATCTAGCTAAGGTCATCAATGAAGGTGGCTACACTAAACGAGAGATTTTCAATGTAGACAAACAGCCTTATATTGGAAGAAGATGTCATCTAGGACATTAACAGCTAGAGAGGAGAAGTGAATGCCTGATTTCAAAGTTTCAAAAAAAAAAAAGACTCTCTTGTTAGGGGCTAATGCAGCTGGTGACTTTAAGTTGAAGCCAGTGCTCATTTACCATTCAGAAAATCCTTGGTCTCTTAAGAATTATGCTAAATCTACTCTACCTGTGCTCTATAAATGGAACAACAAAGCCTAGATGACGGCACATCGTTTTACAACATGGTTTACGGAATATTTTAAGTCCACTGTTGAGACCTACTGCTCTGGAAAAGATTCCTTTCAAAATATTACCACTCATGGACAATGCACCTGGTCACCCAAGAACCCCGATGGAGATGGACAGTGAGGTTAATGCTACTTTCATGCCTGCGGACCTAATATCCTTTCTGCAGCCCATGGGTCAAGGAGTAATTTCAACTTTCAAGTCTTATTATTTAAAAAATACATTTGGTAAGGTTATAGCTGCCTTAGATAGTGATTCCTCTGATGGATCTAGGCAAAGTAAAATGAAACCTTCTGGAAAGGATTAGCCATTCTAGATGACATTAAGAACATTTGGAATTCATGGGAAGAGGTCAAAATATCAACATTAAAGGAGTTTGGAAGAAGTTAATTCCAGCTCTCATGGATGACTATGAGGGGTTCAAGACTTCAGTGGAGGGAGTAACTGCAGATGTGGTGGAAAGAGCGAAGAGCTAGAATTGGAAATGGAGCCTGAATTGCTGCAAATCTCACGATAAAACTTTAACAGAGGATGAACTGATTTTTATGGATGAGTAAAGAAAGTACTTGAGATGGAATCTACTCCTGGTGAAGATGATGTGAAGATTATTGCAATGACAACAAAGGATTCAGAATGTTATATAAGCTTTGTTGATAAAACAGTGGCAGGGCTTGGGAGGACTGCCTCCAATTTTGAAAGAAGTTCTATTGTGGGTAAAACAGCATCACGTGCTACAGAGAAATTATGTATAAAAGAGAGAGTCGATAGTCGTGGCAAACTTCACTATTATTTAAGAAACTGCCACAGACACCCCAACCTTCGGCGACCACCACCCTGATCAGTCAGCAGCTATTACATCAAGAAAAGATCCTCCATTAGACAAAAGATTACAACTCGCTGAAGGCTCAGATAATGATTAGAATTTGTTAAGAGTATGGTATTTTTAATTAAAGTCTGAACATAGTTTTTATAGACATAATGCTATTGTATACTCAATAGACTATAGTATAGTATCAACATAACTTTTATGCACTGGGAAACTAAACAATTCGTGTGACTTGCTTTATTGCCATATTTGCTTTATTGTGGTGGTCTGGACCCGAACCCACAGTATATCCAAGTTATGCCTGTAATTTTTTATCTCAAAGATGAGGAATTACTTTAGATATTTCCTATGATATATTTATCAAAAAGAAGGCTGTCAGACTGCATAAACTAGCCAGAATCACGCAGTTAGTCTTCTAAATTTGGCCAGTATTTTACGTAATACTGTACCAGGATGATGGTGGAGCCAGAACTAAATGCATCTGTTACATTAACTCCTAATAAAAAATATTTTAATCGTAACTCATTACCTCCCCTTCAACTCCACTGTTGCTCTCAAATGCCACGTTCTTTTATTTTTCTTCATTGGTCTTATCGGGAACATTATATTACATATGTTTTCAGTTGCCTGCTCAATGTCTGCCTCCCCAACTAGACTAGAAATGCTACGGTGGCACATTCCAGTTCTGCGAACCAGTAGATGCCCTATTTTACTGGAGCCTTCTTTGAGTCTAGATTAGCTCTTTTGCATCAGAGTTTATTCTGATTATCTTAATGATCAAATCAATAAAACCTTTGACTTTCGATCTTAGTGTCAGTGCTAAACTATCCTAAAAATGACAGAAAGCTTAAAATAAACCAGGAGTCATTAAATATACACAAATTCCATTTATAAAAAGCAAGCTTAAATGTGATATTCCTTTCCTTGAGCCAAGCAGGTTGCACAGGAGTCAATGTGCCTCATTTGTGGCATGCTCACACATCTATCACAACACTCTAAAACCTGACGGCATTTATTTATATACTTGTTTGTCTCCACTACTGGGCTTTAAGCCTCTTGAGGACAAGACACACTTAATTTATCTTTATTTGATGACAACCGAACATGGTGCTAGGCAGTGAATGCTTGTAGAAAGGAATTCAATAGAAGAGAGAAAAAACACTGGACACAGCTTATGCAGACACTGGAATCATGCTTTCACAGGTATAAGGCAAGTTTTTGGTATCTTTTCGTTTAACGAGTGGTGTGTACCATATACACCAATGGAGGGATGGTCTGCTCCTAATGAAAGAATAATGTAATAATCACCATAATCATAATGCCGCCTGACATTTTCGTGTGTTTTCTGTATTCCAGGCACTCTTCTCATTGCTTATGTCTTTTCTGCTCGGAATGCTGAGTTTGGCACTGAGAAGATGAAAATAAATGCTTTACAACACTATCTTACGGCATTCTGTAGCACTTTATAGTTTGCAGAATACTTCCTCATATCATTTCCTTGCTTGCAATTCTTTGAAACCCAGTAAGGTAGATGGGAAAATATTAATATCTGAGAATTCACATGAAAAAAGCTTTGAGAAGTTAGAAGACGATTCTTAAGTAACCATATGAGTAAATCAGAGTGAGCATCCAGGTCTCGTGACGCCCTACCAGTACTTGCTCCAGTATAAAAAGAACATTTAACATCATTTCAAATTAGCCTAAAAGAGACAGACACCTGGAGAACCTGTGAATCATACTGGTAATGGTTTCGTCGGTGCCCTTACTTCCCATGTCCCAGGCATTTTCAAGCTTAATTTCTGCATTAAAATTCTCTTCCTCCGACTCCCTCCCTTTCTCTTTTCTCTTAATAAATCCACTTACTGGAATGAAACCAAGTACCATAAATGTAACTACTGGAAGGTTTTGCTTGCAAATAGGAAGCCACAGACCTTTCCCTAAAAGTAATGCCTGCTTCTTCTAAATAAAAGACACTGAACCATGACAAGGAAAACTCCCTTTCTCATAATTCAAGAAAAAACTTTCTTTGATATTCCTGCCGGGATGGATAGTTCTGACTGTGACAAATAATGCCCCGGCTCATTCTGGCCTCGATATACTAAGTAGGAGAAGCTGTCGCATAAGAAGAACAAATTTTGCCTTCTCATTACTGCCCTCATATAAGTCCTTAGATCAGGTACATTTTTAGCTACCCAGTGGGTGCACCATAAAACCTCACATATATATGCATATTATACACACACGCACACACACACACACACACACACACACACACACACAGAAGAGGGGGGAGAGAGAAACACATTAAGATAAATAAAAGGAAAGAATATGTGATTCGCAGTTCATTTTATGTCGACACTGGAATTCCATAAAACAGTGGGTGAATAGATTTCATTTTTATGATTTTTTTTTTTCATTTTTTAATGACAAATTTTAGAGTCTTTATATAGCCGTGATGACTTGCCAGTCCAAATGTTTCGTTCAGGGCAGAAAAAAGAGAGGTGGCTCTTGAAGAGCGCTGCAATAATTTCATAAGAGCTATATTCATTTTTTTTTTCAAAGACTATAAAAGAGTGGGAATCCCATCATAACCTGCCAGGAAAAGAAAGCTTGAGAGTAAATTCTGGGAACTCATTTTTTTTTTTTTTATCCTTCTATAAAGAACATTCAGATTGCTACTGCTTTCAGCCAGGGAATATTAATTGAGTCCTACTATGTTCTAGGCCCTGTGTCTGGGGCTGGAATTATCCTGATGAAAACAGCACATCTCCCCGCCTCCTGGTACATCATTTCGCTATTCATTCAATAAATATTCATTGAGTACCTTGTATGTTCCAGGTACTACATGCCAAAAACGCATCTAAAATCCACACCTTCGTGGAACTGACATCCCAGTGGGGAAAGGAGATAATAAGCAAATAAATTTTTTAAATAGACTATTTACATTCAGAAACTGATAAGTGTTACGAAGAAAATGAGAAATGCGGAGTGCTGTTGGGAGGAAATTCTATTTTAGATCAAGCGATCAGCAGAAACCCTTTAACGGGCAATACGTAAGTGGAAGCTGAAAATGTGAAGAATCCAATTACCCACAGATCTGGAAGAAGGGCATCGGAGGCAGAGGCCACTGCGCGGAGGACAGCTGGGCTGATGTGTGCTGACGAGGTGGACAACGGTGGACAAAGCGACAGTGGACAACACTGGACAGACAGAATGTCAAGAGTTGAGGAGACAGTGAGACTCCTGAGCACTTGGGACTTCATTCGGAGTATGATGCAAGACCGTAAGAAAAGTGACGCGCTTAAAATAAGCTCACTCCAGGTACTGCAGAAAGGATGGACTGCAAGTCTGGGAGGAGCGGTCTGAGGCTCTGCAGCAATCTAAGTAAGACACAGCAGTGGCTTTGACTGGCGTGGCACCATAGAGATAGTGAGTGTGACTAACACAAACACCAGAACAGCGCCATGCACTGCTACGGGACTCACATTCACTGATTTATTGGAACTTTTGTATTCAATATTTGAGTCATTAGATAATAACTCTATGAGATAGGTACTATAATTATGGCCACTTTATAGCTATGGAGAAGAAAGCAGAGTGAATTTAAGTAGATTTAGTCAAGACTACACAGGTAATAATGTTTAGGCGGTAGAAGGGCCAACTGAAAAGTTAAAGGGAACCGCTCACACAAAAGACCACCTCACTTCTGATTCCAACTGCAAGTTCAGGGGTCCCCAAGACCATCCATCTTGTGGTTCCATAACTCACTAGAAGGACTCACAGAACTCACACCGAAGGCAGTTATGCTCATGGTTATGGTGTATTATAGGAAAAGGATACAGGTCGAAATTAGTCAAGGGAAAACTCATATAGGGTGAAGTCCAAGAAAGTACCAAATAGGGAGCTAACAGGCATCACTTCCTGTGGAGTCAAGATCCACAAAGTGCTGCCAACCAGAGAAGCTCACTGGAGGCTTAATGTTTAGAGTTTTCTTTGGTGTTCCATTATGTAAGCATGATTGATTGCCCAAGCGGCCCGTCTCCATTCCTAGTCTCTCTGGCAGTCTACTGATACTGCACGATCCACACGTACTGTTGGGCCAAATCACATCATTGGTCCTTGTCTTGTGGCCGGCCCCCATGCTAACTCAAACTGTTAGGATATACTGACCCAAGGTCCACAGGCAAAGATGCTTCCGTAAGTCACAGCATACCAAAGGCTTAGAGATTACCTCCCGGAAATCAAGGGCAAAGACCAAAGTTCTCTTTGGACAAGGCTAGATTCTAGATTCTTTACTGCACAGAGGAAGACATAGATAAGGGGGAAATAAAGAGTGCCTTTTCGGCCATGTCAAACTTGAGATGCTCATTTTATACCAAAATAGAGATGCTGAGTAGCAGTTATATAAACATATCTAAGGTTCGAGCATGAGAAGACTGGACTGGAAATGCAAATATGGAAGCCTACACACGGTAGATGGTATAAATGCCATGGCGGGGAACAAGATGAACTAAAAGAGAAATGAAGAGAAGCAAAGGTTGAGCCTCGCGGCATGGCCACGAAAGAGCTCAGGAAAAGGAAGAAGATCTAATAAAGGAGACTGAAAAGGAACAACTACTGGTACAGGAGGACAATGAGGGAAATGAAGAAAGTATACCAGAAAAGGGAGGATTATGTAAGAAAAGACCCCACATTTTGGAAATGTATGCTGAAGTATTTACGGATAAAGTAACACGATCTTTTCAACTTTCAAATGCTTCTGTAAAAACTAAAAGATAAAAAATGTATTTATGAACATAAAGGAAATACAGCAAAATATGTTAAAAATTATTGAATCTAGGTGCAAAGTGGAGTTGGGGAGGCGGAGGGGAGGTCACTGTATTATCCAGTGGTAGAAACTGGATGGGGAATAGGAGGGTTCCAGGCTTCAAAGGAGCTGATGTGTGAGCTATGTTTGCAAGGATTAGGAGGCTTTCACTAAAGTGAGAAAAAAAAAAGAGAGAGCGAGGAATTCTAGGCAAGAAGAACAACATCTGGAAAGGCAAGAAGGTGCAAGAAAGGTGAGGCTACACCTAGTCTGAATATCTGTAGTTAAGCTAGGCAGAAGCTGGAAAGGTGAGTAAAGGTGACCCCACAAAACAGCCGGAGTTCTTCCAAGAACGGTCTGAGGACTCCTAAATTGAGAATACCCTGGGGGACTGGTTAAAATGTAGATTTACACTCCACCAAAGACCTATCGAATCAGAATCCCTGGGGGTGGGACTTGAGCTAGGAACCAGAAAGGGAGGACTTGAGGGAGAGAGACAGAGAGAGAGCGAGTGTGTGTGTGCACATGTTAGTGTGAGTGTGAGTGTGCACGCACACGTGTGAGTATGTGTGTGCATGCGTGTGTGTGAGCATGTGTATGAGTTGTGTGTGTGCGCGTGCATGCATGTGTGTAGTGTGTGCGTGTGTGCACGAGGGTGCGAGCGTGTGTGCGCATGTGTATGAGTTGTGTGCGTGTGTGTGCGTGTGTGTGCACACATGCATGTGTGTAGTGTGCATATGTGCACATGAGGGTGCAAGCATGTGTGCGTGTGTGTGTGCATAGGTGTGTGTGCGTGTGTGCGCATGCATGTGTGTAGTGTGTGCGAGCGTGTGTGTGTGTGCGTGCACGTGTGTGTGTGCGAGCGTGTGTGTGTGTATGCGTGCACGTGCGTGTGTGTGTGTAGGCCTCCTCCCAGTATCACGTGTCCTTTCGTCTCTGCCATCCCATAGTTTTCTGCTCTTTCCCATCCTCCTTGCCTCTTTCTTCAGAGCTTCTGGTCCCTAGAACCTTGGTTTGCCTGTGGCTTCGTCCTGCATGGTGTGAGTTCCAGCTAACATCCTCCAGCATGAACACCCACCACCAACTGACGTTTCCATCTGGACACTCGACACCTTTTTGTTCCTATTACAGAGAAACAAATGGGGAAAGATTGAGAAAGGGGGGAGGAAGAGAGACCGACCGAATATTGCGTAGAGCTGGCCAGGAGTCCACTCTCGCTTCAAGAAGTGACTGGGGGCATGTCACATGTACACAGGGGCAGGTTCTCGACAGCAGTGCTACTCCAACGCCAATCCACAGTGAGAGAAGGAGGCTGTGCCAGAATGGAAGCCAATGCACCGCTTCCTTCATCAATACAGTCTTGCTATGGAAAAACAAACAAACAAAAGAAGTCAGCTGAATTAAACAGAGTGCTTAGTGACACAGATAATTTACACTTTGGCACCAGCGCCTTATCTTATTGAGGACAGCAACAAACAGCTCAAAGAACTTACAGCCACTCCATGGACTACATTTTAAGGAACGCGGTTCTAAAAAGAGCTGTGGATAAGACAAGCATTTAAAATAACACAAGACCCAATATATGTTGATGTCAGCGATCAAAAACTAACAAAAATGTCCTTCTAGCAAAGCCCTGAGAAAAGCATTCTGATGAAAGTACCAAAAAGTGTTAGACAGACTTCATCCCCAAGCCTCAGACCAAATTTCTAAAGATAAGGAGAAATAAGTTTCAAGCTTAATTCACCACTGTAAATAACTCGGACTACTAGAAAGTAAGGTATATGTTTTTATTTTTAAAAAAAGAGAGAGAGAGAGAGAGTGAAATGAACCCCATGAGCATTGGAGGAATGCCTTTATAGCTTCCCTTTATTCCTCCCCGTCAGGTACGGTCACCAGAGTGACCTGGGAAGCATAAAAGTCAGAGAACATTTTTTTAAGCTCTCTTCAAGGCTGTTAGGAGGTATAAACACACACCTTGAGTAAAATAAATGTATGCACCTCAAGAAGGTAATAAATCACTTGTAGCTTTATTGTTGTCAGTCACCAGCTCTTGAAGGGCAAACTGTACTTGATTCTTGACTTGTTCTTTGCTTCACTGATCAGCAACTTTCTTAGAAGTTACATGTTTTCACTGTTAACAACTCTCGGATTTTTTTTAAAAGCCACACAGAAATAAGTCAGACAGAAAAAGACAAATACTATATGATTCCAGGATGTAAAGTACAGCATAGGGAATATAGTCAATAATATAGCAATAACTGTATGGTGTCAGGTGGGTACTAGACTTATCAGAGTGATCACTTGGTAAGGGATATAAATGTCTAACCACTATGTTGCACACCTGAAACTAATATCATATTGTATGTCAACTGTAACTGGAAAATAAATTAATTTTTAAAGTCATAATGTTTTTTAAGTTAATCCATGGCCATATTGGTGTGCAATTGAATTCTACAAACTTCAATTGAATGCCTACTCTGTGCTGGGAACTGCTTCCTACCTGCTCTGAAGGGAATCCAGAAAGAAATGAAATGTCATCGAAGAGCTCATACGAGCCCACAGAACCAGAAATTGAGGCAGGCTGCCACCGGCGCTGGAAAGGGAACGATTAATTCCGCCTATGGGAACGCAAGAAGATTTCACAGAAGAATCGGTCCTCGAAGGATAAGTAGACTTTCCAGAGGCAAGGACAGAGAAAAGTAAAGCACATCCCAGGCAGAGGAAATAATCGACCTCGAAAAAGTGAGGATCATTCAGGAAACTTCTGGTAATCCTCTAAGACTAGTCCATAAGATGCGTAGGAGGAAGGGCGGACGGCGTGAATGGGACCACGCGGGCTCGCGAATGCCAGCTGTCCTCATGGGGACTGTGAGCGGTCGAAGGCTAGATCACAACGTTCAGAAGAGCGTGCGCTCTGGGGCTGGGACGTCGGTTAGTGCCACCGTGCGACAAGCTCTGAGTACCATGCCGAGGCGTTCAGAGCAAGGAAGAAATGATATAAGATTCGTGGCACTGTAAAACAGCCTCCGTGGTAGATTATAACATTCGAAATGTTTCATTCCCTCCTCTCAGCAATGTCCCCTACACCACTGCCTTTGGCCTCGGTCACGTGATTCACTTGGGCTAATGGAGTTGAATACGAGCAGACACACCCCCCTCTATCATGCTCAAGTAGAAACTCTGAGGGGCAGTGAAGGTATTCACCCCTGCTCCTCTGCCATGGAAAGAGTCTGCCTCTTTAGCCCGAGTCTTAGAGTGAAAAGAATCATGGAAAAGAGCTCAGCATCTGACTGGAGAGGACCCATTCCAGCTGACTGGCGGCCACCAACACAGGTAAGCAAAACACTTAGGTATCTGCTGTTGTAATCCACTGAGATTTCAAGATTTTTTGTTACACAGTTTAAGGTAGTGAAAGGTGACTAAAAATGCTGAAAATTTTAAATAAAAATTTAAAAAATCTATAATCACGATCTCCAGAGAAAATTACAGGTAATATTTTGACCACAGCGTGCACTAAATATCAACCCAGATGAGTCATAGATGTAAGTAGGAAAAGCAGAGCGATGAAGGTTTTAGAAGCAAACACAGGACAATATCTTCATTACCTTGGGGTAGACAAAGATTTCTTAAGCGGGACATAGAAATTGCCAAAGTAAAAGACGGTAAAATTGAACTACATCAAAATAAAAGATGCCTACTCACAAAAGACACCTCAAAAGAGTGAAAAGTCACGCCACAGAGTGGAACCACACACGTGCAAGCTCTAAATCCAATCGAGGGCTCATATGCAAGACACGTAAAGAAGAAAGCAGACACGCCAACAGAAAGATGGTCAAATCACTTGAACTGGCCCTTCAACCAATAATACTTTCTTTCCTCTTCTGGTGTTGGTTACATTGGTGTGTTAACTTTGTGAACATTAACGGAGCTGTATGAATATTTCGATTTGTGTGTATGTGAGTGTGTGTGTGATGTATGTCATACTGCAATATAAATTAAAAAGAACAGTATCCAAATTCTTATGTTTAGATTTAATTTGAAGTCTTAATTAATAATTAAATTAATAAGCAGCTTCTCCATTAAAAAGGGACAGAATCTTTTGAAAGTATCAGTGGAAGCTTCTCAAGACCTTTTCTGGTGCACAGCATACTCAGCTACAAGCTTCTAGGGATTTCAGCAAAACTTCATAACTGGTAATATCACATTGGTTGTCAGAAATCTCGACATCTTACTCAGATGATTTAATGAATATAATTTTTGGATATATATCATCCTTAAAAATCTTATTACGACTAATACTAACCCTGCACAATTTTTCAGTCAGATATTAACAGATATGAAAGACACATTTCCTTTTCATTTGCCTCATTCTTCCATTAAGCACCATAGAAATCATACGTCAATCAATACATCTGATCTTTTCAAATTAAATTATCTTGTTTTAGAGAGCCAAATAAAAGATGTTTTGAATAGATGAAGCAATTTTTATTTTATATTTTTGTAATAAATTCTACTTAAATGCAATTCCTTTACCAATTAAGTTATGTTAGTAGCTGTTGCTAGTTGTTAATCTCTTTTTTAAAAAGTCAAAACTAAAATTCAAAGTGTTATTGCAAAATTTTATGACTTGATAGTTTAAAAATAAAAACTTTTTCATAAAACATTAAAAAAAAATTTTTGACATACAGTATTCAGGCTGTTACAAATGAATTCTTATGACATTTCACTCATTTGTTACTTTCTTTCCCATCAGTGGAGATATAATATAGGTATTAATCACAGAATGATTCATTTATTCAAAGAGTATTTATTCAGTGCCCACTCTGTGCCAACCCTGTTCCCACAGTTGGAAGCCTAGAGGTAAACAGAGCGACAAAGTCCTTTTTCAAAAAGTTTACTTTTTACGTGAAGAAAACAATTAGAAAACAAGGAAAGGAGGAAACCTGATGTGTGAGAGGGCCTGGGGGAGGCTCGCTTAGACAGAGGAGGTCTCCCGAGGCACCAGGACCTGACTCATAGAAGTGTCTGTATGAATTCATTAGGGCTGCCATGGTGAAGTCCCACTAACTGCGTGACTTAAACAACAAAAATTAATTGTCACCACAGTTCTAAAGGACAGAAATCAAAGATCCAGATGTTGGCAGGTTCGGTTCCTGCTGTTTCACGTCTCTCCCCTGGCTTCTGGTGGTGTGCTGACAATTTTTGGCTCACCCTGGCTAATAGAAGCATCACCCAAATCTCTGCCTTCGTCTGCACATCCCATTCTCCCTGTATGAATGTCTGTCTTTGTGTCCACATTTTTCCTGTCCAGGCCTTGATCTTGGGACTTCCAGCCTCCAGAAGGTGAGACAATAAATTTTTGTTGTTTAAGGCTCTCAGTTGGCAGCATTTTGTTACGGCAGCCCTAGGAATTTAATATACGGAACAAAACCCAATGTTATACAATAACGTGTCTTTTTAATTTCTAGTTTAGGGATCTCTAATGAAAACTTTAAATATATTATAGTCTCAGAAATGTCTAAAAGTTATTATCTAGAAGCAATGTCTCTGAAGAGCAAATCAAAAGCTCTTTTGAAGAAATGGCTTCTGTATTTTGAGTTCCTCAAATAAATAAATACTTGTCATTGTGCTGGTAGTAAGAGCATCTATTTTCAAAATTCGTTCAGATATTTTGATATCAATATAGACACATTTTCATTGCATATTTTATAATTAGAATAAGTTAGTGGAATCATTTCATTTCCTGTATTTGCCAGTAGCAAAGTTGGATACTGAATAAAGTTGTTACTCTTTATCTAAGACTTTTCATACTAAACTGACATATCCCATTGACCATATATAAGCTATGGATAATTTTTAATCTCTTATGCCAAAATTATAGTAAAAGAAACCACAATTATCATCTGTCAGTGAAAAAGCCAAATTCTCTTCCTTATCTCTGAAACCCAACTCTACATATCTCTACGGAAAGTTTGTGAACATGGTTGAATTAAGAGTTTATTAGTGCTCTTTTCCCTGGAGCAAACCACAGCCAGAAGGCAAACCTGTGGCCACCCTTTAGCCTGTAATCAGGAGATCCTGTCAGCGGTCCCCAACCTTTTTGGCACCAGGGACCAGTATTCCTATGAGAATCTAATGCCTGATGATCTGAGGTGGAGCTGAGGCGGTGACACTAGCGCTGGGGAGCGGCCGCAAATACAGATGAAGCCTCTCTCTCACCATCTGCTGTGTACCCCATTCCTAAGAGGCTATGACCATCCAGTATCGGTCTGCGGCCCGGGGGTTGGGGACCCCTGCTGTATCTAGTCCTTGATAACAAAGTGATTGTTCTTCCCAACAAGCCACTTGATGCCAGCCAAGGCGGAGATTTCCCTCAGACACTGATAGCACTTGGCTTTCCTAAGCCAGGTGAAAACCGGAAAACAGCATAAAAAGCTCCCGAGAATTCCCTTTTAAACTGCTGGATCAATACGTGCATCATCCAACTTATTCTAAAAACTGAAAGCTCATGAATCTTAGGTAACATGATTACCTCTTACACCATCCCGCTGCCCTAAAGTGGCCACTACTTAATTGTCTTGAGAGTTGGAACATCATCATCCCTGAACAGAAGGAGATCTCTCTCTTAATTTCCGACTAAAATCCCTTTGTCTTTTCCTGCTCTCTGTGACAAAGGCTGTACAGTTCTTCTGAGACGAATAGCAGAAGACAGTGCAACAAATTAATACAAATGAAGTCATTCCTGAGTGACTCCATCTGCTTTAGAAATAAGGCTTGGACAATAATGTGGCCAAGATCCAGATAATTAGGCCTGACTCCAAATGAAGGCCCACAGGTAACTTATAGCTTCATTAACTCTCTTCAAGAAGGCAGACGTCCAAAAACTAACCTTAATAGAGGCAGCATATGATCCATTGACAATCTGTTTGATATTAAAAAATGAACTTTGTTTCTGCAACGTTGCATGAACGGCAGGCAAAGAGCATATGCAACTCAAAATACCACAGACCAAGGTACAGTTCAGCATCCTAGTAGCCAATCTCAAAATTTAGAGAACAAAGAGACCTTAATTTTTGTTTACAGACTTTAATCAAAAGGCATTAATAATCTAGCAACCAAGGAAGGCACATAAGGTGTCCGCAAGTGTCTCTTCTCAGTAATCAACAGGAAGATTATTAGCTAATAACAAATGTTATTCATCTTCATAATGGCTAAATGACAGCCTGTTTAAAAATAACAAATGACTACTCCTCATTGACGATTACAGGGTGAGCATGACCTTCACTTGTTTTAAGCAAACAAGTCCTCTTTTCAAAGACTTCAGGAGCACTTTAATTGATAATGATGAGATGTTTTAGCTTTACCAAGGGACACCGAACCTTTAAAGATGCTATTTAAACTGAGATAATTTCATACAACCCCCTGAGTTAGAAGAGACCCTAAAGGTCTTACACTGATTTTTTTCTCCATAAACAAGATATTAATGAACCACAAATGTAATTAACTATATATAGAAACGTTATACAGAAATGTTACTTCTTTGTCCTTCCTGATTTTTCTATTGTACAACAGGCAAGTTTCAAGTCATAGGCCAAAAAAGTAAGCAGATTTTAACACTGGACTTTTAAAGATTAGCCTGATTTCCTTAGAAGTACAAGCATTACACATCTCTAGTCACTGACGAGATCAGGGCTCCGACTGAAAGCTCCCCATGGCTTCTAAACAGTTTTGACAATCTGACAACGTGCACCAGGCGTAATTTACAAACGCCTCCTATGATACTTTAAGTTTTCAGCTCCCCACAGCTCGCAACTAGTACTTTCAACAACGTTATGTAATCGGTTGCTCCGAGGTGACACAGCAGCTGAGACACACAGAGACCAATTCAGGAGCCCCTGGAGGGCGACCTGCTAGCCTGCCTGACACATGGCTGAGTAAGGAGAGCAGCTGCGGGGACCACTGCCACTGTTTCGACATCGCAGGCCAAAAGCGACCGCGCAGCACCAGCACTTAGAGGCCGTTTTCATTTTCCAGAACCCTATCGGAATAAAGGTCCCCCAAAGACGTCCATGTCCTAATCCCTGGAACCTGTGACTACGTTACCATAAGGGTTGCGTATGCGATTAAGAATCCCGAGATGGGAGGAGGCTGGAGTGATGGGCTCTGAAGATAAAGGAGGGGGCCTGGAGCCAAGGAATGCAGACGGCCTCTACGCTGGCAAAGGTGAGGAAGCAGACTCTGCCCTGAAGCCTCCGACAGGAAGGCAGCCCTGCTGACATTTGATTTGGAGCCCGTTGAAACTGATTTTGGACTTCCAACCTCGAGAACGGAAGATAATAAATGTGGATTGTTTTAAGGCGCTTGGTTTGTGGGAATTTGTTGCAGCAGCCACAGGAAGCCAATACACCTACAGACGCCTTTGGAATCAGAACCTAAAAACTAGCCAGTGGCTGGCACTTCTGATAGTAAAGTGTGCCTCCCTCTGCATAACAAAAGCTCGCTACATTTATGGGAAAAGCAAAGGCAGGATTCCACAGAGGAAATTTTTTTAAGCCAAAAATTAAGCTAGTTATTTCTTTTCTATTTCAGATGCATATTTTGAAGTGACACCAAACTTTTCTCTGGATGCTGGAGCAACTTAAACATGGATTATAAGAAAGAAGTATTTTCTCCAACCGCCAGCAAGCTATTTTAATACTTTAAGCCAGCATCTCTTCTGTAAACTGACAGGTTCGATCGAATATTCTCCAATTGTATTTCTAGCTCTGAGATCCTAAGGTTCTAGCCTACCTGGAGTCTTCTGCTAATTTCTAAACCGTGCAAATACATTTTACTTTCACTTCAAAAGGAAGTACGTTTCCCTTTGTGCTTTTATTTGATGATAATCTTGATTATCTCACCTTGGGTCCCATTTCCTCCAAAAGGAAATTTTGCTGCAAATCGGCAAAGGTTATTTATCATCGAACTGCCTTTTCTCTGGAACTGAGTACACACATTGATTTTGTAACACGGTTATCAAATTATCTTCATAAATCAGCTAATGGCCAAACAAACAATGCCACAGACAAAAGTAAAAAATATCTTGGTCTTCAAAGGAAGTGGTATGCCTTTATTTCCAAAAAGCTATGTAATGTATATCAACCACCATAACTAAAAGCATCTTTAAAAGTCCTTGTCCTAAACTCTCAGGACAAATTAGGAGGCTGTCATACTCAAGTCTGTGACTTTTCTAAATGAATTTATTTAAAAGGGAGATGGCGAAGAAGTTGTTTTCTGATAAAGCCTTAGGCACATAGTTTAAGTTAACGAGACATGGCAAGAGCAGGTGGGTAATTCGACGTTCACACACTGTAATGGGCCAAAGGCTAATTACTATTCACTGTAAAATGAACATAAAAGTAGCAATTATGCCTTCATCCTAGTGGATGTGATGTATTAAAAGCTATCAGCTTCACCTTCTGTAATAACAGCTTTTGTCTGTTTGTACCAGGATGTGAGAAAATAAGACGGAAGTGGAAAGGGGGAGCTCTGTCACTTTATACAAGAACAAACGGATTCTTACTGTCCCTCCTTCTGTGCTCAAGACACAAAGGATAGATGAAGCCCTGGGGCTAGAAACATCATTTGTAAATATGATGCTTTTCTTCCCTGGCTGTGAAATGCTGCCAAATTAACTGTTCACATAAAGATCTGCCCTTGCCAACTCCTCAAGCCACATGTGAACCACAGTTAACTACTGAGTTCACAAGGGGAAAGTCTCAACCGCCAAGTTCAAACTGTCAGTTATGAACACATCTGAGTACTGCTGACAAGCTGAGCTGAATGTCCATCATCTTCATCTTTGCCAAAAGAATCTGACAAATGGGGTTAAGTGATCTTACTATATAACTAATGAAAACCTGTGAAAAGTACACGTAGAAGATACATAAAAGATAAAGAATAAGGTTTGAAGATGCCAATATTATAAAACAATTCACATTTGATACTACAATGAAAAGCTTAAGCATTCTCACAGAAAACCATGGTCTCCTAAGAAGAGGGAAAAGGATGCTGAATATCTGAAAGTGAATTGCAAGGGGAATTCTTATTTCCAGCTCAGGGAGATGAAAATCAACTTTGACCTTGTCTGTCAAGGGCCTACCACTTGAAGACTTCTGAGACATACCTAAATAGTGAGTTTCTAACCAGACTATTCTACGCAGCCTGCAGACGGTTCCCATGCTCCGCTCTGTCTCAGCTTGTTCTGTGATTAACCCTCTGCTTTTCCCCCATCACTGATTTACAGAGAATCTCGTACACCAGCACCACTGGGAAGAACCTGACAGCTCTCTGTCGTCTGCAGCTTGACCTCAGCCTTGAGCGCTGCCCCTTGCATAACTCTGGCACATCTAGCCTGGGCAAGATACTTTATATTTTAAGTTCAAAACCTCCCCATGTGTCAGAGGGTCAGGTACTCATCAGATATTAGAGAGCCACCCATGAAGTGCCAGCTCACTGCTCACTTACAATCTGGTAAATATGCCTACTGTGGTAATAATATGCCTCCGTACACAGTCAATGCAATGCTTTCCATGTAGCCCAAGCTAGAATTCCCCAAACAATGTGAAGATAATTTTACAGGGAAAAAAAAAGTTCTTATTTTAGAGTTAAAAGATGGAAGCCTAGAGCAAATATTTTGCCCAGGTTATGTGTATCTTTGCTTCCGTCTACACTTCTCTGAGGCTCAATGCCGACATCAAATTGTAAAGGGGAGGTCCAACCGCAGTTTACGGGGCAGATGCGGACTGACAGATCTTATGCCCAAAGCCTGGCAGGAACTTCAGAATAGCTCCTTAGAACCTCGAGTTTGGCTTAGTGTCTGCTCCCAGAGATCACGTGGGCAGAGCGCTGAGTAAATTTTGTTCTGTGCCAAATGACATCTAACCCTCTCGCCCGGACTTGCCGAGAGGTGTCCCAAACCATTATGCAGCTGCCAGGGTGCCTGACTGAGCCCCAAGTCTGTCCTCAGGATGGACAGAGTTAGGAAATGTGACGGCTCTAGAAACTTCTCAGAGACATACTTAAACCCCGCGATTTTAATTTTGTCACATGCGAGACAAGTTGAGAGGGTTGTGAATACGTTTACAAATTATATCCCAGTGTCCTAATGCATGCTACTCTATGAGTGCCGCAATCCAATATTGATTTTATTTAGAGCAAAAAGAATTATTTGATGACAAAATTTAAATTTATACTACATAAAAATTCATTTTTTACGAGTTTTACTTCCAGATATATTACAACAACTACTCTGCCCTACCGAAGGCTTTAACTCCTTCATTGCAGTGACCCGAATCCCGAATACAGTTAATGACTTCTTTCCATTCTTTAATACAATCATTTTCCTCATCAAGATAACGCTGGAGACCACCCAGTGTCTCCTGGCTTCTCAGGTCTAATTATGTCGCATGGTTTTCCTTTAATCTGACTGCTTTAAAATGTGTCTGAAACAGGCTTTACTGAATTTGCGTTCCCATCCTTCTTAGCTTGACTCCTGATTTTATGTACCCTTGTCTGCTCAAAGAGATTACTAAGGTTACTGATGTGTTTTTAATGTAAATATTCTCTCTTTGTCATGAAAAGGGAAAATTACAAAGATGTCAAGTAATATTGAATAGAAATAAGCCTCTCTCACCTCAGCTAATGCTGGATTTCTGTCGCTTAGTAAATAAACTGGAATCACAGTAAGATTAATGTCAACGATGCACTGAAGGTTGCTAGTTTGGCAAGACAGTAAAGCAAAGACTACAAAATACTAATGATTCTTCTGGGTGTTGGTATTGTTTGCTCTCCACGGGATTCACAGATCTAGATTCTGCCTTTCTGTTATTGACATGGCTATGGACTATTAAAACACAAACACTGGTAACTTAAAAAAAAAAGAGAGAGAGATGGACATTAGGCAGATAACTCAGGTGTTCACAGTGATTCTGAGCCTCAAATATTCACTTTATTTCCAGAAATTTAAAGGCGCTGAAGGGTACTCATTCATTCTTGACCAGTCATCACCAGCAACTAAACACTAGTGAGGGGCAGACAGACATTCAGTGTAAAAACACACAGGTGGGTGAGAAGTTGAAACCAAGAAGAAACATGTCCTGAACCAGGGGTCGGCAAAGCAGCAGAGGCTATTGCATGCAACTTGCAAAGACCAAAATACTGACTCTTTGAACACTGCCTAAACCCCATTCGAAACCCGCAAGCCCAAACATGGAAATCAGTTTGTGTGACCTCCGAGCTGCAGAAAACTGACATTCTGCAGAGTCCAAGCCTGGGCGTGTGTACGTGCCTTACTGAGGAACCCGAAAGCAGATGATGAGATGAGAGTTTGTGTGCAAGTAATATCTTAACAAAAGACTCCGAGGAAAAGCCAGTAAGGGAGGGAGACGCGGGACAGGGCAGGGAAAGAAGCAAAGCAAATGTAAGATTTCAGGCCCAGCCCCAGCCTCGGCATGATCCTGTGAGGAGCTCAGGAGTATACGTCACATCTCTGAGTTGGTCCCACCTCCAGGCAAAGGAGATGGTCTTCCATACTCGTGCACAAATTATTGGCTGGGAATGGGGTGCAGGGTGGAGAGGTGAGGGTAGATATAAACTCCAGGGCACTTTCTGCTCTCTGGGTGTACAGGCAAAGCAGCTCCATCATCCCAAGGACAGGAATGTCACAGGTGTGAGTCATCACATCAAAGCACATGGGAGCTGACCAATGTCCACAGGAGCCCACAGAACATTGAAAGGGAACTGAGAGGATCTGGGTTGAGCGCACACCTGGTCCACTGCCAGCTGTGTGTGCACTGGCACGTGCTGGGGATGTGACAGAGAAGACTCAGTGTTGAGTGCGAATGAATAACGCACTTATCAAATTCATTTAGGGGCCTCGGCTCCACTTCGCCATATTGAAACGCCTCTGTCCCCAGCATGAAACACAATAACAATATTAATGATGGTTCATATTTATTGGGCACTGTCAAAAGGTACTGAACTCTTTGGATATGTCATTTTATCTGATCCTCATGAAAACCCTGCAAAGCTGGTAGCACTGTCCGTTTTCTTTTTTCAGGATGAGAAACATAGGGCTCAAAGGAGTTAGCCAAATGGCCCAAAGATACTCAGAAGGGAAGCAGAAGAGATGAAATTCAGAGCCAGGTCTATGTTACTCCAATGACAGTCGTCTTCCCCCTGTCCCACCTCCTGGGCCACTTCCAATGGAGAATGCGCCTCTCCCTACAACAGCTGAAAGAGAATCTCAACAAATAAGCACCTCTGTGACACATTCACGTGAAAATCTCAGAGAACAAAAGCACGGGAGAGAGCAGAAGGAAGAGAGAGAGGAGAAAGAAAGAAAGCTGGCTTCACCTTCTCATTCAAGAGGGTGCCTGGGCTTGAATGGGATGACTCTACTACGACTTAGGTTTTTCAAACTATTTTTAATAAACGAAACTTATTTCTTAAATAATTCATCTTGCAGATTTGTACCATATCCCAAGGGAAGAGGCCTGTGTGTATTTTAGAGCAATGGTTCTCAAACTTGCACGTACTCCAGAATTACCTGGGGAGGGAATTTCAGCGCTCGATCCCAGAGCGAGCTCTCCAAGATTCGGTTTCACTAAGTCTAGGGGAGGCCCAGGTATCTGAATTTCCTACAGGAAATTCTAAGCAGATGGTCTGTAGGCTGCATTTTGAGAAACACTGCTTCAGAGGAATGGGCAAGAATAACAAAAAGAACCCACTCTCCCCAGGATTTGCTGCCTGATGTGGTGTTAGGGTAATTTTATACATAGACAGGTAGATACATACTTACATACACACATATACATGCATGCATACACACATACACACACACATACAGAGACAGACAGATTAATTATCCAGTCTGACCAACCAGGCGTGGCAAGAGTTTTCACTTACACATGAGTTAGCCGTGTGTGACATCTCTGTATGAAATCTAATTGCTGATCGAGAGTTAAAAATTAAAGTTGTTAACTTCTGATATCAAGTGCAATGGCCTAGATCCATATATATTTTTGAATATAAATATGTGCACCAATTCAGTGCGATTTTTTTTTTTTTTTTTTTTCAGAAATCCCAAAATGAGTAGGAGGAAGAACAATTTGGTGTGCTGGCCAAGTTCTATTCTGGGGTAATTAAAATCTGCCTCCTTAAAATTCTTTTTGTAAATTTTAGTAGCTACATGCTTCTTCCTCACTTCCTGTTCTCAAGGGCCACAGAGTGGTATCCTTCAATTTAGTCCACTAGTTCAACTTAGCTGACTGCCGTAGGGGACACATTGCAGCAAAGGTGGGGGCGGCCATGAGTAAGTTAGAACGTGAATTAGATAAGCCACTAATATCAATGTACTATATGGAAATACGTTCAGGTAACATGTCCACGTTTGGCTTTGATTCCGGAACCTTAAAAAAAAAAGTATATTTCTATTGTTATTATATTTGGATCTTATAAGGATAGCTTGATATAGCCCAGTAAATTCATACGAAATTAATATACATGATTTATTGAGAGTGCATCTCATTATCTAGATAAATAGCAACTTGTCACAGAAAGGGCAATCTTGTGCTATTATTTTTCTTCTTCCCAAATGGTTCCTGTGTGGCCTTAGAATATTTAGTCAGAATAAGATAGAGGCTTATGTCCCATCTCTTTCTAAGGACTTTCAAATACTTTGCAAACAATAATTCCTGACTCTGACAATGTTCTTAATAAGATTTAAGGGGATGAGAGCAAAATAAACGGGCGGGGGGAAGTACCACATGGTCCAAAAATGAAGAGGAAGAAACAACATGCCACCAGATGGCAAGTGGAGCCACAGCCGCTTGCAGCCGTTAGAAGCAAAAGCATTCACTATCATTTCTGATACCGTCTTTCTGTCTAAAAATGGCGACGAAGCCTCTCTTGACTGGCGTTAGCTTTTGTGATAAAGCGAGGAAACCCGTTTGGCACACGGAGAAACCATAGAAGAAACAGAAGGCAAGATCCCACGGGGACTAAGCGGGTCTGCCGAGACACAGAAACCAAACAAAAGCAATAGATTTGGATCACTGACTTTGAAACGCTACAGAAGACTATCTTGCATTCTAGAATAAACAGTCACAAAACCTCCACAATAGAAGCAGACTTTGTTTCCACTAGTTCGACTTCCTCCACATTTTAGCACCAGACTTATTTCAACCAACAGACCCAATCAACATGTGATTCTCCAGAAAACAGCCTATTGCTCTTCTGAGCTCTTATGTAAACTTAAGCTTTTCAGAAATCTGACCAAGGCTACTCTTTAAAGCAACTTCGAGGTTTAAAAATCTAATTATACTTAAAATCAAAACAGAGTATTCTAATCTAGATGGATATAAAAATTAGACCAAAAGGAAAGAAAGTTTAGAAGTCAAAGGACACAAAAATAATATTAAAAATATTAAAAGATATCTTAAGCATCTCATTTTGTTCATATTCGCACAATTCTGCATTTTAGAGAAATTCGTATTTTTTACAAGAAATAATACCACCCGATCCTAGAAAATCAAAAGTGTTTAGAAAATAAAAAGGTTGAATAGAGGACTGCTGGTTGAGAAATATGCAGCTTTTTATTTGAAAATGCTCGGTAATATCTCGGTTGATTGAAATTGCTAATCAAGGTAAAAGATGTATAATTCAAGCAATTACAGAGCAAATATAGTTTATTTTCAAGACACACCATGGATGCCTAAACAGGATTTTAATAAACATTCTGAAATAGTTACATCTTAGATGTTTTCAATTATTTACTGTTTCTTCCTTTCTTTTTGTTCCTTTCTCTATTACACGACTAGCTAGCTATAACTGTAACAACACGTCTCAAATTTTCTATTACCCCGGCACATATTACATAACGAGTAAGTCTTTGGTGCACGAATAAATGATGAATGGATGGATGGTGGATGATGGATAAGTAAACAGATAAATAAATAAGTGTGGTCTTCGGTCAGGCGGGGTGGGATACAGACTCTGAGAAGGAGATTTGTGTGCAGATTTATTGTTATAATTTGTCAAGGATTGGGAGAAGTGGAGTGTGGGGAAGGAAGAGCTAATCAGTGATCCAATCTCAACAGATGTCTACTCAGTAGATCCCATAAGCAGCTCTGTGGCAGGGACAGCCCTACGAATTGCCCCACGTTGAAGCAAAGCACGTGGGCCTTTACATCTCACATCTACCAAGAAGGGAGGGGGCATTACTTTGGACAAGGCAGGTCTTTCAATGGCAGATAAATCCCAGAGATGGACTCAGCTGACAGGCACTGGTGACCAGCGCTCTCAGAAACAATGACGACAACACAAATTAGATTATTAACTTTCTTCCCCACGTCACCAGTTGTCACTGATGATCTGAAGACATGGTTCTTCAGTGTCCTCAAAGTCTAAAGATGACGCACCACCACAAAGCAAGCACTTTTACTGCAAATTATCTGAACTATATATAAATATATTATATATACACAATACGTCATGAATAAAAATACATATAATCTTTTTAGTAATCAAGAAATGTGTAATTGCAATTTTTAAACGGTGCTTTACAAATCATTACAGTTTTAATTAATCAAACAGTAGTAAATATCCACGGATGGCCTTGAATCTTATCATTTCTCCCTATAACCCTCCTAGATTTAGATGGACACTCAAAAGCCACTGCAGGCTAAAGATAAGAGACTACATCTTTAGTTGCCGGAGTTTCCCCAGGTTTAGTTCACTCCAGCACAAAGCTGTGCCTCTTCAAAACAGGAGACAGACAGATATTCTACAACTTCGATTTCTAGAGGTCAAACCCGTTCCGAGCCTCCCAAGGTAATGCACACAATGAACGAGAGAATGTAGTGGGGAGAGGGAGCACAGAAAGCTAAATTCCAGAGATCCACGTATCCACTAGACCTTGTACCAATCACTATTATAACTACACTATTCCTAGAGACATCTCTTTGATGAGACTTTGTACCAATACAAAAGTCTTCTCAACACCTGAAAAAAAAAATCCATCATTCACTATTCGTGAGCAGATTAATTTAGCCCAGATATGAGCCTGCATGAGTTATATCTAAAGTTCTCATTAGGAACCTTTTTCACAGGGAAATCACGTCTCATCGTATATAACGTGGTGGGAAAATGAAAGTACATGGAGTTACTTGGCGCGCCAAGGCGACCCTGACCTAATGCCAAGAAGGGGTGATTTGTGGGTGACACTTCTCCTGGCACGTCAATTCTCCTAATTACTACAAATTCTATGGGAGCCTGAAATGACTTAAGTCTAGATTTTTCAGTCCAACACCATCATGGTCTGTTCATCGACTTACTATGGGAATTATTATATGTGGGAAAACATTATCCCTAAATGGGTTCCTTGTTCCTGTATTATCAAAGTGATAAATCCAATGGCTAACTTCTTTCCTTTTCAGGTGATATTTGCTTGGAGTAATAGTCAAACGTAGAGTGGTACCACTGCAAAAGTAATGTCATAATTAGGACATGTTTTCATTTTCATGAACACTAATTTCAATCCTGGAATTTTACGTGAAAATCTAAAATACGATGAAAGATTTACTTTTAAAGTTACAAAAAGAATGAAAATTAATAAAATGAACTTCACAAATGCCAGCAATTTTGCTTAAATTTTTAGGCTATCAGATATGCTTTTTGCTCTATAAAATTGCCTATTTTATAACACTTACCATTCAAATAAAGATAGATAATTCGCATTGAACTGCAATAAAATTCTTCTGAAAATACTTTTGGAATCCAATATATCTCAAATTAGTTATTAAAGATTAATGTTACCACTGAGAATTCTAAAATAAATTACCACAAAAGATCAAATTAGCGTAAAGACTATCCTTAAGATAGTCTAGCTACCCACCTATTTTCTTCCTGTTTTAAAATGCAATGATAATTAAAGCTTGGTAGAGTTCCCTAATTTCCAAAATCGATCCTTCAAAGAATGCATAAAAGTTTAATTTTATTGGCAACAGAGAAAGAAACTGATGGTATTATTTTTTATTAGTTCCTTTATCAAATAAGTCAAATATAAATGTTATAGGTTTATTAATTCAATATATCCCTGGGACTGTTAACTTTAAGATGTCTTTACTGGTAGACAGTGATCACTTACTCTTGTGTCTAACAGCCCAACAAACAGTTGTCCGATTATTTGCTTAATTTAGAAGCATCTAACTCACGAATAGCAGAATTGTATTTCGAAAGAATGACTGTCAACTCGTAACTTCGAGGATGACGGTGCAGTTTTTCTCCACAGAAAGTGTAGGCTAGAACAGGGTATGAGAGTGGATTAAAAAGCCAGACTGGTTGGATTTGAATCCTATTATGGTCACTAATGAGGTGTTACCTTTAAAAAGTTAAACCTTTAAAAAAGTTTTTAAACTCTCTTGGCCTCAGTTTCCTCGTTGTAACATGGGATAATAACAGAATCTGTTCTACGGAGTTGCAAGGATTAAATGAGTTAATATATGTAATGCTTTTAGAATAGCACTTCGTGATCAATAAATGTCAGCTACTATACATAATCTTAAATGCAGAAAAAATATTTTGTTCTACTTTAATGCATCTGACTGGAAAAGTAAGAATAAAAACTACATCACATATGAAATCTTTGACTTTATTTTAAATGTAGACAGCATTATTGCCTAATGTTCAACAGGAACGAACCAAGAATGACTCAATTCTAAATCTATTCAGAGGCTGTTTCTGGGTCTCGGTAACCAGGATCAAGCTTAACACATTGTGGGTAAGATCTGATCTTATACTCCATTTAAGTAATTGAGCTTCTGTCTTATTCCGTCGAGTCTGAGTTCTTGACTACGGCTCGGTTCTATTAGGTCTCCAGCAGAGGACAGCCTTATTGCTCATCAGTCCTCACTCGCTTTTAACTCCTTCCTGACAGTCTCTGCTAATTTTTCCCAGCATTAATTTATGGCTTCAACCACCAAATATTATTTCAATATTCGTTATGCTAAAAGGACTGGTTTAGACTCAGTGGTCCAGGAAGGAAGAGGTGACTCATGGAGTCATTCTTTTCCTCTAGGGCTTCACCCTCCTACTGAGATACCTCCTGGGTGCTACCAATACATCTTCACACTCCGCCTGGCTGCCGGAAACCCTTCCTTGCTTGCTTCTGAGATTTGTCTTAATCTGTCAGACTGCTTTGCTGCAATTTCTCCAAGAAGCCAGAGCACCATTCGATGCTCAAGAAAAACAGCCACAGACTCCACAGGAAATCAGTGGGCCCGAGAGGACATAGGGGCCCTCCAGGAGGTACCTAGGCTACAGCCTCACCGGAGGATGGGACCAGGGCATCCCCTGCTTAACCAAGAATAGAATCCACCCTCTGGCCTGCTGGCACCAGATTGCTCCAAGCCTCTGCGTGTATCCACCATCCCTCCTCTGCTGAACATGAACTGAATACTCAATGCTCAGAATGGCACCTGCACCCATCTGCCTTCCGCTGAATCCCAAACCCAGTGAGGCCACCATGATTCAAAGGCCACCGCTATAATCTAGGAACCCATGAAGATGTGTCTCATGAAATTGGTGACCTCTGCCCTGAGCCCAACTCTACAGAAACAGAGGAATTTAGAAGAAGGGGCTCAGCTCAAAATAAATTCATCCATGGCGTTGCAGTCACGCCAAGGAACGAGCCTTTCCGTTAGGGAGTCCTTGTTCTCCAAGGTACACACGATTCAGCAGGGAAATGCTGTGTGTCCCATGGAGAGGGAGCGTACGAGAGGAGCTGCCACCTGCGGACAGTCAGCTTTCACTAGAGGCACAAGCGATGTGCAGGGCCACGCCATTGCTGAGATTCACACATAACCTCGCTTAACCCCGACGATGCTCTGAATTACATAGGCCAAGCTGCATGCTATTGATGAAAGAACAGACTCAGAGAAGTAAACCATTTGGTCAAGGCCACAAAGACCCTGAGTGGCACAGCTGGGACTTTCTCGACACCATATAAGACCCTCTCCCAGGAAGAGCGCAACCACACAGTCTCCGCGGGGCGACGTTTGGTTGCGAGGATGAGCCAGTGATTAACTCCAGGTGCTGAACGACACCAGAGGGAGCTTTGATAGCAACACAGAAAGATTAAAAAAAAAAAAAAAAAACTAGGAGGGACATTGGGTGCCAGGGACCTTAAAGAGTCATTATCGGCTTCAGCCTGAACCAGGCAGTAAAGCCAGCAATCATGACCCACATTGGTCCTATCTGACTAGAAGGAACAGAAATAGTAGAAGCTAGGTAACTCCCAAGGTCCTCTCTGCTCCGCAGTGTGATGTAGGACAGGGCAAATTTCCCCGAGTGGGCCTGCACCGAGAGAGGGAGAGACAGAGAGAGAGAGAGAGAGAGAGAGAGACAGAGACAGAGACAGAGACAGAGACAGAGAGACAGAGACAGAGATAAGGGAGAGGAGGGAGGGGGGGAGTTCTTGACTGAACACAGGAAAGAATTCAAGTTCACACTAAAGTCAGAGTCAAAAAGAAAGTTCATTAGAGAAGGCGGAACACTCCACAGCGCAGTCTCCTCTCAGAAGGCTCAGAGGGACAGGGACGGCGCAAGGACTGAGAAGGCAGTAAAAGGACCCGAGCGTTCGGGAAATTCAGTTTATATGTCATCCTCGGCTTCTATGAAGTACTGTTTAAAGACTCTGTCCACCTATTTTCCTTTGATGGCGTGGGCGTACCGTGCGAAGGGTAAGAGCATGCGGCGAGAGAGGAATGGGCAAGTAGCGAGAAGCTGGCAGGTCCCAGCCTTTGATCCACAGGTCGCCCAGGTTTTCCGGGAGGAGTGAATGACTGCGTTTATTTCTTGCAGGGCGAGACGTGACGACTCTGCTTTCCTGTCTTCTCTTCCGGCGTGAGGAAACGGGTTGGTCGCCAAAAATCCTCACGGTCTGGCCGAGGCTGATCAGCACAGCGCAGTCTCTGAGCCCAGCTTGACTGAACTTTTAGTCCTCTCGATTCTTCCTTCATTAAAGGGAAGCACACAAGTCTTAGAGGCAGTTTCCTCTCACTCTCGTGAGCAGCCCTGGCCCCGAATTCATGTCCCCGACACCAGTCTCTCTCCAACTTTATGTGTGCGCTTATCAGTTTAACAATCAGCAAATGTTTTAAGCCATGAGAGAGGTTCCTGGACTTTAGAGATGACATAGACAAGACTAGGTCCCTGTCCCCAAAATGCTAACGTTCCCGCGATGGTAACACGCAGATGAACAGCTAAGCTCGGCGTCGTCTGCAAGGTCTTACGAGAGGTGTGAGCCGAGGAGATTTGTGGCATCGGAGGAGGAGAACAGACGCGCCAAGGAGAGTTTCACTCAGACGGCCGGGAGCATCCAAGCTCTCTGTGAAGGATGAGTGACATGAGCGATCGCTAATTCGGGTCTTTTGATGGAGTTTGCAATTCCGGTGATTGCAGCTCAGCTCCAAGCAAAGTGGCAAAGTTTTCCTTATGAATGTTTCTCACATACTTCTTATCTTGAACTGAATGGAGCCGCTAGTGTTTTTCTTCCGGCATTTTTCATGAACGCTCAATCCATTTTCATCCCAAACTCTGCAATATACTCACCAAAGCCTATAACTCTGGTTAAGATAGCGTTTGGAATATCAGCCTCAACAGCCCACACAAATTTAATCTAAGCTCCAGCTTGGCACACTACTTCTTAACTCTAGAGCGTATTTATTTTCATAGAGTTTCCAACTTAAAAAAAAGAGAGAGAGAAAAAAACACCTAGTTAGGACAGTTTTATGTAGCATACCCAAATTTAAAAAAAAAAGAAAGTGTTTTTTATCTTGGTTTGAAAGTTAAAAACACACTGGCAAATATTTCCTGGCTAAAAGGTAAATATTGTAAGTGTCAGGACAACAAATGCAAAAGCCTGAAACCTATCGGATGAACTCTGAATCCTTAAGAGGGTCCCGCTGTGGGCTGTGCATTATCTGTAGGGCCCACAGGTAGAAGCCGACTCAGACTGCTAAAGGCCGAATGGTAACGTTTTCAAATCACCATCCATCTTTCCTGGAAGGCAAGGTAAACCCTTTCGTGAAGAGAGTATATGCAGATTTAACTAGTTTCCAAAAGGAAAGATGAGCTGCAGAGTTTTATGCCGTTTGGAGGGTATATTTGCCCAGCGGGAAGACCACTTAAAGGAGAATGACTGTAGTTCAGGCTTGAAAAAAGGAAAAGAAAAAAAAAAAAGGAAAGCAATCAATCAACCCTCTTAGATTTCGAACAGTGCTTTTAGGCTTAATGTTACAGTACCTTATTTTTCCCCCAGAGGAAAAGAAAGATTTTAAACTATATTATTGCTGTAATTCATAAATAAGAATATGGCACTGAGTTATTCTAATCTGACGCTGATGCTACCAGCAATTACAGTTTTCCATTGCAGCAGAAGGGTGACGCTGTAAGAGGTAAGAAAAAGTAGGCGTGAATATCAACTATTTGTTTTGAATATTAAGTCTGTTTTTAAAAGAAATTAATAATAAAAAATAAATCTGCTAAGGAATGATCCTGATATTCTTTCTGTATAATGTCCTATCTAATTAAAGAACAATATTAATGCTATTTAATGTATATGCTACATGATATGTAATATTCTCATTAAAAGTACTCTAGGGCCAGCACAGTCTTGATTTGGTTGTTGTTGGGTTTGTTTGTTGTTTTTGTTTTTACTTGATAGCATTTGTTGGGAAGGGAACAAATAAAAAAGGTAAAAAAACCTTGGTCTCACAAAGTTCAAAGTTAGTACCTCTGGGGTCTGACTTGATGCTGGAGCCAAAGGTTTTAAACAAGCCAGAGATTTCCAAGTAAAGCAAAATGCAGTTCCGTTTTTCAACGTTTAGGAACTGTTCTTGTTCCTTGGCTTAACAGCCCGGTTGACTGGTTGTAAAGTTAGAACCCAATTTTTATAGATTTTGAAGATGCAAATGTCAAACCAAACAACTCTTATTTTGAAATCTATTCCATATGAATCAGGTAGTCTGGCTTTCAGGGTTTGAGCGAAGTTAGCATCATAAGGTATTTTAAGTAGGCACTGTAATTAGCTTGTTCGAAATCCAAAAACTTCCATATCTAGATTACTCAATATGCCTTTGTGGATCATTTTTATCAATTCGCCAAGGAAATTAATGCTATCGGTTATCAGAAGGGTGATTCATTCTCCATGATGTAAATCTGATCGATCTTTGAATCTGTTTAAATAATTGGAAGATTAAACATTACACAGTTTCTCACCTTCTCCAGCACGGTGAATATAATTTGAAAGAAAAGGGGTAGCGATGGAGGCATGCCCGTACTCACTCACATCAGAGCAGGGAGAGAGGGGAGGAGACTGCTCAAAGCCAGAGCAGAAGAGCTCACTCTCATAGTAACCGCCATAGTCACCACAAAAAGAGTAGGGTTATCTGGAGGTAAGTGTGTCACCAAGAAGCATTACCTTTGCTGAAATAGCCCCCCGGTTTAGTATGCAAACTATGGATAAAATAAACCTCTTTAGATAAAGAAGAATGTAAGAAATTCCATTCTAAAAACATGGTTCGGAACTAAAATATTTATCCCTGGTCTCAAATGTCCTATGTCCCTGCTCTATTCAGCTATGAGTCCTCAGTGTCTAGTCTAGCGCTCGTAGACATAAAATAAATGTTTATGAATAAATGAGTGAACTACTGAAACAGGTCAAATGGGTCTAATTATCTGAAAGAGAACAAGAGTTATACAATTAGGAAACAACTTACGAAAGCCTAGGATGTTTTTATTTTTAGTTGTTTTCACTTTATTCTACGGCCCTTTGCTCATGTTTGAACTGCTCTGGTCCGCAATTTCTCCTTCTGGAAAACAGGGCAGATCCATTGTTATTTGAACTGCTCTAGTCCGCAATTTCTCCTTCTGGAAAACAGGGCAGATCCACTGCATGAGAGATACCCCCGACGACCAGAAAGCCACTCAGGTTCCATTACCTACTAAGACCACATCTGGAACCCTGGGAAAGGCATTCCAGGAGAGAGATCGCAAGTGCAGATACGGCTGGGTAATAAAATACTCAGCCCTGAAAGAACTTTATTAAAAGAAAAGACTTGTAACTGTTTTCACTATATGCATGTA
>NW_006436810.1:8342260-8380933 GCF_000325575.1 Pteropus alecto
CGTCCAACGTCTTTGGAGACGTTAGCCTCCCAACGGGCCCGCTTCCTAGACATGCGACACCACATTTCCCCTGAGGTCCTGCCCTCTCCTCACAGCCCTGTCACGAAGTGAATTCTGCTCTTAAGACTCACAGATATTTCCGATTTCTCCATTTTGAGGAAACTCTCCCGGCCTCTCCCTCTCTCCTCCAAACAATGTCCCTTTACGCTCCTTCTGTGTGATAAACAGCATCATGTCTTCAAAGAGCTTTGGCTTCTAAAAAAAAATAAATAAATAAGAAGAACTGCCCTTGGTTTCAAGCAGCTCTTTCTTCCTGCCCACCTGCTTTAAACTCCTCCCGAGAGAAGAAACTGCCAGGTCTGGACACCTGCTTGAAAAAGTGGGAAGGAAAAATGTGGTAGGAAAATAAACTAATTAATAAATATCTCAGTAACAATCACACCCTGTCTACTTCTATTACTTCTGAAACAACACCCTGGCCCCTGTCCACCAAAATCAACCTTCTGTTCGTTCATTCAACAGGAATTTAGTAATTACTTCCTATGTACTCAGCACGGGGAAGTAGTTCATACGTGCAAACTGCCAACATGGTTCCTGCTCTCTCAGACTTTACTCTTGGTGGGAGACAGACAAGTCAACAGGCAAACGGAAGACAATACAAAAGCACTTTGATGAGAAACACACAGGGAACTCTCAGAGCAACAAAGGGGACACTGAAGCCCAGGTCTGGTGACCGGAGGCCAAGAAGGCTTCAGAAAGTTGGTGACATCTAAGAAAACCATGGAGGAGCAATCCATGGAAAAGAAAGCAGGGAGAGAGAGGGAGGGAGAGGAAATAAAGGAAGGAGGATTTCGGGCTTTAAAAATAGCCTGTGCACAAGATCAGAAGTTAAGAAATAGGAGCCGAAGATTTAGAAACCAGTTCCATGTGTCTGGAGAAGAGAAAGCAGGAGACGGGGCCAGAGAGGAAGCAGGTGTCGAATCAGGCAGAGCCTTTAGCAGAATTAAAAAGTTTGAGCTTCCTACCGAGGACAATGGGCCTCTTCCAGGCTTTAAACACAGAGGAAAGGCCCCTAGCTATGTGGTGCAGGGGGCCCTGGCAGAGGCGAAGCAGGACCGGGGCGTCCAGCATGGAGGTGGTTCCAGTTGTCCAGGTGACAGATGACGAGGCACAAACTACAGTAGTGACAGTGCAGACAGTGTGGAGGAGAAGGATTTGAGAGCAATAGAAGAGAGAGAACAGACAGATTTGGGAGGCTAGAAGTTTGGGCAAAGGAGAGTGTGGTCAGGATTAATCCCCCCACGTAATAAATGTTTACTGAGCACCTACTATACGCCAGACTGTGTTCTTCGTGCCAGGAATACAGGGGTAACCTGAAGAGTCACATTTCCTCACTGAGGTAAAAGTATCGAGAGTTACAAACTAAACCTGCGACCACAAATAAATTTATAATTAAAATTCGTATCCAGAACGATGAAGAAAAAATAAAGAATATAGTAAGAGATCATGATGGGGGCCTGGTTTAGCCTGAAAGATGAGAGGAGACTTCTCTGAAGGGGTAACCTTTAAGCTGAGTCCTGAACGATTGAGTCAAGTGACAAACGGGAGAAAGAATGCCCAAGGCAGAAGAACTAATGCAGAGAGAAGCAACAGTATTGAGATACATTCAAAAGGAGAATCGATACTCCTGGTGATAGATTGGATGTAGAACTGAGGGCGAAGGAAGCCTAAGGGATGATTACCAGCCCAGACATGAACAATAATCAGATAGTGATTAGCTCTTTCCTCATAATCTGTCTTCATAACAAACTGCCCAAGTGCCAGTCATCAGTCACTGCTTCTGCTCGAGGCCGTTCTCTGCTGTGAGATGCAGCCCCTTGATTCTGGTAGGCTGGCCATACTAAGAGTCAGGGGGAAATGAGAATAGGACCTTCTGTCCTCATCCCTTGCGTTTCCAGCTTTCCTCCTGAGTTTTGCCACACCACACAAGGACCAACACCTTCAACCCAGCTCTAGACACTTCTTAGCCCTACTTGAGAATGATTCTGACTAACAGGTAATGGCCAATGAGATATTAGCCCTTTCGGATCAATCGTTTACATTTCAAAGGGAATATTTCATGCCTCTACCTACCGATTTTCACACATTGTAAAGAACAGAATTCTCTTATCGAACTTACAAACATTCTGACAAAGAAGCTCAACCTAGACATCAGATGTTTAAAAGGGAGCCATTCTGACAGCAGCTGCACAATGTGACGAGAGCTGCCTCATCCACTCTGCTCTTGACCCTCCCCGCTCCAAAGTGATCCCTGTGAAACTTTCGGGTTTTGCCTCAATTCAAAGTTAAGTTGGGAAAAAGAGCATGAAAGTCCGGGATAGAGTGAAAAACACTTTCTCAAATTCTAACATGAAAGTTAGAAAGGAATAAACGAGAATCGTAAACCCAATGATTCCTATGAACCTTTTCTCGTTATAAAAATAATCTTTTAAGTATTCATTACATTTTTATTTGCTAAATCAAGGGTTCCCAACTCCCAGGCTGTGGACTGGTACTGGTCCGTGGCCAGTTAGGAACCAGGCCACACAGCAGGAGGTGAGTGATGGGCCAGCAAGCGAGGGAAGCTTCATCTGTATTTGCAGCCGCTCCCCAGCGCCAGCATCACCGCCTCAGCTCCACCTCAGATCATTAGGCATTAGATCTCATAGGAGCACCGGTCCTTGGTGCCAGAAAGGACTGGGGACAGCTGTGCTAAATGACAAAAGGAATCAATCAGGATGACTCCTTCTGGTAGCTGAAGGGAAGTTTCAGTTTCATAGATGACTGTGTAAACCTATGTCAACGGTGTAAAAGGCCACAGGGGGTCGCAGGGAACCCCAAGAGAACTGGCCTGAGTGGTCCCTGGTGCCGAAAGGACTGGGGACTGCTGTGCTAAATGACAAAAGGAATCAATCAAGATGACTCCTTTTGGTAGCTGAAGGGAAGTTTCATAGATGACTGTGTAGACCTATGTAAACGGTGTGAAAGGCCACAGGGGGGGTCGCAGGGAACCCCAAGAGAACTGGCCTGAGTTATGAAGGGAAGGAGAGGCTCCTGACAGGAGCAGGGTCCTCAGCCAAGGAGCAGCCAGCATGGGGAACCCCTCAAGGTGAAAGCTGAGGAAAATACTACAACCTCACTCAGTTTCCCTCTGCCCACCTGTAACCAGGAGCCAGAAGACAAGGAAGCCCAAGACAGACCCTCTGAGCTGAGAGAGGAAGAGTAAAAGTAGATGTGGAACAACAAAGAAGAAATATGCAGCCCAGGCAGTTGGCCTGATTTGTAGGTAAGTGAATATTTCAACATCATTTTCATACTTCGGTTACAGTAAAATATGCCCACTTAGCACATGACATAATATAAGATGGCAATTTATGTGATGTTAAATTCAGGAAAATGTTCTAAGCTCCTAAATGCTCAAAAGAATACCTTTGACATGGGACAATGATTTGAGTTTTTAAATATTTCTCTGTGGAGTGTCTAGGAAAAAGCCATCTGACCTTTAGTTAAAGACCATCCGTCTCAGGCAGAGGCTTGATTGTATTTAACCCAAAAGGTGATTCCAAAGACAGTTTACCAGCACAAGTGCTACAAAAAAAAGCTATTTCATTGGGTTTTTCTACAACAGATTTGGCGAAAATTTTCAGCTGACAGCCACATGGCCAAATGCCTCCAAAATTCCCACCTCCAAATTTCGAGGGCCTTAGTACGTAAGCTACTTTGTGAATGTCTTTTCGTAGCCATTGTCTCCCAGAACCAGCACGTACAGACACATGTAGTTGGCATGCTAACCAGGCACTTGGCGGGTGTGATTAAAACACAACTTTTTTGCGTTCCCGAAGTTCCTTTGGAGTTGCCGAGCGGGGCGATCCTCCCCAGGCCTGGACGAAGACTCCAGAGGACCAGAATTCTGGAAGCATTCTCAGGCGGCAGGCGAGCCCACCAGCTCTGCGCTCTTTCTCTGCTCACGTTCACCCCAGTCACCAGGGTGGAGACTGATGGTGGGGAAAACAAGGAAGGGACTGAACAGGAGAGCCCCACTAGCCGAGAACCGCGTCTGTGGTAAAAGCCCCAACAGCCATTTGAAGGTCATTCTTCCTCCCATGGGAGCTTTCAAGACATTCCTGAGAGGGGTCCAGCTAGACCCCTCTGACCAAGGCTCGTCTGTCCTGGCCTCTGGTCCACTGGGCTAACAGGCTCTGGTTCCTGGTGCTCCCCCCACCCCACATCACAGTGCTCTTTTGGGGCGCACTACAGCTTCAATGCAGGCTAGCTCTCCACCCACACACCCATGGGGGTCTTCAGGGAACACTTCCCTGGCGGGAGGTAGTTAATTCCCATCACAGCCCTCCCCCCGCACCGCCACGCTCTCACCCCCACTTTCCCCTCTCTTCCCCTCTCTCCTTCCTCTCTCTCTCCTCCTTCCTCCACTAATTTTCTGTCCCTCTCACAAACACACCCGTTCCATGTTGCTTCTGCCAGGCACCAGACCTCAGTGTCCCCAGCGCCAGGAAACTGGGCTTCTCAAGAGGTCCCTCCCTTCTCTCCGCTTATGATGGGGGGAGCACTGTCACAAGGCAGTAACAGCGTTCTCCAAAGAGATCCGGTCAGGAGCCCTCTCCACCCATAAGTTCCTCCCTCGTGGATTTCTGAGCCAGTTCTCAGTCACTGGCTCCGAAATTTCCTCTTGGAGTTTGGCACTCCCGCTTACAAAGTCACTGCTCTTCTCTCTTGGTGCCTTGGGCAAAACTTAAAGGTGAACATTCTAGGATACGTTCACATGTGCATCCACGCTTACATCTACATTCTACTTCATACTTTATACTTTCACGGCATAGGGTTTAGATAGTTCAACACTGGGACTCCTCAAACTACTACAGTCACTGATGGTGAGGCTTTTGTAGAGTAAATAGGAGCAAGACTAAAACCTTCCTATCTACTTATCCATCATTTTCCAAAATCCATCATTTCTAAAAAAGAGCTGCAAAGAACGCAATCACATGATTTTTTGTGGATGAAATTAGAAGGTAAGCATTAATTAATTTCATAGAATCCTCTGAGTTTGGGTTGCATTATATTTAACAAAGTGAAGGTAAATAATTAAATAGGCGATTATTTTGTACCACTGTGGTTTTGTTTTATGTGTAAGCATCACATGGAGGCCATTAAAATTAAGATTCCTAGGGTCTTTCCATACATCTACATTTTAATTAAGTGATTCTAATGCGTAAGTCCAAAGAACACATTTGAGAAACTCTGCTATGCACTCTGTAGGTGCCTGTGGGCACAGCATGTGGACACTGAGCTTCCACGTACCCAAAAGAAGCCCTCTCACCTGCCTCTGTCAGTGTCCTGAACACTCGATCAAGAAGGTTATTTAAAGCTTAAGTCACATAACTCATAAAAAATCTACACTTTTTATAATTTAAAATATGATATTTATTTATTTACTAATCTTTTTTATGGGGTAAAAAAAAACTTTTTTTTTTCCAGTATGATTCTTCTGCTAGATGTTCTAACAGACCACTCTCTCCTAAACCACATCCCTAATGAATCCTCTGCAACTCCCATTCTGATTTCTTTAAAGTGGAGTCAGAACCTAAACACAAAACGAATGTAAAACCCTCTGGATTTGTGTTATTTCCTTCTAGTACTTTGTAGTTATATTGTGTGCATCTACTGTTACTCACCTGATGCCTCTACGAAACATTCAACTTAGTTTTCATGAAGACAAAATCCCAAATCTTTATTTTTTAATTGAATTCATACGACATTGGTTGATTCAGGTGCAGTTAGGTTGAATGATCGCAAAAACAAGAACTTCTGGCACAAACAAGTTTGGGAAGGAAAGCCACTGGCACCTTGACAAGGACGTAACTCAGCATGGGGAGCAGAAGGGCAAGGCTGGACCGAAGCGGGGCTGGCGTTTCTTAAAGGGCTACAGAGTAAATGCTTACGCGCCTCTAAAATAGACAATACCAGGTAAGTGATGCATTTTGTAGAGGTCTTATCTGGGATAGCAGAGGCTTAACATATGATAGCTATTTATTAAACATCTAAAGTGTTCTAGTTAATTCTGGCTGAGTTAATTTGAGAAAACTTGCTTAACTTCTCAAACTTGGACTATTTATCTATAAAACAGAGATGACATCCATTGTTTATAGTTTAGGGAAGTATTAAATAAAATAAAATAAGTAAACTGTTATTTGTTTCTTAGTAGGCACTAGATTATTGTTAACTGATCCTAAATTCTTCCATATATTTGCTCACAGACAAGACTCCAGTGAAATTAGTCTACTCCTATCAATCTTCACATACAGTCTCCAGTTTCTTAGAGAAAAGAAAAGCATTTTGAATGAATTTTCCTATTCTTGAGAAGCCTGCCAAAAATCTACTGGTCACTAATTCTTTGCAAATGTTTTGAGTTGTCTTCTCAATAACTCAGTGCTACCACAACTTTTTAATAACAGAAAATCACACATTTGGCTAGATATTTACTCTGATACATTAATTTTAAACAAGAGTTTAGAACAAAAGCTTTGAAACAAAAGAAACTAAAAGACTAACAACTAGTAACTTGAAGATGGAGGGAAAATATCAGTGTTTTGCTAACCAGTCAATGTATCATTTTGCACAAGACTTCAGTTTGTCCTCAGAATATGAGGAAGAGAATTATCACGCTATTAGATTTTTAGACTTTGTTCATATTTAAACAAGCCCCACAATGTCCATTGATCTGCATTTAGACAACTTCTGAATTTAGACAAGGGCTAGCATCTGGGCGGAAATGAAGAATCATGAAACAGTAAATTATGTTCCCAAATCGCGTAACCTCTGTTCTTTGGGACTCCAAAAGAATACAGTGAGCAATCACATGCCCATCAGATGCTCGAGATAGTGAAGATTACTAGAAATCAAGGAGATTAACTTTTGTTGAGAAAGTAAGATAAGACACAGAAATTTCTAAATGAAGAAGGATAAAGATCAAGGCTTTGAAAGAATAAAAGAATGCAAAAAAATCCTAAACCATTTAAAATATTTACAAATTTTAACTCTCTCAAGGTCATTTGGACAAAAATAATGAAACTATATCCTCAATATAAGAGCTTCACAATATAAAGAAGGATTAAATGTGCAAACACGGATACTAAGACAGGAGGGTGACAGTAAAACCCTCCATAAAGGACAGCAGGGAGCTGGTGAGGGGCGAGGGGGGTGGTGTGTTAAAGTGGGAATTGATAGCTATGCTTTTTCCCAGCCCCCAAAACTCTAACCTCAAAGTTAAATTAGTTAGAAGATCTAAAATTATTCTTTGTGTAGGTAAGACAGAGAGGTGAGATTAAAGACTCCCGTGGGTCAGAAACACATCATCGCAAACTGAATTTCTGGGCCACGGTGGCCCCTATCTTCCCAGCCCGTCTCGGTCCATGCCACTGGATTCCACATTTGACAGTCCCATCTGGTGGAGTGCTCTTTTTCACCTTGGCCTCCGCATAAGAGCAGGGACTTGTTTCAAAACTCAGAAGTCAATGATGATTTTTGCATTGGCATGCATGTAAGGAGACACAACTCTGCACTGATCAAAATGGCTTTAATGTCCTCCACCCTGTAAATAGACTTCAGTTGGGTTTCTTCCCGACTTCTCTTTCCTTAGAGCGTTTACTTTAGAAAACTTGTAATTGCAAATTTCTTTCTCTGCCCCTTAGAAATGTAGATAAATCTTCTCCCAGCCTCCTACCAGTTTTACAACCCAGGGATTTCTTTCTCAAGGACCTGGGAGGGTCCCTTTGAAAATCATCCGAAAGATATTGCCCCTTCTCCCAGTCTCTGGGGGAGGGGAGGGCCTTCGTCTTCAACAAGAGATGATCGGCCAACACCGGACGAACTAATTCCACTGACCGACCTCCCTCCTTCCATCCTCAGCTACACTAGCTCACTCCAGTTTGAAAACCCTCCTGCCTTTTGTTTCAGCAAAGTTGTGTTCAATTTCTTTCTCTTATTACAATATTCCTGAATAAAGGCCTCCTTGCCTGTTTAACTCTGAGCAATTTTTTCTTCTACAGCATACGGGGTTTCTAATGAACTGTTTTGAGGTCTGCTGTCCTGTTAGGAGATTCCAAAAATAGATAAAACAAAAATATGTAAGATATATATGCAATAATACATTTCATGCCAAAATTTTAAGACAAAATAATGACTTGAATATACGTTGAGAAAATTTAAAATCACAGTGTGGCAGAGATGGGCAGTTGTCTATCAGAGGACAGAAGAATATCCTTCCTGGAAAGCGAAGGCGGTAAAGAAGTTTTAGAAGGTGAAATCATCAGCAGAGTCACATATTCAGAAATGTCCGGTAAGATAAAGCAGGAAATGACTGCTGGGATGACCTTTGCAAAAGCGATTCTAGTTAAATGGCACCACTGAATGGAAGGCAAAAGAAAAAAGAAGGGGAAAAGAGAAATAAGCCAACTTCCTATGAAAACTACTGAATTAATGAGAAATCCAACGTTTTTGTCCTGCGTCTGCAGGCTCTGAAGGGTAGCGCCCCGAATACGAGCCTCACGTGGGTAAGCACGGCACATATTTCCAAATGTAGCATCTAATAATCAGGGTGCAAAACTTTGCATTTTCTCTTCCAAGCCACCTTGTGGAGGACAGAGGTAACAAAACTGTTGGTAAAATAACTGAATGGGGTGAAACTAGACTCGTCCAAAAACGAACAGTTGGTTGCGTAGGCAAATAGCAAAATTTTAACAAGTAACAGAGGAAAAAAGAAACTGCTCAACTCTGTTGCTTACGATTGTTCCATAAGAGATTGATCTTTAGTGTTAGCACTGAACAAACACTGGGGAGAGAGGAATGAAGCTCATATTTGGTTGAGGTTGTTGGAGAACAGCCGAAAGTTCAAATTCTCCCCACTGAGCAGCTCGACACAGACCCAGAGACTCTACTATGGAGAGTGCGAACAAACATCCCCGAAAAGTCACAAAAAAGGAGACGCTCTGGAGACCACAAAGGTAATTCTATCTAATTTCAAAAGTGAGCAGACCTCAAAATATCATAGAGTCATTTTTAAGTACAAATGAGAAAAGGTACCTTTACAGTGGAGCAACTTGGTGGTCACCGCCTTAGACAACCAAGAGATCAAACTAAAATCCCCAACCAGGAGATAAACAGATAAACATGTCCCCTCATGGAATGCACTGAGCAGGACACGTCACCCATGTAGTATTTATACCAAAAATGGTTAACCAGAAATTGATCATGAAGAAACAATCAGACAAATCCAAACTGAGAAACATTCTAAAAACAACTAAATTAAACTCTTCAGAAATCTTCAATACCATGAAAGACAGAAGGTAGGAAAACATCTAAAGTGAAGGAGACTAAAGAGGCATGACAAATAAACACGACATATTAGCCTTATTTAGATCCCAAAGACTTTCTAAAGAATTATCACTATGATGATGGGGAAAATCTGAATATGAACCACATATCAGATAATATGTTAATGATAAATTTCTTGAGAGGGATAAACACAGTGATGTAAAAAATGTTCTTTGTGACTATCTTTCTCATTCCGAAACGGTTCTGCAAAAATTATACATATGTATATTACACATCATAATCTTAAGCAAGATTCTATTTAAAAAGTTAGCAAGTGCTGAGAAGAAGAAATCATGTTTACTAGAAGCCAGCTGCATGTTTACTAAATTAAGTGAGACTAATTTTTGAGCACTTAGAAGACAAGATGTTTCAGGAAACTGGAACAGAATTTAGTTGTTTTATTTTTTTCAAAATTCAAAAAAGACAATGTCTACCTTGCTATCATGTACACGAACTAAAAAAATGCGAGTTGAATGGTCGTATGGCAAAGCGAATTCAAACTTATCTGAATGGACACGATTCAAAGGGTTGACATCGGCCTTGAGGGAGCTCTCGAGTATTAAGATATAGGATTCCAGCCATTAATGGGATAAGAACATGAATGGCACATGAACGAAATTTGTTAGTGACCATGGTAAATATTCTCAGTGATACAGTCATGAATCCCAAAAATCTTGATGGACTAAATGGGTCAAAACCAACAATATGATATTTAATGAAAATTATTTAAAGTCCCATTATTATCGATTAGTCAATATATGTACTTTGAACATGCACCAGGAACTAGAATAGAAAGGTAAATAGAAAGGTCACAGAACTATGAATCTTGCATGAAAATTAGACATTTAAAATAATTACAAGTGAGATGAGTTCATGAAAGTGTGAAGCACAGAGCCTTGGAAGTGTGCATTAGGGAACCCTAACATAAACAGTCAGGAGAAGCTGTCCTTGAGGGACAGTGTATACCCAGAAAACTTTAGGGTGCTCTGGGGATAAGCAATCAAATGGGAAGGCATCACAACAGAGGGGGAGGGGAACTGGGCAGGACAAAGTGCACCAGCCTGGCCAAGGGAACACATGCGTATAGGCCCTAAGCAGATGCGGCCATGGTTATAGTAACCAGCTGAGACATGTCCAGTCTGGCTAGAGCAAAGAGACGAAGAGGGGACAGCCCCAAAGAAATATAGGGTAGAAGAGACAATCCTAACAGCTGCCTAAGTTGAAAAGGGTCACAGTTTTAGTTGACTCTAATTTCAATACGATTCAGCAATGCAAGGTAGTTCTTCACTGGATACGTCCGAGACGAGGGTGGGGAGCTCTTGTTCTGCTCTTTGTTTATCACACCCAACTTCGAACTCGTGCTGAGCTCAGATAAATCCAGAGCACTCTGTCTGCTGAAGCCAAATGAAATCCTGACAAACCGGAACCTAAAAAGAAGAGGAGGGAAGATTCCATGAGGCGTGATAACTATCTTCAAATATCTGAAGGGCCATCATGAAAAGTAGGTATTTAGCAAGAGTTCATGAATGGGGCTGTTAACAACGCATATTTAGATCAATCTTAGGAAGACTTTACTAACATATCCTGGCTGAGGATGGAATGGCTGTCTGGGAAAATGCTGAACCTCCCAGGATGACTCGCAAACAGCCGAGAAATTTATAGAGAGAATTCAAGTCCTTGAACTAGACAAGTAGTAGGTCTTCTTCCAAATCTGATATCCCAAAATTCTATGATAGAGCCATTTCCATTACACTGGCAACATACTAAAGAGCTATTTAGAATATTCTAGTAGAAAGAATTTGAATAAACCAAGTTAATGAATCTATAAAAATAAAATCTATAGCCAACATCTGTACTGCAAAGTTAAGACTGAATCTTAAAAGTAACTTTTAAAAAATAAAATGTCAAAATGTAAAATGAAGGCAAATCTAATTTTTGAGATGAAGACAGCTTAGCCATTAAGAACGTGAACTCTGGAGCAAACCTACACAGCCCCAGGCAAATTTCTGCATCTTAGTTCCTTATCTGTGTACTAAGGATAATAGTAAAAAACACCTGGCTTAAAGGATTGTTGTGAGAATTAGGGAGTTAACAAATTTAAAGTGCTCAGAACAGTGTCTGGCACACAGTGAACCCTACAAAGCGTTTGATACCTGTGATCCACCCCAGCAATTAGATGAGAGATTCTAGAGTCAGACGAACTTGGACTACACCCTGGTTCCGTTGCTAACTAGTTAGGTGACCTTTCCCCATCAATGACATGGTGACGGAGGTATCCACCAGTCAAGGTTCAGGTCCAAATATGAGAAACCATCCTGGCCAGCATAATCAGAAGATTTAGCACAGTGTAGCGAATCAGTTTAGAGAAGTCCGTGACGGGCTGCCAGCGCAGGCCCCCGGCTGGAATTTCAGGAGTGACAGCGCCCAGAACGAAACCACACCACTGGGCCCCCAGTAGTGCTGTCTCTGGCAGAATCTGGAACCAAGGGGATCGGGAAGTCACTGCCCCAACTGCTAACTCCGTGCCACTTCTGCTGGGATCTGGAAATCGGAACCTGCTACAAGTGCAGGCTTGCAGGCAGGGCACATCGCCAGAAACGGATTCCTGCGCTCCACCTCGTGCGACCGCCCTAGAAGCATCGCTACAGATCAGCAGATGCCTCTGCCACGGCCCTCGCAGAAGCAACAGACACGGGCTTTACCACGTGTCTGGATTCTAAACCGCACGGAGGCACATCGGTTTACACACAAACCTGAGCCGTAAAGAAATGTGAGAAATGGAGACGAACTTTTCGGCTATAGCAGCAATATAATATCCTAAAAGGGAGACAGGATGGATATAAAAGCGCTAATCCGCGGTCTCTATCATCCTATCTCATCACTAGGGTGAGAATTAAGTAGGATATAATGCGTGTATAGTACTCAGCCCTGTGTATGGCAGACAGTAATCATGCGATATGTTCCTGGTTGACTTCCAGCATAAACTTAGCTGAGTGTGAATTACCTTCCCATTTCTCACCTAAAATTCAAGAAAAAAAAAAATTAAAACAACTTGAAACTCTACTTTCAGTAAAACTAAGAACTACATAATCCACTGAGTCATAAACTTACATAAATCCGTCCAAAATTCGCAGAAATCAAACCACAGGCCCACGGGAGATCGCGTCGAAAGAAAACGCTGACAGGGCCCCAACGATGCGGCTCCCGGGACGTGCCGGGAAGGAAGACGGGCTTCCTGCAGGTGGCACCTCGCGCCGCACCGAGGCTCGGACGCGGTACGCCCGCTGGGTGAAAATCGTGCAGAAATCGAAGTGAGAAAGCTGACGGAGGAACGCTCCTGCCTGAGCTTTATTTTATTTTGAGAAACAGCGAGGAAGGCGCCCCAAGGACTCACTTTCGGGAGCCAGCTCTGGGTGTGGCTGAGGCTCGCAGTCAGAAAGGTAGAGGTGTGGACGGCTCCTGGCCCCGCTTTTGGCCTGTGGCTACAATTCACAGGTACAGCTTCCTCCGGGCTCCCCGTATAGACGCAGGCTATCTCATTCAGAAACCCATTGAACTTGACATTTTTCTTTCTTTTTTTTTTTCAGTTTTCTCTCCTCTAATCTCTATTTTATTTCGATGGGAAAGTCTGACTCTTCTCTAATTTCTCTCTCCTTAGGATCTTTGCTCTAGGTCAGTTAGTCATCTGTCCATCCTAATGGGGTTTTCTTTTCATTGTATTACTTGCATTATTGGGCCATAGCTACGGGTTTGGGCTCAGGCCTCTGGCAGCGAGTCTTTCCCAAGGAAACCCTGGTGGGATTCCATGGTCCACAGGACTATTGGCAAGCGAGATATAAGAGGGTAATAACTGCACAGCACGTGGCCCCAAATGCCACGCCATTCTACGTGTGAAAATTCCGAGGAAAGCATCTATCCAATAACTAAGAACGGATTATAAAAGCTGACAATATGAAGCTTTACTCATTGGAAAAATATCTATTGACAATAGAATCTGCCTTGGAAAACTTCAGTCTGCCAAAGATCTAGCAAAGATCTCTTTTTCTTTCTCTCGTTAACATCCGTCACAATGCATAGTTACAAAAACATTTTCTTCTTGTGATTAGGACTTTTAAGATGAACTCTCTTAGCAACTTTCAAATATGCAATATGTATTATCAACTATGGCTGCCATGCTATATGGTACATCCCCAGGACTTATTTATTTTATAACTGGAAATTTGTACCGTTTGACCCCTCGCCCATGCTCGGCAGGAAGACACAACTACATAGTTCTCCAATGTCAACAGAACATCCTATACTTAAGACTTAGGAAGAGTGGCAGGTTGGTATAGCAGTTTGGCGTGCAAGCTCTAGACCAGGAACCTGGATTAGTACCCCAGCTCTGCCACTTAGTCGGTGAAGTTACTTAATTCTCTCTGCCTCAGTTTCCCCAGCCATAAAATGGAGATAATAACAGCACCTACTTAAAAGTATTTCTATGACATGTAAATGAATTATCTATGTAGAGCACTCAGATGATTCTATTCAGCAAATATGTATTAAGTATGTACTACAGAGCAGCACTCTGTGTTAGGGAATGGGAAGATAATAAGGAACGAGACATAATGTCTGTTCTCCAAAAGCTTGCAGTCTAAGCTCCGCAGGAGATCATTCTCCCATATTAAAATAATATCTAAGCACCTGGCAATATGTCCTAAATTCTGTAACTATTCTCTAGGACACTCCGACCATGAAAAAGATGAGCCGAGATATTTTTTACAGGAAATCTTGAAAGCAAATGGGAAAATTGCAGTTACTATTTGGGGCCATCAATAAAGTACATAATATTTCATTTAGACCAAAATACTTTTCGCTCGAATCACTTAGAGAATTTTCTGAGTCCCTACTTCCTGAGGCACGTCTGAACCAAGCTCGGGGATTCAGATGCTAATTCTCTGTCTAGTCTGCTGCCAAGTTCCCATTACACCTAACCTTGTAAGAGACAGAATGTGACTGATATGTCACCCCACAATATGCACAGGTATCGAAAAAACAGATTACATTTCACATAATCCAGCTTCAATAGGAGAAATCCCTAGATTCAGACACAGATCTCTGATTAACGCAGTTATAGAAAGTAAGTTACTAAGGTAAATTAGAGAGGATGACATGATTGAAACCTCTGCATCCAGCACTTCCCTCTTTGAAATGATAAAATTGTGATTATAAAAATGAAAATGACTGAAATCCACTTATCTTTAGGGATTGGTTTACAGATTACTCCATAACTGGTAAACCAAATGACTACAGCAACTCAAGTTGCAACAAGGTAGCATCATTAAATAGGCCTCCAGAGAAGCTGTAAGAAATCTTGACCCTTGCTATTTCTTTCAAATATAATAACGTCCAAATTTGCTAAGTTAGTTATAAATATTAGTATTCGAGAACTTGGTTAAAGAGAACACAAAATTTTGTTCCTCAGCTCCCTCACCCTGCCTGCAGAGGAAACACATTTGATATAAGAGGTGGGGAATGCCTCTTTCCTGGGACCTGTCCTGTAAAAGCACAATCCTTTTGTAGGACCAGGTCAGTGGGGATGTTGCAGCCAGTTCCAAGCGGCTTAAGAATTCCCTGTGGGAATTCGATCTGCAACAGAAACAGATCGGTCGCCTAAAGAGGGAGTGTGGTGGCCTTGGGAGCCGAGAGGAGGGCGCACCTACCTACCCCTCTGAGATGAAGGGGTGGAGATCCAGAGAAACACTCAAGGAGGCTGGGGATGAAGGTCGGAAACCGGCCCATCACTCCCAAGCTGAACACTCGGGGAGCTGCGGGAGCCAGCCAGCCCTCTCATCGGAGCAGAATGCAGCATCAGCGCTCTTGAGCAAGCGTGACATGGACCCTCTGGAATCTGGGTATGTAAGAACATAGAGGCGCACGGGGCCTCTCATCTAGGAACTTTTGAACCTAGGGAGGCAAACCACCCAGAACAACAAAACAGAGCGGAAGGCAGCAGTGGGTCATTCTGAACGCCCGCTGCGGAGTACGGCAAGGATGGCCTTGCTTCCTATGGGCCGAGTAAGTTCTTGGAGGGTAGCAGGGCTTACGCCATCTCTGCAGATGCCTCATCCAGCTGGGGCGAGACCTCACAGTAGGAGGTTACAGAACATACTGCACGGGGCAGGGAACAGGCTGTTTACAGGAGGTCAGTGAACCAGAGAGTATGAAGCCTATATTTTGGAAATGTGTGATGCGGTGGTCTTTAGAAGGACTTCGAAATTCCCTGCCCTGTAGGCGCCCACCAGGCAGCCTGCAACACAAGGCCTCCGCTCCTGGACGGAGCAGCCCCGCCTAGGTCATTGTTCCTCTCATCACCAACCTCTCCGAAAGTCAGAAAAGCAAGGAAAACAAGGCAAAGGAATGAAATACAATGGAGTGCACCTTCTCCCCATGACAGAGAGGAGACATTCTAACAACTGCATGAGATAAATTAGGTTTTACTTGGACTGGATTTCTTTTTAATCTTTGAAAGAGTCACAACTTTAAAGAAAAGGAACTGAGCTTCATCACAGCAGAGACCAGAACGTTATTCAATCCTCCTGAGGTGCGATCACAGAATGGAGAACACGTCAGACAGGGTTAAAAACACAAAGCCACTTTCTATCTGTTGTCCAAGACAATCAGACTGTACCATAATCAACCAACCAATCAATCGGAAGCTTTTATTGAACACCAACTATGTGAGGGAGTGTGAGTTATTTATATAGGACATAAATAACTTACAGTGCCTTGATTACATCTGGCAAAAAGCGGGGTGGACAGTGAATGGAGCTGGACCGCCCAGTGGTGGGGATATCCCACTAGTTCTGTGCCTGTGACCCCACCCTGCACAAACGGAAATGGACTGAGGGAGAGGCACTTGCTAGTCTGGCACTCCTGAGGACTATCTGGACAAGGACAGCAGCTGAACCTAATGTTGCTTACAAAGGTTCAGAGTAAAAGAATGATAATGTCTCAGCACGGTTACGCCGGGATGAAGTCATATATTTGCCAAGACCACCTTTGCTTTTGGAATCCTACAAGCCTTAATGGCAGCCTACAAACTTGCATAGCATCGCTCTGGGAGACATTTGGTCATACAATGAATGATGAACTGGACAAATTATTGATGACTGGCATTATTAACTGGAGTAAGAAATGCCGTCCCACTCCTGGTATTGGCCATTAGTAATGTGCCAATATCTTTGGACTCTTATTTTTCAGGTGACATAGACTATAACTAATATTACTTGGGAAGAAATTTCTGGTAACCATGCAGTGTATAACTCCTGACAGGCTGATCGCCGTGCGACCGTAAACCTTGATGACCTAATATTCGGAAAGGTCCCTGGTTATAATGAGGGAAACATAGCAGTCGCATGCCTGACATGCCACGGTGTGCTGGGTACATCACTACTCTCGTTTTTGTGGGTAGAAAGCTATTAAATGGAACAGAAAGAAAAATGGATTTCTGATGAGAACAAAGCAGGAGGCTTCACACGGCGGGTCCGAATTCCCTTGAGAGCAGCCCAGCGCTGAGGGGAGGACGGCTGCGGGAGGCCCGATGGCACACTCAGACTACGTCACATCGAGGTGTGACGACCACTCATTGACCCTGGTGTGAGAGACCCAACGTGGTGGGTACAAAGCACGCGTCCTAACAGCACTCGGGCCGACTGTACACCGTGACAATGCCACGCGTGATGGTGGGTTACGCAACACTGGCCCGTACGACAGGAAGTGCTTCAGAAGAGACAGCGTCCCGTCTAGACACCACCGGACAAGCTGAGTTCACTCTGAATGAGGATGAGTACTCAGAGGAAAAAGATGTATTAACTAGACTAAGAAGAGCCGCGGAAATTCTCGCCCAGGAGGAAGGCAAGGGTCAGCCTGGAAGGAAGCCGAGGCTTTAGTGAAGTGAGTCAGTCAGACTCCACTCATCGTGCTGGGCCGCGCTGGTACCCACGCTGAGAAAGGGCTTCGGTCTCGACCCACTGGCATCTCTCACCTATTTTCATACAGACTGAGGCTGAGTAGCCACGGGGCGATGGCCCTCCGTCCAGCTGCTGAGGCTTAGGGGTGCACTCCTGGGATGACATGGCTCTCCAAACCTAGGGAAGTTCTCTGAGGCAACTGTAAATCACATGGATGCACACTGACTGCTGTCACCCCTAAAACAGATCAGAATAAGATATACCCCGTGGTGCGGTTAGCAGGGATAGAAACATTCTGAGTAATGTCCATGTCCTCTCTGCAGTGGGCAGCTGAGTTTGGCTATACAAGAGCACACAATAAAACCTGTCTCAATACAGGACTCTGAACAAAGGCAGGGTAACAGGCTTTGTCCCCAAACCATGGCCGATTTTAATGATTCTTGTCCATAATAATGTCTGGTATAGGACAAGCGCCAATTCTGCTGGGAAGACATTGCAAATGCCCCTGTGATTCTTACTGATTTGTTCTGTAATAAAACTGAATTGTACCGTGACTACACTGTAATGTGGTGTAACACTAACATTAGTATAAGATTCGACTGCCTTATGTGAATAAGTTATACAATAATACTCATATTGATGATCCAATGTATTGGAAGAACTGAATTTAGCTAAACATCAGCTCATTTCTATGCTAAATAGTTCTGCACGAGTTTATCACAAGGTACAAATAACAAAAGATTAAGGACAGCAAGTAATCAAATTAGTACAAATATATCAAAATCTGTATAGGGCCAACACAAAATGAATTGGTTGTCTCTTTGAGTTTACCCCTACCCCACACTAGATCCTCCAAACATCAGGTATGTTCATGCTGATGCTATTGCTGTATCTGTTATATAAGTGTTATATTAAATGTAGGTACTCAGAAAAATATGGTCATTTTAGGAAGAGAGCCCAGTCCAAGGGCCAGAGGTGCGGACTTCGTGGGAAAGAGATGACTCAACAGGCCTGGACTGTTCAAACCCTGCACATTCCCCAAAAATGCCGACTTCAGGTCTGGTCCTTGGCTGGCTTCCATGGAATATTCTGCCTGAGGACTGCATGCCTGAAGCCTTGAGCTACCCAGCACCAGTTTGATCAGACAGTCCGTGCTAACAATGAGACTTATGGTGAACGCCTATTCTTGCTGTGGGAGCTGGAGTCTGAGTAGTTGAGGTCAGTCACACTTATATAACTAAACTCAAAAAGACCTCTGGACACCAAAGCTAAGGTGAGCTTCCCCTGCTGGCTACAGTCCGCGTGTTGTCACACATCTTTCCTGGGAGAATTAAGCACATCCACGTGATTGTCTGGAAGAAGACACCTGAAAGCTCAGGCCTGGTTTCTTCTAGACTTTTTCCTGTGTGCATTTTCCCTTGCTTATTTTAATCTGCATCCTTTCACTGGAATAAATTATAACCATGAGTATAACCGCTTTTTTGGATACCTGTAAGTCCTTTAGTGAAGCATGAAGCCTGAGAGTAGCCTTGCCCCCCAAACCATGGAGTAACCAGGGAATGCTACACAGAGGAGGCAGGATAGGAGCTGTGTCCTGAAGGATGATGGGTAGATATCCTAAGGAAGAATAGATCATTCAAGACAACAGGGAAGTTGTCTTGAAGAAGAAAGTCCTCTGCTGCAATTAGGAATCTTGAAAGGGGATAAAGAAAAAATTTCATCTCATCTAGAATCTTTACGGATTCCTGGGAATCTCTCTATGACTACTTTCTAACCGTGGCAACAAATAATAAGAAACTCTATTTTTTGTTTTCCAAGACTTATTCAATAAGTTTGGAAGCTCATCACGAACAATTCTCTAGTTCATTCGACTTCCCTAAAACGGCACTGAAACTCTTCTATTTCGAATGTTGATAAGCTGTGGATTTTATCTTTCATAGACCCTAGGTCTTTCAGTTTTACAGATAAAACCCACAAACACAGGCCTCCTTTGACTGTCACTTTTTTTTTTTTTTGAGAAAATTCACAAATTGTGCCACATGATAGAATATGTACTATAAAAAGTTAGTCTACATCAGCTGTCACCAAAAGCATCTGAATTCTTTTTGTTTGGCCAAGGCTTTTTGCCAAGCATCTAAAAATGTTCCACATGGACACTTGATTTCCTAATAAAGCTCCTAGTGCATATCTATGAAAAAGCCCTGTAAGTTATTTTCATTATCCGATCCAAATTTGCCTGATGCTCTAATCGCACCAACGTCTACACCAAAAAAGGGCCTCCTTTGGGTGTCCCTTATCACCTCTGCTCTGAGTCTTTTCTCTGACTACCTCCTAGCTGGAAGAAATTCTTTCTTGGCTCTCTGGCTCCCCAATCCACTACTCTGAGCTGTCAGAATGAAGACCTTCCATGACTATTTCAAGAGTTTTTTCCCCCCTCTGAAGCACCAAGAAAATTCTGGTTAACTTCCTATAGGAGTTTCTCTTCCGCATTATATATGTGAAAATATAAACTAGGAGTGGAGGGAGGTGGCACCTCTACAGGAGGCAATTGACTGAAGAGTATTTCTCTTGAGAGAGCTCTGAACTCAACTGATTCTTCTGATTTGCTTCCTATTTAAGATGTATCTATCGGGATCCAACTGTTCTCGTGAGTTCATCCAAATAATGAGACTCGGATGAACATAAGGCAGCAAACTAAACAACAGACTGGAAACTCCAGAGCTATTAGTTCTCATTACTGTATTAAAATATTATAATCTGGTGCAAGTCCACTGATCTCCTTCCACGTTAGTGTCCCAGGGTATGGGACAGCACTGGGAGTATTAACTTATCTCACAGGTGGCTACTTGAAAGATTATTAATAAGAGAAACTTCAAAGAGTTCTCCCAGCAGAAAACATTTTCTCAATGCAAAGTAAAAACACGTGAATGATTTTAAAGTATCATGGTGAAAGTGTGCTATAGTAGAAACTACAACAGCCTCTCACACTTGTGTTTACACTGACGAGGATGACGATGTCGGCATGTAATCTGTGTGAAAGTGAAAGCAGCAGCCAGCCCAGGGCTTGCCTTGAATCTTGAGGGAAAGCAGGATGTCTTAGGTACTTCTGAATTTGGCACTCTCAACTACGATCCATCTCTAAGCCCAGGAGATTCATTTAACTTGTATGAATTAGTCGCAATGGAGTGAATTTTACCTGAGACTTTGTCTAATTGTGTGATTTGCTCTGTTCTGTAGGCACCTGGCACCTGACAGATTCTAATTTCAATATTTTCAAATCATTAGTAAGATTGTGCTAAGCTTTAATTTCAAATGCCTTTAATTACTTGGTATAATCTGTCTCAACAAAATTTTTCTATTTTTAATACTTTTTGACTGTAAGGAATGAGTGAGAAGCAGCTTCTTTGCCCAACATCTACCCAGAGCTTCTTTCATGAGAAAGATAAGAACCTGAAATTAAGCGAGCATAAACGACAGCGAAAAACAACAAACCTGCATCAAAAAAAATAGATCTATTGGAAATCTCGGATCAGATAATCTCTTCACAAGTCAAATTCACCCTCAATGCCCCCTTTGCGATTTCTGAAACTTACAAGTTCAGAAAGCGTTTGATGCTGAGCCGCATCTATATGTGACATACTTACCATGAACGATGCACTTTTCAATCGCATGACGGTCCCTGCGACTCTATTCCACTCAATCCCAATCTCCAAGCTGCATCACGGAGGCACTCAGCCTAATGGACAACCCCGCAAACCGTGTAAATGCACAAAGAGTGACGACATGCATCTGCATGCTCATAGTGCTCTCTGCAGCCCCGCTTCCTCTGGGGGGTGTGGGGGGTGTCCTGCTCACTCATCAGTGACAACAGGCTGCCATGATTCCACAAAGCCAACATATACTCCTAACCCAATGGGAGAAAAAGGAAATTGAATTCCCCTAGTCTATACACATGTGTACAGCACAAACATATTTGTTTAAACATGAATATATATAAGCGGGAATCCAAATATAGTAAGAGAAGCAAGAATCTGAGCCAAAAGTTTAACTATCACATTTCTGCAGAGGGCGGGTCACAGGGAAGACTCTGCAGAGACGGGGAGATGCGGGGCATGAAGTAAAGGGAGGCAACGTGTGGGAGGCCTGTGCGCACTTCATCCTGGGCAGTGTACCTGCCAGGAAAGTGTGATTTTACCTAAAAGCACGACTTAGCACTGTGACAGAGTCTGACGTTCGGCTGATGACAGCTTACCCCCTCCCCAGTCCCTCTTCCCTGCTGTTCCACATCTGGCCAAGCTGGTAAGAAAGCCCAGGTGCTCCCTCCCTCGGTGCAACGTGCAAACCCCAGTCCGTGTGGGGGAACCTTCACCGCGGTCCCACCCCAAACCATGATAAAAGCCAAGCCAAGCTCCTTTCCCTGCTCCCTCACCCCATTTTCGGACCTGCTTGCAAGCCCACACTGCTCTTCCAGAAAGCCTCAGCATGTGAGTAACAAACTTTTCCTGCCCCACTGGGTACATGTGTGGCATCGCCAGTTTTCAAACCCGAACCAAATTTGGGGGAAGTGGAAAAGGACGCCCTGTCTCTGCGGGGGGACCAGAACAGGTGCCATCTATGCTACGCATGGCCATTAATAACTGGGAGAACTATTAATAGGGCGAACTGGGATTAGAGTCATTTCTACTTCCACTATTTAGTCTGGCATTTTTATTTGTCAGGGAAAAACTGGCAACAAGTATTTTATAGCACTGTCCATGTAAAAATGATTGCGACCCTTTTATCAGAAGGGACTGTGGAAATAAAGGCCCTGATTTCTCTATGGGGATGTCAGCCTCCGTCCAGACACCTAGAGAAACTTTACTGGGCAGCCCAGCATTTGGGTACCAACTCCCTATACTGTAGACACACAGAGAATAACGCATAAGATGAAACGTTTGGCTAAATAAAATAACACATAAGATGAAACGTTTGGCTAAATAAAATAACACATAAGATGAAACGTTTGGCTAAATAAAATTTAAAACTAATATTATACCATATTGTCCCTTATCACTACTTATGATAATATTTTTCTACGCCAATTGTTAAATTGCTTCCAAAGAATAGATGAGTCTTGATTAAATATGGCGGTCATTTAGGGCTACTGAAAATTTTTTAAAATGGTCTTTTATGAAAATCTCAATCTGTTTCTATCTTAATAAAAGCAGAACAAACTAAAAAAGACTCAGTGGGAGATATTTATGAGACATACAGTAGCGCCACCTGGGCCTCAGGCTAAAAGTGAAGAATAAAAAGGAAGAATAAAAAGGCAGAGAGAAATTTGAAGGGCTGACTCCAGTACTGCCCCCTCCTGGTGGAGGCTAGGGTTGCAGAGATTATCTCCTTTCTGAAAACCTGAGGCTACAGGGTATTAAGTACACGAATCCAAACGGTGACAAACAGCTTGCAGTTATGAGCGTCACACAACTTTATGTCCTGAAAGTGCTTCTTAAACCTGAGCACTGCGTAATTCGTAGTTGTGACTGTGTCCATCTTTCCTGCTCCCCACACGGCTCTCTTAAGAAGTCATAAAGAAAGTTTGGCTTGGTAGAACTGCTTCTTATTACCTTTTCACTTGTCTTCTTGAATACCAGGGCACGTTTAAAACAAGCAGAGGTTGTATGTTTGTTACACAGATCTACAAACAATAAGTTTAAGGAGTCTATTTTGTGTAGCGAAGAGAGAGGACTTTCTAATTAGAGCTGCTCTACAGAGAAATGGGCTCTCTCAACAAAGGACTGAGCTTCCAATCACTGGAAATACTCAACTAGAAGCCATCGTCATGGGGTCGTAAACAGCATTTCCAGAACGGGAAAAAGACTGGAATGCATGACGCGTAAGGTCCCTTTCCACTTCCAAAATGTGATGACTGATTGATCACAAGGGCAGGACAATATGCTGTGAACTTGAAAACTTTGTCCTCTTAAAAAATTATTTTGCTTTCTTTTCCAAAATGATGTTTCTAAGGAATATGACATCGATAACCCCCTAGAGGAGAGTAAAGACAACTACCCAACCTTGATTTCTCCTCTCTAAAACATAATGTCGGATTAAGAGCTAGGGGTGGAGGTGTGGTGGGAAAATAACATAGTTAATAAACCTTATAGCACAGCCAGCACCATCAATCCACGAACAGGTGCCTATTGAGTAGCTATTGTATCGCAGGCATTGCAGGAGGTAAAGGCTGTACAAATACAAGGTCCCGGGCTTTAATGTCTTTAAAATATGTTTAAAGAAATAAGACATAAAAAGTAAATGCTTGTAAATAAATGAAGAGGTTGCAAACTCATTACCAGGGACTAGATCCAAACTGCCTGCCTCATTTGATCAACACACGGTTTTCAAAATTTGTTCATTAGAATGCCGTTACGCAGGACACACACCTTTCTATTCACGTCACCACTCTTCACTATATTATCCTGGCCCAATACACGCATTTATGTACGTCAAACACCTGACCCCTGCAGGCGGCTGCAGTTTTGACATCATGATCTACGATATAAAAGATTAATTGCAGCAATATCATGAGATCTTATATGGCTGCTTTTAAATAAATGTCACAAACAAGAAATACTAGAGGGGTTTAGAGGGAGTAAAGATCCTGAGTTTTCTCCAAGGCTTCGTGCAGAAGGAAAATTTTAATCTGAGTTGTAAAGAACGGGAAGGACTTAAACGCACAGAAAGAAGACACTGTGATGACCAGGAGTAAGTCAGAGGTGGAGAAGTAGGAATCATCAACCGGGAAGACGAGCTGAGAATCCTGGAGAGTGGGAGGAGGAGGTGAGGGCGAGAAGTAAGACTCGATCAGACTGGAGGAGGGGCTGCAAGCCAAGGCATAGTAGCCAGAGGTCTTGACTGAAAGTGACTGAAACCCAAACCAAAGCAGGTTACTCAAAAACAGGGATTTATTGGTTCCTCCAACTGATAAGTAAAAGGTAGAACTAAATTCAGACATGCTGGATTCGGCCACTCGAGTGACATTTTCGGCTCTTTTTCTCTTCCCTTCTCACTCTTCTCAGTCTTGCGATCACTTCTAATTTCTTCTATGTGTAGGTTTTTTTCTTTCTTTCTTCTTGCAGATGGGCTAGCATCATGAGACCGAGCGAGACCTTGGCCTTCATGAGACTCAACTTCTCCAGCTTTACAACCCAGCAAAAAGAAATATAACTTCCCCTCTGAGTATTCACTCACGGGTTTAAGGGAAGGACTCTGAGTCCAGGGAATGGGCTCCTGGATCACACGTTAACCACCGTGCTCAGAGAAAGGCAAGTCTATGAACAATGACGATGCATGTGCACTGCGCAGCCATAATAAATTACGGTATTGAGATGGCTCACCGGTGCCTTCAGGCTATGGAAACCCACGACAGGTTTTAAGCCTGAAAAATCACATGGTCAAAGCATTCTCTTAAGAAGTGTACATTATGAATTGGAAGGAGAGGCAGAGGAGTATGGGGAGGCCAGTTAGGATACTCATCCAGCAGCCTAGGACCAAGGACATATAGCTCAGGCTGAAATGGAGGACGATAAAAAATATACAGATGCAAGAAATATTTAGGAAGAAAAATCAATAGAATATGAAAATCGATTGGTATGGGAGGGAGGTTTTCAACAATAATTCATTCAATAAATATTCATGAGTGTTAATTCTGTTTTAGATACTGTCCCAGATACTGATAAATACGGCAGACAAGATGTCTGCATCACAGAGCTTCTGTTCCTCTGGGAAATATGGGAGAGAGAAATAAAAACTGAGAAATAAGTCATACAATTTCAGTTTCTAATAAACGCTCTGAAGAAAAAAAAAAAACGTGTAAATGGCATGGAGCATGGCGAGTGGAAGGTGCCCGTTCAGGCGAGGCAGTCTGAGACGGCCTTTAAAGGCGGGGACACGTGAGCTGAGCGCTGGACGGTGAGAAGGAAGCAGCGCATCAGGGTCTGGGAGAGAAGTGTCCACGGGGAAGGACCCGCAGGTGAAGGAGCCTGAGACAGAAACGGGTTTGGCAGAGGCGAGAGACAGAAAGATCGCTCTGCCGGAGAAGCTTGCACGAGGGGAGGATGAGCGGAGATCAGTGTCGGGCCGAGGCCAGATCTGGCAGGGCCTCCTGAGCCACGGAAGAGAGGACGGGTTCGACTCGATCCAGGGGAGGATTGCGAAGGGGCGGCATCTCCTGCCGGCTTCACGCGGAGCGCCCAGGCTGCGCGTCCAGAACGCCCTGAAGGCAAGAGGGAAGCAAGAAGAGGTTCCCGGGGTCCGGACAAGAGATGGCGGCTCAGGCTGACACGCGGACAGTGGCGATGGTGTCACACAGTCAGAGGACTGAGCGACATATGGCGTCATCATGAAGAGGAATAATCCAGAAACGGACCATCGTCCCTGTCCCGGCGCCCGCGAGCGCCCCCTTCCCACTCCGCGGTCGGTGGGGGAAACCTGCGAACTTGCGCGAAGCGCAGCTTCCACTACAAGTTTTAACCGACAGTGTAAAACTGTTGACAACAGCTCTTTCTGAGATGGGAAAGGCCCTAAAGGCTGCCCCAAAGAAAAAGAATGGATGAGAAAGAAACATAAAAAATAAATCAAGATGAATTTTTTAAAAGAAAAATTATTTCACAGAAGAATTCTTGAAAATGTCATTAAAAATGAGTTCCTTTGGCCTCTGGCTTTTTACAAATTTTGTACAACAAAAAGTCATAATTCTATCCCTTTTCTTCACTTTCTTCTTTCTATTGAATTTTTGGTGATTTTTTAGAACAAAAAATATTGAAGAGACATTTCTGTACATTGCCGTTAAACGAGTAAATGTCTACGAATTTTATAAACAGGATTTTGGCAGAATGTATAAAAGTAAAACACATTTGCGTCCTTTATTCATTCTGCTAGTGACGAAATTAAACCTAAAGAAACTTGAATATGTAAAAATATTTATATCAAAAGTTATTCATTACAGAATTTCTATGTGTATCAGTTAAAATCTGAAATACTCTAAATGAACAAAGGTAGGGATTGACACCAACATCACAGCTCAGTCTCCTGTATCTTTGCTGTGCTGAATTATGAATACACACGGCTGGGGCGAGGTAGTGTGGCGAAATTCAACAGCAAGGTCCTTCTGGGATTTCACTGGGTAAGGAAAACCCTTCATCTGTACCTGGTCATGACCCTAGCGTAACAGTGAAAATGTGAAATTTGTGGCTTTGTCAAAAGAAATTGTTAGATCATTTGTTTTTCAGACCTCAAATTTCAGTTTTGAAAGGAAAATAACTAATAAAAAAAGAAAGGACCAAAAAAATAATACATTTAAAAATCCAGTGGAACTATAGGTTCATCATTTTGGGATTGAAGCCAGGGATTAGCACCTTGAGACTGAAGACGGAGCCACTCTGTCAGTTGTTGACATTTTGATCCTAGAATCGTCTGTGGTTTGCAATGTTGCTTTTCTCACATGTTATTTGACCTTATTAGGTATCTCTTGTTATTGTTTCTTGAAACGTCTAAAAAACTTTAGTCTCAGCCTTTATCAAGTTTAAAGAAGGGACCGAAGGAGCCACAACAAAGAGCTGGTTGTCACTGGCTGCCTTAGTTTCATGACAAGAGAGGGGGGTGCGGGGTGGGCAGAGGCATGCGAAATCGAACAAGAACATTCTGAAACTATGTCAATAGCCGTCTATGACACCAGCACCCTGTCTCCTTTGGGCCACCTCTGAATTATTTTTCACAATTAATGGAAGAACTAAAGAAATAAATGTCAGAAATTTAATTGCAGGTGCTAACAACCCTCGATACTTGAGGCAGAGAATGTAATCTGATGGCTTCATGTACCGAACCAAAAAAAGAAAGAAAACACCATGTGTTTATATTTTAATGGTTTTCATTTTTAATTAGTGACTTCAAAGATTTTCAACAAACCCGAGTGTGGCCCCTCAAATATCATATAATTTTAATTAGTTTCCAGATTTCTCCAGTATTTTACAGAATGCATTCGGGGCTTATTTTCCTATGAGTGACAAACATCTTAATACATTTGACAAAACCCACTTCGGAACTTTTTAAAATACAGATGTGTTGTTATAAATGAGATTTACATTTTAGTGACTCTGGTTTAAGATTTATTTAAAAGGCAACCATGTGCCCTGGGCTATGATGACATTTGTATCACTTATTTAGTTAGCAGAATTCTCCAGAGAGATCATTCATATTTAACAAAACCTATCTGGTGCAATCAAAGCTGTATTTTAATGTCCTCATTTGCGGTATTGTCTTATAACATTAGCCTCTGCTTCGGACTCTGAGAAAAAAAGAAACAATCCAGATCCTTTATATTTTTCTGTTTCCTCTGACATTTAGTAGTTTGCCGTGATTGCAAAATAAGACTTTTTGTTCCTTTATGCATGATGAGGTAGGCTCTTCCCCGGAGACTTTTTACAACAGAGAGATTCCCACTCAAGGAAGGGTGAGAGGACAGGAACGTCCCTCCGGGGCGGGCTCTGGCTCTTTCTAGGTGTTTGAAGGGCCGTTTTCATCCTAATGACAGAAATGCATCTGATTCTCACATTAAAAGACTGATACAACCAAAGATCCAAGTTTCATGAGGAATATAATCATGACTTAAGCTATGGAAACAATTATCCAAGTTCCATGAGGAATATAATCATGACTTAAGCTATGGGAAGAATTATCACCGATGTGATTGGGACGCAGATGACTTCGTTTGCATGAGTGATTACCCCCAGGTCACACTGCCCCCTGCCCCCGGAATCATAATAGTTAAAGAAATGAAAGCAAAGCCCGATGTGATGTTCGACGTTGGTTGAAGAATCTGAAACTTCTACAGCACAGCTTGAAAGTATTTATTTTGAAAAATACTGTGGTGACTGACTGTGGCCATTAGCTTTTTCCTGTTGTGATCTTCTTTTTTTTCATTTTGTGTGAGATTAATTTGTGACTGAGATTTATTAGCCTAAAGGAGGCTGGGGTTGATGAGATTTTGCTGATATACTGCACAGAACACACATCAAGTCAAAGAGAAAAGATGAAAAATTGAAATGATAAAGTTACGTCGCTAGCTCGTTGCTGAGGTAATTGAAGTAGCTTGTGTTGTGCTGTGCCGTGATGGGTGGAAATAAAATATGTACAAATTTATCTAGATCATCCTTCTGAAGAAAAGGACTACAAAATATATTCCCTCTCTCTTTATGTGTTGAGGAAATCTCCTAATTCTTTGTTGACAGTGATATTGAAGCAAAACGAAAATGAAAGCCACTCAGAATAAGCTCCAGAAGTGAAGCCAGCCCTGTTATCCATGGAAATACGCGTGAGGGTTAGCACAGATAACTGAAACATGAGCGTAATGTAAAAACAGCATTTTGTCTAGTAGGTGAAACCGCAACTCCATATAACTCCGCGATGAGTTCTTTTTAACAGAACTGAAATAGCAAAATGAATTCAGTTTTTTAAAACCTGCCCAACTTTCCCTTTGATGGAGATTCTAATTACCGGTGAAACGCCTAAAAAATACATACTCACCAGCATGTAAAGGGAGTGAAAAGGGGGCCATGCCGCAGAGCGCGAGAACATCAGCCCCCCAGGGCCGGGGCTCCTCCGCTCGCGGGCAGGTCCCCCGCGCCCGGAGCTGTGCTGACACGGGACGGGGGCGGGAGGCCTTGGCTCAGTGAGCGAAATGCCCACCGACCCTGCCCGGCTGAGGGCTGACTCGCGGCCGCGGGTAAGATCACAGCCACGCCGTCACTTCCGAGAGCCACCTGCATGCACCGCGCCACCTGGAACGCTGGGGCTCTACGCAGCCCCGCGGCACGTGGCCCTGGGGAGTGAGTGGCCCACGGCCAAGCCCGGCGAGCCCGGCTTTGCACGGAAGGCGGCGTGACGGGCACGGCGCAGGTCGTCACCTCCGCCGCCTCCGGAGCTGCAGGGTCATCGGAGCTCGGAGGCTGCCCCTCCCCCTCCCCACCCCGAAGCCACGGTGACACTCCAGGGCGGCTCTACTGCGGCACCTCGGTTGTGTCGTTCTCTAGGTCACTCGAACACGTAACAGCCGCCGGGCGTTGCGGGCCCTGCACAGAGCTGCGCAAATGAGAATCCGGACCTCGCTGGCCTTGGCACCCTTTTCTAACCCAGTATTCTCATGCAAGACCGGGTTGAAATCGGCAAAAGGACGTCGAAGGGAAAAGAAAAGCACAACAGGAAATTCTGAGGGAGGTTCGGAAAAGCGAACGCCCTTCGTTGTGGTGAACGAGGGCTGTAGGACCTGACTGCGCCCACGAGAGCCCAGAGCTGGGGGGAGGCCTGGGGAGACGTCCTTCCTGTCTGCACCCACGGGAATCCGCTTCCTTCCACTTCACACTGCCCTCCACATAACCCTGACAGCAAACCAGGAGTCTGTGTCCCCAACGTGTATTTTTCTTTCAATGCCCCCAGGATATTTTTTACCCTAATCCTGAGAAGAATCTTCCACTGCATTAGTACCTATTTACTTTAGTTCTCCACACAGTAGCCTGTGCTCCAAGGGGCACCCAACCATATTTCACATGTCCTGAATGAGGGCTCGCTGGCACCAAGGGACCCCATGATGGCCCTGCTCTCTCCCAAGACAACTCCAATGACAACAGAAAACACCTAAGACCCTTTTCTGCATCAGTCTCTGGAAGGACATCAAAGTCTCAAACGGCCCAAGACGAAAAAGCTTCCCATCAACCCCGGCATGGCTAAGAGTGCTGGCTCTGGAAATTTATTATCTGGGTGACCTTGGGCAAGTCACCTAATTATTGTGGGGCTTATTCTGTTCAAACGTTAAAATGGAAATACAACAGAACCCACCTCCAAAGGCTGCTGTGGTGATTCACTGTATGTACTTAGCACAAAGCACTGATATGAGCTACAATTTAGGTGGGTCTTGAAAGCATTATGCTAAGTGAGGCATAGACCAGATACTCTGTGGTTCCACTCATATGAAAGTCCAGAATGGAGAAATCGATGAGACAGACAGCAGAGTCGTGGTTACCCGGGGCTGGCCGTGGGGATGAAGGGAGAGGAGGAGGAGAGCTAAAGGGTATGAGGCGTCTTTTCTGCTGATAAAAACGTTCTCAATTTGACTGTGATGATGGTTGCACATATCTGTGAATATACTACAAACCAATGAATTGTACACTTTAATGGGTGAATTGTAAATATGTGAATTATATCTTAATAAAGTTGTCTTTAAAAAGATATTTAGCACAGTGTCTGTCACCTATTTAATAGTCGAAAATGTCTATCATCATTTATTAATTCATTCCACAGATATTTATTAAGTTCCTATTATAAATCTGGCACTATTCTTCTTTTTCTTGTTATTATTATTATTCGTATTCATATTTACATTTTAAACTTTCCATGTATGTGAAATACGCACAAGTTTTAATAATGCGGGTAAAGTCCAGAATGTTATTGTGACTACGATGCCTAACTTGAAAAGATAAAATCAATTTAGGTGAATAAAGTGTTTTAGGTGTAAAGTTTTTACCTGAGAAATAGTCACTGCAACCAAATAGGTATGTTGAGAACACCAACAAGAAATGTCTTCATTTATTCAAAACTAGAGCTAACTTATTTATCGTCAACTTAGAAAGTTTTTCAAATGAGAAATACATAATTTAGTGATGGCTCAGCAGTTCTGTTTCTGTGGATCTGAACAGTTCATATTTAAGAAACGTAGAAATAAAATTCTGCATCGAATGATTTAAGTCAAATGACAAACAAAATCTAAAAGCCGTATTTGAATCTCAGAAGACAGTAGACAATTATCCTAAGTAGCTCTCCAAACAATATCATCCCTACTATATTTCCCATGACTTTTATAAAATAATCAAATTCCACTTCCTCTTGCCCTTCTCCCCACCTTCACTCACGCTTATTTCCACCTTCCACTAAAGATTGCAGGTAGCGGGTAAAATAATAGCATTCTAACCAAAAAATTATAGAAAAGACAAGGAAAAATTAAAATACTAAAAATCTATGTCCAAATGGGAAATTCTTTTACAAAAAAAAAAAAAAAAAACGCACACACATTTGGATCTGCTTCGGCAAGTGCAGAGATTTAAATGGCGTTGGGTTATGCCAAGCCGGAGTCCATGCCAACTCAAAGCTGGTTGTTTTTACCATAATTGCAGCCCTGAGCACAAAGAGTACAAAGAAGCAAACTAAAAAGACGAGGCAGCCAGCGGCCAGATCCCCTCTGTGAATCCTAACTCCTCTGTGTTTTATTTCAGATCAGATAGGCCGCTCACCAGAGTGCTCCCTCGACTTTCTAGTAAATTCTCAGAGACCCACAGAAAGCATTGAAGGCACCTGTAAAACCCAATTTCTCCTAGAGATTCGCTGATATCTTGGCTGCTGAGGCTGGAACACAGGTCGGAAAAGTAAGTACGTGCTGGTGAAGAACTTTCATTTTAAAATAATGCTCTCCTGATACCCTCTTTCTCCATAAACACTCCATGGGTTTGTTCATTCACACTGTTTGCTAAACCACTGGAAGCCAATGAAAAAAGGAAGAAATAGCCCTAAAAACAAAGTATCCTAGGAAGTATTTTTTCCTTATATACATATTTAGGATTTCTTCACAAGCACAGATTCTGAAGCAACCAAAGTAAAAAAAAAAAAAAAGGAAAATTAAAAAACTAAAAGAGTAGGGATTTACTCAAAGTCTATAGGCAAATTCCCATGAGGATCACACTCATTTTTCTTCTTGAACATATGGCTAACTTTCTTGGCCGGCTATATTAATACCACAGTTAATTTAAAACATTAATAAAATTTAAATTCTTTACAGAAGCAAACTGTTGGCTTTATTTTTATAGACCAGCCTATATAAAGCAAAATAATAATAATCCCAAGTGAGTTTTTCTTTCTATTAAGACACAAATATTTTGATGAATCAAATTTCCTGTTACTAGAATAACTATGCCCTTGTAAACAGAACTACATTTATCTGAATACAGTTGACGAAATTCTTGACAAGTGCCTTCCTCCTATGATAGCCTTATGATAACTTGCTAGCTTGACCCTAAGTTTCTTGAGAAAAGTGACTGTTTCTTATTATTCATTTTTATCCATCTTACCGCATACAGTGTCTGACACATAGTATGGATTCAAAAAATTGTTTGTGCAATAAGTGAATCACCACCTGAGTTATTAATGTGTACATGGCATCATTTTAGAGACCTATGACCAGTTAAGGCAACTTCTCATAAAACATCAGTCTAAACTATCACAAATTTTCATGGACTAATGCCCAGAGTACCACTGAGAAGGGCACTTCACTCTGCTTCCCCTTTCAGTAGGCTTTGATAGTTGCTGGGGAAAAGGAATGTCATTCAAGGTCATTTTACTCTGTCTCAGCAAATATTTCCCGTTACTTTTGGGATTAAGTATGATGAGAATATCCCAGCTAGTCTGTAGTCGCCCACTATTTCCCACTTTGCTCCCAGATCCAGCCCTGCTGTCGAAGGAACCTAGATCGGGGTAGACAGAGACGTGGACGCATGCCCTTCCTCCTTGCTGGCAATCACATCGCTGGCAGTGAGCCTGGGATGGAGGGAATGCATGCTCAGGGCTCCTGACAGTTGCCAGACCCATACTCTGTCTCGCTTTTTCTTTCACATGCTTCATTCTTTGCTTTCTGTTCAGGATATGTATTGACTTTGTGGAATCACTGCAGCGAGCTGTAAATGATGCATTTAATGAAAAATCCTTGCCTAGCTCTCTGAGACAGAACGCAAACAATGGAGGACAATCATTGCTGTGCAGTGATGGGTGTTGCAACGTCCATTCTGCTTCACCAGCAAGACAGGTGTACCAGCTGGCACTACTTCAAAGCTATATTGTAAAAAATGTTAACTGATATTTTAATGACATTATTTATTGTTTCTCCTCTCCCTATCGCGTAATCCTTTATTCTTAAAGGTTGGAGTCTCTTTTGGCTGAATGCCCCAAATCCTATATCCTGAGAAGATATACAAAAGGATTCTGAATGATTACTCTTTTGGAGGAATTACATTAAAATTTTGATCTCTGTGGAGCTCTGTAGTTATTGCTATCATCCCTGCATTTCCACACTGAACTTTAGGTTATTGAAAAGACAGACTGTTTTTCTTCCAGTTTCTCTTTCTTTCTCTCTATTCCTTTCTTTTAAAAAAAAATAAAATAAAAGAAACAGGATTTAGTCTTTTCCAGCAATGCCAGGAAGTACAATCCAAGCGACAAAGTCTAATCGAAACAGGTGTCTGATGGTGACAGTCTGGAGGAGACTGGAGATCCAAGGCCCTGTGGCTGCTGCCCTGTCACTCACACTAGGGGTGAAGGAAAGTACTGTCGCTGGGTTTCACGTCCTCCGGAGGACCGCACACAATGCCTCGGCATGCTAAGCATGCTTCTCCCGCTGGAGCCTGACTCAGCGGTCCACCAGCTGGTGTGCTAAGGGCGCCCCCATCACTGAACAGCCCTGAGACCAGAACGACATGGCACAGCCAACAACGGTCATGGGATAAGCAGCCTAGGACTCTTCCAGGAGCTCTTGGTGCCACTACCTGCTCGCCAGTGCTCACTGCAGATGGAGCAGGCTGTCTAGCTGTCCCCTGCACTTTCCAGAAGTCACAAACACAGCAGTTGCCTTGTGTTCATATTACCCGAGGGCCATCCTCCTGGAGACAGGATCTTCCTGCGATGCTCTTGTTTTCAACGATTTAACTGCTCTAATAAATAGTCTGTCCAAACCGCAGCCCCGGGCTTTTCCTTATACATATTACTATTCACTATATTAATTAAGAGACAGTTTCTAGTGTTTGTTTTTGTTTGTTTGTTCATTTTTTGTTTTTGTTTTTGTTTTTTGGCATAACCCAACTACTAGAGCACATTTGCAAGTAAAGACAAAAATATTCTCTATATGATACCTAAAGATTTGGCCAGTTCTGTTGGGGGAAAAAAATGAATCAACCATGGTCTGGATGTTATATAAATACAGTAACTGGTTGACACGATTTTGTTGTTGTTTGTTATTTCGGCTTGACACAGATAGAGTGGAAATGGTCACTCATTTTTTTCTATTTATGTCTAACTTTGACAGGTGTCCTGAGGCTCCAGAATGGCATGCTGGAACATACCTGAGCCTTCAGAGAAGACTAATTAAAACTGTGGTTAGAAAATCTTACTTCCGGTTATATCTAATCATAGAAATGTGGAGATCCATAAAGATGACTAGAATCCTAGCAATCCAAATATTAGAGGATTCCTCCTATTTATAAGGTGTTTTTTTTTAAATTTAAATGCCTCCCTTAATTTCCTATCATTGAATAGAATATTAAAATAATTCATATACAATTTACAGATGCATATTTTCCTCAAACTCTGTTTCTAGAAATACACCATATCGATTTTTTACAAACTCAGTACGCTCACATTCCATTTTATTTAAATCATCATTGCTTAATCTTTATTTTTCTATTTGTTTCATCAATCGTACCAGTACCTTTGGCATCTAATACATCACTCAGTCCCCCACGTTTAAGCTATGCCAGGCTAAAGGGGCGTTATCACCTCATATCTTGTTTTCTTGCTTTCTCTTTCTCTTGAAAAAGAAAATTCTTTTCGTTACTTCTACTTGCTTCTTCCTTTCTCGATAATCTTGTCTGCTTGACTCCAAAAATATTTTACTGCATGATATTTGGGAGATAAAATGTGCTGTCACTTCCGACGTTTTCCTGGCAAATAGGACCTTCTCAGGAATATTACATTGGCTTTATGCAGAATCCTGCCGTATGAAACATCGCATGTGACATTGATACTTCACCCCGGCTTTTCTATTTTCTGATGCTTTTAAAAGATGATTTGAATGTTCTCATTCTAAATCCCCCAACTTCTGTTTTGTAAGTACAAACCTTCTTTGACACTTCTTTTGTGAAGCTTCGCTGGTTCTCCACGTAGGAAATTCAGCTTTTATCTCCCTATTCCATCATCTCCGTCGCCACGCCCCTCTAGTCGCCCGTCTCTTCCTGCTTCCTAAAAACATCTGTTCTGCAGCAGACGCTCCTTTCCATCAGGCAGGTAAAACGAGAAGCTCCACCTCCCACTCCCCCAAGTTATCACATTCCACTTTCCCAACAGAGAACCATACAAAATCCAGTAGCAACTCACAACGACTTACAGCCCGTAGCAAAATGCGTCACTAAGTGAGCCTGGATTTTCCATAGGGCTCGACATAAAGTTTTCAACAAACGAAAAGTTAATACGCGTTCTCTAATAACGGCTTATGACTGACTGTCCAGCAGTGTTTTTCTGCATCTTAATCTCCATTTCTATTTCATTTGCCCTTTTGTCATTCTAGACTACATGCCCAAACTATTACCGTCCTTGCCCTCACTGAATGCATTTCGAAACGTTCAATTTTCTTACGTTTTTAGGATTTTCCCCCTTTGGGGATCACACAGTCATTTTCCTGGCATAATTCTTACAATTCAAATACAGACTCTTTTTTTTTTTTTTTCTTGTGAGCAGCAGGCCATTGTCTGCAGATGTTAATGTGGGATTCGGGCTCCCTGTTTCTTATCCATCCCCACAATCTACCAGCCTTAAATGACATAACTGGTTATCTCCTTGTTTTATTCCCCCTAAAAAGAAATATCTAAAATCCACACTATGACAAGGGCTATGACACACCTCTTATTCCTGCAATATTTTCCTCTCCACCATTGAAAGTAATAATGGATGTCTTTCACTTTTGTGCAGACTCTCCATACATTACAGTAACTTGGCTGGCACCCACGGCTTTTGATGATCTTAAAGAAAAAAAAAAAAAGGGTTTGCTGGATCCAGAAGTGGTTCTCAGTCTAAGCCTAATAAAAAATTCCCTCCTTTGGCACCTTCTCTTGTTTCTTCCCTAAGACCAGCATTGGTCACCTGTCTTCCGTCACATAAGAATCCGCAGAAGCCCTTAGAAACTTGGTTTCGACTCCTCGGTATTGCTGAGCTCCTCAGCAGACAGCATCCACCCACGAATTCTGTGATCAGCATGTGAAATATCAATGAAATCAGGTTTCAGTACCTGCCTTCTCTTCCTCCTACTGGTCATCTCACTACTCTCCCATGCGCCATATAGGAGTTTGAACATTTGTCCACCCCGACTGCAAAAATGCAGAAAGAAGCCATCTAAGTTAGAATTATTTGCCATCCCTAAGAACTTGATCACACTGCTAACTTTGAGCTGCCAGTACATGATATGTCAAAAGATACTATCAATAATGTTCTCTGTAGAACTGTTTCAATGGCAGGAAACTAATTGGCTTCCTTTAAAACACACACACAGACACACACAATTCTTTACACACCCAGACGCTCTTAGGTTACTCTCTCTCGCTGGTTGCCCCTGTCCTATGAACCTGGATGAGCTGGGCTTGACTTGATGAAGTGAGCCATGTTTACCCAGTGAAAACAGTGGGGCAATGAGTTGAATCCCAAAGAGAAGGTGTCTCTCAAGGAACATGAGTCAGGAAGACAAGGTCCAGCTGTCCCTCCCCTCGTGGGCAGCTACCTCTTTCCCGCTCTCAGAGATCGGAGGTTTCTCTGCCATTAACGGCTTTACTCCTTTGGTCTTTCTTCCATCATTTCTCCACATCCTTTCATCTCAGAGTGTCGCTCTTCCTGCTCTGGAAAGAGCTCTTCAAAGTGCTTTATTATCCACATTATCTGTTTCAGCACTGCTTAATCTACTTGGTTTCCTCCCCAGCCAAGCATCCGCTTTTCTTCTTGCAAATCAGGTGGATTTGCCATTGTGTGACTTCTTTTCCTTCTCCATCAAGTTATCCTATATACACATTCACCTTTTTTGTTCTTAGATTTCTGTTGTTCATGCTCTAATTCCTTCATTGTTTTCCTATACAAATACATTTCTTCTTCAAAAGCCTTTAGTTTCATTCCCTGCCTTGTAAGCATTCTCTCTTGCTCTCGATTAAGACATGGTCCACCCTTCCGCGATCTTTGCAAATGGAGCCTTGACTTACATCTTTTAATTTCAATATGTTCTAAAGGGAATTTATTCTTCCGCCATAAAACTTAATTAAACTTTCCTGATTCTACAAATTAATTTGTCTATTATCTTAAAATTATAAGAAAAAAAGAGTATTCATTCAGATGTTAGGAAATGTTTTTCCAAAAAAAAAAAACAAAACATAATTATCATCTCTGTCTAGCAGATGCTACATTAGGCATTTGGGATATACAAATGATAAAGAGACCTACTCTCCATACCCACAGTTTCAACATTTACTGTGGAGCTAGGGGTGCAAAGAAACATCTCCATCCAATGAAGCACGCGCCACCTGGAGGTGGGTCCCAGAGGTCTCCATGGGTGGGAAGGGATCATAGAGGTCCCAACAGAAGAGGAAAGAGAAGCGTTGAAAAAGGAGCCAAAGGTTGCCAATTAGCAAGCCACAGAGCACGTGAGAAAGTGGACAGGAGAGGCCGGTCCAAGCAGAGAAAAAAAAAAATCATGTTCGAAGTCAAAAGAGGAGAGAGCAATGTATTTAGGGAACTACATGTGCTAATTACCTTAACAAAGATGAAGCCGATTACGCAGCCAGCCTATTAGCGACAACAGCCCACATTTGCGAAAGCTCGGCAGTTTGTTATCTCATTTCACCATAACTTTGCAATGAAGGCATTATTTCCGTTTTATAGAATGAAGAAACTGAGGGTCAAAGATCTTTTTTAAGTTTATCCAAAGTTAATAAGTAGTGGATTCAGGACTGAACCAAGCCGATTCTGATTACATAGCCCATATTTCTTCCACTACACCAGTATCCCTTCCAGATTTCTGCAAGTGCTGGAAAGCCAGCAGAGAAGAGGAATTTGTTCAAATTTTCCTTTTGGAGAGCACGGTTTGAGGAAGATGAATTGTAGGCGGGAAATTCTTTAAGAATACTATTTTAATGTTTTAATTATGTAGGAAAGAGATGATGAGGACCTTAACTGGGATAGGAAATTGTATGGATAGAAAAGAGGGTACAACTTCAATAAACGGTTAGGAGTGTAAATGGACAGACCAGTGACCCGCCAGGCATGGGAGGATGACTGAGAAAGCGTGTCAGGAGTATCTCTTGGATTTCTGACTTGTACAACTTGGTGAGCAGCTGAGTCATACTCAGGGACAGAGAAAACAAGGAGGAGAAAACGTGGGTGGTGAACCTGTTTCTTTAGCCAGACTGGCTATGGGACC
>NW_006436810.1:8380943-8392909 GCF_000325575.1 Pteropus alecto
AGTGGATCCAGTGAGGGCTCAAGATTGAGGTCAGAGCTACAGAGAAAGGTAGGAGTCAGTATAGGTTTGAAGCAATAGGTACATAGGATATTGACTAGGGAGCATATGAAGCATGGGAGAAAAATAAGACATACAAGGACAGAACAAAGGGGGAAGTTAGTAAAGGAGCCTAAAAAGCCACCATTAATGTAGGAAGAGAAAGAGAGGAAAGCGGACCTGGAGACGCAGAAAGAGGAGTGATTTCTAAGAAAGGGGGCATGCTCGTGGTGGTGGCCACCATGTTCCCCGGTGCCGCCTCCCGATATTCCAGCCCTTGTGTAACTCCCTCCCCTGAGTGTGCGCTCAGTTTGGCAGCCTGCCTCTAACTAAAAGAATATGGCAAACGTGAGGGAGATTAGGTTATAAAAGAGACTGCAGCCTGCGGAGATGCCTGTCTGGTGACGCAGAGGGACCTGCCAGCAGCCACGGAGTGCGCCTGGAAACAGCGCCCCCCAGTGGGGCCTTGAGGTGGCTGCAGCCCTCGCCCCAACAGCTTAACTCTCCCCTCAGTAGACTGTGCCAGAACCACCCAGATGGGCCATTTCTGGCTCCCTAATACACAGAAACTGAAATAATATTTGCTGTTTTAGGCCACCAAGTTTGGGACGAATTGTTGTGCAGCTATTGATAACTAACACAATCACCCTGCAAATGCAGCCAAGAATAAGATAGATAAGAACAAAAGAGCCCCCGCTCACTGTGCCGTCATAATTCATATTTTGTTACACGCACGCCTGTCAATTTTGAGGGGTCACTCGTAATCTATTCTGGCCTGTAAAACAGGAGCGTAGGCGTGCGCTGAGAAGCAGGGCAGCGTCGTGGTAAAGGGCACGGGCTGGACTCAGAAGACTCGGGTTCAGATTCCGCGCCCTTATTCTTAGGAAAGATACTGACAGGACCCCCGGCGGGGCGGGTGGGAGGAACACAGGACTTCGTGTACGACTGTCTTCCAGCAGTTCCTAGGGCGCTGCGGGCATTCCGTCACCGCCAACTGTTATCACTGCGGCCGCGGGGGCTGTGAATGCGCAGTGAGAAAGAGGACGAGGGAGGCGGATGAGACGTCAGTCTGCGTTCCCACGCTGACGACATCTTCGCCTCCGTCAGTCACTCTCGATTTTCAATTCCATCCCTTTTTCCCCGCTGCGATACAATTCCTTATTCAATATGTTTACAAACCTGGCCTTTTTCTTCCTTGGTTGAAGTTCATTGTCATGCGACCTCCAGCCCAGATTTCGCCTAGTACACTTTTAGAACAATCATTGACCTAACCCTAACCCCAAACCTACCAGCCCATCCCTAATCATTAACCCCACTGATAAGTGTTATAAAACCACGCATCGAATTTCTCACTAGGAAGGCCCTTACTGCCCCTTGTCCTTATCCCACACCTGTGCCTTGTGGTACCTCCAGGAGCCTGCGTCACTAGCCTCCCACCCTCCAGAGTTACTTGCCTTAGAGACTGTGTAAAGCACAGGCGCCTTATGCCCCAAGGCTTCCTCCTTCTCCTATTTACTCTAGGGCATATCCTATCGCTCTTTTTTATTCTTGCCTCTGGGATTAGGGTCCTGCCTTTTCCAGATTAACCATTTTCGTTGTTTTGGGTCTCTCCAGATCAAGACGGCTGAAGATCCCTCTACTTTCTCCCACATGTGGCCATGTCCTTTCTAACCCAATCGACTCTCTCTCACTTGTTCACAGAGCTTCTTACGCACTGCTGTTGACAGCCCTTCCGGCTCACCTCTGTGGTGTGTGCTGCCCGTCTAGCGAAACTACTCTCTTCTCTCCCGTCACCCGTCACCCCTGTATTTTTTTCCCCTCGCATTTTCTCTGGCCCCTCCTACTATTTCACCTTCCACCTCCAGGTGGCGCCCTTGCATCGGTGAGGGCAGAGGGCAACAGCTCTGTCCTTTCCTGTTTCATTCTGTACTGTCCCCCAGACAGCTGCTTGATACGCCCCCTTCCTTCCAGAGACTTTGCACCGTCTTCATGCAGAGATCGTCGCTGCGCCCTTGTTCCTCACACCTGAAAGGCTTTCGCGAACAGCGTATTTACGGGAATAACTTTTAAACTGCACCTATAATCCGTGTGTCTTTGGACTCTGGTAAAATTAGGTACCCTCGCTAAGCCTCACTGTTCTCATCTGCAGGGACAGTAATAGTGGCCACCTTAAACCGAGGTGATGCAATTGCAATGATATAATGTGTGCAAATGCTAGGTACAGTCCCTGGCCCATAGAAAACAAGCAATAAATGTCATTATTGTTGGTGTCCTCGTCAACATGGTCAGCTGTGTCATATACAAACTGCAGTCTTTCGTTCTTTAGGTGAAAAATTACTGGAATGTGGTTTAACTCCATCTTTCTTGGGGTATACTTCTATAGAATCCTCAAATGTCTTTCTTTTCCAAAAATATCGTCACCCCAAAAGAAGCCCCAATTGCTCAATCTCGCTGTTTTATTTCTGGAAAGAATGGTGAGGATTCTTAGTCTTAAACATGCTAAATAAAATCTCAACAAGTTTCTTCCAAGAGTCCTGTCTCTTTTTCTCCTATAAGATCACCAAAATAAATCCATTTTCCCTATTGATCAAAAGCTCACACCAAACTTCTTACTGGGAAGAATCTGGTTTGCGGAAAAATATTTTCGTTGGATACATCCTCATTGAAGTGACAGTCAGGGTGCCTAGCTGTATACAATCTCTTGTTGGACAGCTGTTCCCATCCCTTGTAAAAAGAATGCTCACAACAAAAAAAATGTTACGGTGTCCCCACCCTCTCTCACGAACTTTCCAGATTTTCTTTACTTCTCTATTTATCCTATTCCTTCCTATCTATAAACTATACGAAAGGCAAAGTAGACGGAACAGACATTCAGACCACAGTCCTTCCCTTCCTTTCTCCTCCTCGTTCTCTTAACCCTCAGGCCCTCCACCCTCCCCCAGCTCGTCCACCTTTCGCTGTCCCTTCTCCTCCTCTGAGTTCCCACTGTGATGGGCTCCAACCAGGCAAAAAAAGTCATACCCAAAATCCTCTGTCCACAGCAGGGTGCTCATGCAGATTACTGACCCCAAGAAGTTACAAAACTCAGACCCGCCTCCGGCTCTAACTGTCACCACTGTCTACTTCTTAAGCCACTTCTGTGATTGAAGTAACATCTGCAGCCTCGTCCTAGTACATCTCTCACCGCCAGCTAACTCTGTTTGGAGCTCCTGACCACCCTGGGAGGTAGTCTGATCAAATGTCGAGAAAATGCAAACAAAAGAAAAGAAAAGCTTGCCTAAGGTGAGTAGAAACACAGATAGGTTCACAACCACACCACTCTTTCTGTAAGAAAAAACTGGGCTCTTTCCGAGTATTCTCAGTGGGACGGCTAGTGCACACTACCCTCGTGAAAAAAACATTTCCACTTCCATTCTTTGGTCCCTCTCCCCTCTGTGTATCCCATGCTTGCCCCTGCCCCTTCCAAGAGCAAGAATCGGACTAATCGGTTCTGTAAATTTGATTTGGTTTATAAATCTGCATGAATAGGGGAAATAGCCCATATGCACATGGAGAGGGAAAATGGTATGGCTTGGGGCAAGTTCCTTTGACCCTCTGTACCTCGGTTTTCTCAATAATAAAATAAGAAGACTAGATTTGACCATCTCTAACATCCCTTATATTCGAAAATCCTGAATTTTATTATTTTAACAATAGCACAGGAAAATATTTATTGAAGAAAATATTTCAATCTCCTTTCTTGACAAAGATATTAGGAAACATTCAAACACTCAGGTATTTATAATATAACTCTGTTGTTAATAACGGTGGCTAATCTTTAACGTACGCTTACTACGTGCCAGATTGTGCAAACGACTGTCATGGTCTACCTAATTTAATCCTCGTAAGAACCCCGTGAGGCAGGTTGTACTATTTATACCCACTTTACAGATGAGGAAATGCGGACACGACAAGATTAAATAACTTGTTCAAGGTCACTGGCGCGTAGCTGAACCGAGACTCGGACCCAGACGGTGAGATTCCAGGGTCAGGCTCCTCAGCTTTCCAATGAGAGAAAAATATGAAATGAGTGGTGACTCATTTTCCACTGTTACGCAACAGTAATCCTCTGATTTAAATCATCTACAAGTTTACCTTTAATAGTTTACCAACAAGCATGTCTACAGCTGTTTCTTGCAATTACTTGTCACCATAAGTATTTCAGAATAATGTCAAGAATAACAAATAGTTTTTACTTATAAAGGGACTTGCAAATTGAGTTTCTTTCCTTCATCTGCAAAACCTCTCCACATAAAATTAGTCATCCTCATTTATACTTTATTTTTAGGTTGCTTTATGTTCTTTTAACATTTGGTGGAGATGAACATCAAAAATCGCAGCGATGGTATCGGTATGTGAGGACTAACTTACCAGGGGCTCCTATTCCAAGGTTAATTTATAGTCCACGCTAATTTGAGGAATTGGTATATTTTTAAATAACAAGCATCTTGTCCAGTTTTTGAAGACTTTATTATGAATAAGGAGTGATCATTACAAATATGTGTCACGCTGAGTGTACTTGGTAGTTTAACAGTGAATATATTCCGAACATTTTTCTGCCATTTACTCTATTCTTTGATAAAGCATCAAAACTGAATAATAGGCCAAACCTGTATGTTGCTAAAACACAGAAATTGCTACTCAGTTACTGACAGCTTACATTTTTTATATGAAAATACCACATTTAATATTATTAGTACTATCATTTTTGAATTAGTAAACCATCTCACATGAGGCCTGTAATACAAATGACGATGAAAGTAAAAAAAAAAAAAAAAAGAATGATTTAAACATATTCTTCCAAAAGACATGCATGCCACTTGAAAGTGAACTATAAAATGAAAATTCTGAAATTGTTTTATTTCAATAAAGCACAAATCGGGTGACTCAATAAGGTTATAAACACGCATTGCGAGTTTTGTGCCTTCGTGCACAAAGAATTGTTTCACAACTCTTGAGATGCTAGTGTCCTATCCAGGAGTACTGTCTACGGGACTGCATAGGGAGCTTAATTTAAAACCATCGGCCTCCTCATTGCACACAGTACGAAATAATCAAAGAACATACACTCTGCCTTCACACCACTAAAGCTGTCGTGTGTATTATATTCAGACCGAGATTCAGAATTTTATAACAAAACATATTTCTATAGTTGAATCTAGGACATCACACAACCATAGCTCATGTAGTTTGGGGCATTATGTACCCTAATATGTAATAATAAAATCCAAAATAGTCGGGATGCTGGTTATCCTTCTGTATTAGTTTTCTATTGCTGCTGTAACAGATTACCACAAACTCAGTGGCTTAAAACAGCACCAACGTATTATCTTACAGTTCCAGAGGTCAGAAATCTTACATGTATCTCACCGGGACAAAATGGAAGTGTCAGCAGCGCTGTGTTCCCCTCCGGACGCTCTGGGGAAGAACGCTTCCTTGCCTTTTCCGGGTTCCAGAGACCACTCTCATTCCTTGGCTCGTGGCCCCTTCCCCCATCTTCAAAGCCATCCATGGCCAGCAGAGTCCCCACATCCTATCACTCTGCCTCTGCCTCTTGTCTCCCTTTTCCACTTTTGAGGACCCTGTGACTACATTGAGTCCGCCCCAATAATCCAAGGTAACCCCCTGATTAAAATGTCAGCTGATCAGCACCCTAAACTCTCCTTTGCCTTGTCACCTAGCAGAGTCACAGGTTCTAGGGATTAAGATGTGGACATCTTTGAGCGACCATTATTCAGTCCACCACACCTTCTATGTGACTAAAAGGAAACCTTGATAAAATGTCCTGATGCTCACGTGAGAAGTTTTTCAGACTTCAGAAGAGATACGGTCCAGCCATGAGGTTTCCAGCTGTGCTCACCATCGGCGTCACCAACTTTTTTCTTCTACAATCCAAAGTCATCTTCAACTCCAGACATGCTCTTTTTTTCCCAACGCCAATTAATAAGAGACATGGGAGAACTTCTGTAGTTTGCCTAGCAAAATCCAACACTTGGCAGGATCGATATTTTGCAATTCCTTTTCTCTGATGCTCCCCATCAATTATTCTTTATTCCATTCAGCAAACAATTATCCAATGCGAACAAAATGCCTCACACTGTGCTATGTGCTGAAACACATACAGAAACACGCAAACCATGCTCTTGAGGAGCTCACTGTGTGTCTACTGCATGTGTACATGTGCACGCATGTGTGTTGTATACGCGAGTCTGTACACCTTAAATGCATGTGTGCCTATTTGTGTGCTTGCGTATTTGTATGCATGCGTCATGCATGTCTCTGTGTGTACTTTTGTGTGTGCATGTGAGCACGTGTATGTGCTATATAAATATCACATATATGTGCTCAAATATGTATATGTATATAGAGACAGACAGACAGACAGACAGACAGAAACAGACAGTTTTTGAAACGGGAGCGTCCAGAACATTATTTCATCGTAATGCTGACGCACACGCTGATACTTTTCTCTCTCTACTCTCCTTTCAGGGCCTGCTGCCACGTTCCTGCTTCAGGCCATTATCACATCTTGCTTCAGCTACTGCAAGTCTCCCAGCTGGTCCCCATCCCTTCAGCCTCCCACCTCTGGAATGTTCCACACTCAAATATAAACACAGCTGTAGCTGTGTCACTCCCTGGCTCAAAAGCAACACCTTCTTCATTGCCTATGGAATAACATGTGCATGTCTCCACGTGGTGCCCCAGGCCCTCTGGGCTCCACCTCCCCTTCTAACTGTATCTCCTTTTAATGTCACATGTACTTGGGCTGATTGCAATCACATCGGTCCCTCAAAATCATGCTGTGTATCCCCAGGTCTCTACCTCTGGCTACTGGTGGTCACTCTATCCTTTCCCCCATAGCCAAATAATATCTATTCTTCAGAATCCAGACCAACCATCACTCCTTCCATGGAACATTCTCCTTTCCCTTCTCTGCTGAAAATAACCTCTCTCTACTCAGGGCTCCCACGGCACTTCAATATCTTTTAATAGCAACTATCCATTTCTGCCTTAGATCCTTTACTTTACTAAACAGTAAGGCCCCTCTCCCAGATTATAAACTCCTTGAGAGCAGTCACTGGTTTTATTTCTCTTTGAAACATCTACAATAACTAGCATAGCACCTTGCCTATAGCAAGGACACTGTACTCAAGTTTGTCAGATTCAACTGACTGGATGAGCAGCATCAACTTCCAGAATGTTGTCACGAACACTGAACGTTTCTACGGCTAGTTCTCCTTGGAGGTGGTGGTGGTGGTGGGCGCATTTTTCTCTACTTATTCACAGAGTAAACCAGACAGGAATCGACAGACATCACAGTGAAGGGACCAATTTTTTCTGAGAATGACTGGAAGTCACTTATTAACCCACAAATTCAAAGGACAAAATGAATATGTACATTACACTAAAACGAAAGTAAGGTAACAGAAATGAAAATGGCCTTAGCAAAATCTGACTTGTACATCAATACCATAGAAAATAAAGAACCTATAGATCAACAGGAAGTTTCAATTCTGTGAATGCGTGTGCATATATTTTTAACCGAAACAACTGTTCCATTATGAATATTTATGGTAAAGACAAGCTATGAAGCCAAAAGTGTTTTTAGTGTGTCATTGTCATCAGTTCTACTAAATAATGATCATTACAAATCCAAAAATATCTTGAATGGATAATACTGAATAATCTAGATCATGAAATTGCATTACAAGAGTATTAGCTGACTCAGGAGACTAATTATAATGAGGTATCGAGCTGCTTATCACTCATCTCAATTGTAACACCATTAACCACACCGTATGGGAGTGGCTGCCAACCAGGGTGGGTGTGACGTAGTGAAAATCGCTGTGAACGAGGGTCAGGAGCTTCCGTTCTGCCGTTAACTCTGTGACCTTGGGAGCTCTTAATAAAGATCCTCTCATAGGAAAAAAGCAGATCCCTTCCTTAGACAAACACAGCTATGCTGGCAACTAACGCTGCTCCATCACAGGAAACAATCTGAAACTGCAGAAAGACTGCACGCGTGTGCAGACACACACACACACACACACACACACACACACACACACACACCAACTTTCATTCACCTTTTTCAGACTAATACCTTCTTGCTTAATGGGCCAGTTTTAACCACATGATTATTATTTGAGCAAGTGTTATTCATCCATGTCCTAAGTAAGAGCTGCCATAAAAATTATCAAATTGCCTTCTCACCCATAGAATTTATCAACCAGAGGTCAAGGCTAAAATCATTATATTTACTTCTCAATCAACTTTTGCACAATAATAGTATTATTACATGGTGTTTTTAAACTCCCAGAGCACCTACCAACTACTGCATCAGGTCCTAATAGCTCGGTCGAGTCAGTGGGACGCACTTTGGACGCACTTTGGACGGAACTGGCGTCCGCGGGCTTTCTCAGAGCCTCGCACTGCGCTAAATGTGGGGGCACAGAAACGGCAACGACAAGGCTCCTGACTTCAGGTCGTTTTTGGTCAGCGGTAGAGACGACACACTGTGTGCTCGTCATTTCTTTATGCGTCACAGAAATCCTGGGGGAGCACAAAAGAGGGGGCTATATTTCTACTGGAAAAAGAAATGTATGGGGGGTTGTGGAGAGAGGGAGATGTCAAAGATGGCTTCACAGAAAAGGTGACTTTGTCATTGAATTAAAGTCCCCGCTTTATCTGTACCTAGGAGAAGCTCTGCGTGCTACTGAATCTCTGTGAACTTGACATTCCTCATCAATTAAATATGAATAACAACGCTAAATTCATAGGGTTACCAGGAAGACGGAATGAGAGAGCATAGGGAGAGGATTCTGTAAGTAGCAAAGTACCCAATAAATATGGTATTATTACTCTCTGCACTTTGCACAGGCAAAGCTAGCTTGGTTTGCTCCAATGGTGACTGTCTGGTCCAAGATCGCCCCAGACCCTTACCCCGTGCCAGTGTCTCACCTCGAACCCTGGCAGTCCTCCCTCCCCACTACTCACTGAAATTCTGGAGCACATATGGAAAGCACTTGTCCTAATAACATTTAATGGGCCCTAAAATCATGTTAACATAGTCATATATATATAAACATCCCAACATCTGAAGACTTTTCTGTGAAACATTGCCTCTAAATCCTAAAAGGATACTCTCTGTAAAAGAAGGACCCAACAGAGCATCGTAAGGAAGGAATCATGATGGGGAACATCTTAAACATTTAATATAGGGATAAAACAGTATACATGTTTTTAAAAAGGGGTTTTAAACTATCCAAGTGCCAGAAAAAATATGGCAGATCCTCAATGGTTTTAAATGATTTAACTGTGAACTTCAACAGAAAATATGTGAATAGAAATGTGCCCTCCATTCAGTAGGTACTCCTGACCATTTTTACCCCAAAAATTGTAATACTGAAATTTTTCCTCTCATATAATATCTATAAATCTTTGTTTAAGCCAAACTATTATAGGCCACTTTCTAGTTCTTTGAAGAAAAATTTCATTTAAATTTGATTGATGCCATTCATATATGTGTAATTGTTCCTCCCCTATTAATAAGTTTGGAAAATCTTAAGTAAAAAAAAAAGTATATTAGATACTATGTACCAGACTATGTATGTTGGGAGATGAAAATATTCAAATCTTCATGGGAAATTCACAAATAGTTGTACTTACTGAGTATATCCATCTATATTAGTCAGGGTTCTCCAGAGAAGCAGGAGATAGATAACAAGGAATTGGCTCATGCAATTATTGAGGCTGACAAGTCCCAAATCTATAGAGCTGATGTCCCAATTCCAAGGAGTTCAAGCAGGAGAATTCTCTCTTCTTACTTAGGAGAAGGTTGGCTTTTTTGTTCTATTCAGGTCCTTAACTGATTGGATAAGCCCTACCCACATTGGGAAGAGCAATCTGCTTTACTTAGTCTACTCATTAAAATGTTAATCTCATTCAAAAACACCCTCACAAAAACATCTAGACTATCTATCTGACCAAAATATTCAGGCATCCTGTGGCCCAATCAAGTTGACACAAGAAATTAATCACACCATCCCCCTCCACTAAAAAATCTTTTTTTCCTCTAAATTTCAATAAGAAATTAATCAAGGGTAAATCACTTCAACTAAACACCAAGAGACTGGTTCTTTTTTTTTAGGTAAGGAGGCAGTATAGGCTGCTGGTGACCTGAAGGCTCTGCCATACTGATTAGGCTGCTCTAGGTCAAAGTTCATCTCCACTACTTATAAGCTAGGTGACTTAGATGCACTACTTACCTCTCTGAGACTTACCTTCCTCATCATGAAAATGGAGAAACAATAATATATTTGAATATAGTAGTAGTTGGAAAAACTAAGTGAGATGACTCATGTAATGCATGTCTGTCATATAACAAGTTCTCAATAAACACTAGCTGCTCTAATAATTACTGTTATAACTGTGAGCTCCAATTCTAGGCCTTGCTGAAACCTATTAAAATATGGCACAACTGCCTTAACAAGGATATTTATTTCTATTGGCACACTTTCGGAATTTTATCAGTTACTTAAACACATAGTTTTATCAGTTGTTTATACACATAGACCATTTGGCCACAAGCGCAAGTCGATCATTTAGTAACCAAGAAACTCAGACAAAATAACTTTCTTTATTTAGAAAATCAGTGATGGGGGAGGAAACCCTAAAAGCACCACACAAGATTATAAAGGGAAATATGGATGCAGAACTTGGCAGAGTCCCTTTCCACCCACTGGCTAAAGCTGAGCCCTCATCAATAACTGAATAACTTGGCATTCCAGGGCAGGAGGCAGGACACGAGAGAGGCTGACCCTCCTGTCCACCTCGTCCGTTTGTCTGTTTGACCCCAGAACAGAGCACCTTGGACTTTGGGTGGACTTGCCTTCTAGAATGGCCCTGTCATACTGTGTAAACCAGGAGGCTCTTCGCTGAGGCTGTCTCAGCTTCTTCCTCTGAAACTTCCAACCTTTAAGGTACCTCTGCCCGATCCCTGCTCCACCCGAAGTTCTAAAACTATGGTTTTGCTCTGATGACGAAGGAAGGAATCCCGAGCATTTGGAGAAATTCTTAAAAGTACATCGATGACTGAAGTTTTCTTCTCCCTCTGCAATCTCTCCTCACTCATCCTCTTGAAAATTATTAGTCCCCTGCATCCTCAAGGTCAAGGTTAAACCTATGTTGATATCTACCTCCTTTCTGATCCTGTTTGCCTATCTTTTTTACTGTTCTCATCAACTGCCTCTTCCAGAGTCCAGAATCTATGGGGAATAAGTCAGTTCAGCTTCGGGGGAGTTTGGGGGTAGATATGCCCCCCTAGGTCTATCTACCCTCCTTCCTTTCTTCCTCTTAACATTGTCCTACTCTCTCAACCAATCGAGGAGTTTAAACATTGAAATGCAGTATGTAAACTGCATTTAAAGAATTAACCCATTTTGCCCCTCGCTGGTCTAAACCACAGGGTGCCAACCGGACGTTAACTGCTTTCAGCTGGTGGGGTTCCAGACAGCTCCTCGGAAGGAAGGAGCGCACATTCCTGGCACCAATTGGCTAATTCAATTTACTTCACCGGCATTAGCCTCTGTCAGAATATTCATGAGCGGGGGATGAGGACCAGCGGCACAGGCAGGCGGCAGCCACTCGGGCTAGGGAAGGCACGAGGGGCGGGCAGCGGACGGTGCGCCGCGCTCAGGGGAAGGTGACCACGACGAGCCGCCTCTTCTCCCCGGCCGGGCCCAGCGCAGAGGGTCGTGGGAGGGCGGGGCAGGGCACCAGCCGGGTAAGCGCGCCTGGCATTAGCGCCCAACTCCTGGCGACCGTGTGGAGACTTTGCAAAAGATCCGGAGGCAGAAAAGCTGTGACACTTTTGACAGATGGGGAAGGGG
>NW_006436810.1:8393613-8406281 GCF_000325575.1 Pteropus alecto
CCCGAGCTCCGCCCTGGGAGAAAAATGTGGTGGTGACTCGTGGTCCCGCCACCTGCCGGACATCGCTAACTCCCCGGATTTCCTGTCTCCGGGCCCTGACTCTCCCAGGGACAGCTCTGAACTGCTTGATCGCACCCGAGTTGTTTGTTGTTTGGGCTTTGCGCGTTGTAGTTGCCGTGGGGGAAGAACCGGGGGTCAGGGGGTGGCGAGGGGTCAGATTGGGCCACAGTTGCAGATTTGTGAAGGAAACGCTACTGCGGAGCCCCAACCTGCCCTCAGCAACAGGAGAGACTCTGGGCTGGACTTAGGCTGAAGCAGGGGCCTCTGCCTGGCTGTCCACCTGGGGGGCGGGGTGGGCGCTGGAACCTGGAGGGCAGCCCGGAGGCAGCGCAGAGCCCTCTTTTCTGCTGAGGCCAGGCTGGGAGGAAGAGGGCCGGCAGCAGAGCACTGGGGGGTTAGTCGCCTGGTGGATTCAGGGTTTACTGTTTCATTACCATTGCCATTATTATTACTATTATTATCGCTGTTGATGTTGTTACTGGCACGGATGCCGGGGAGGATTTTGTCTTCTGACTGTTATAGGTCGTCAGCAAACTGAATCTGCCCCTCCCCAAATAAACTGTCCCCTGACCCCCTCGAATCTCTGAGGTAGCGCTCCACCAAAGGAAATTACTCCTCAGAGCTGTGGAGATGTCAGGGACCCAGCTAAGGAAATGGATCTACCTAAGAGCAGTAAAACAAAAAAAAAGTCACAGCTGTTCACGTGCTTGCACCAATGGCACCGATGAATATTATATGTCTATCGGATTACCTTCCTCAGCCTCATCCCGCTCAGGAACCATGGAGGCATTGCCGATCTTGAACCCCCTATCTGACCTGGCTTTTTCCTTTCATGTCTTTTACAATCTGGAAATTAATCTTCCTCTTAGTGTGACCCGTGCAGCCCCGCTGGGCTTGTTACAACCTGGCAGGGGTAGGCTTCGGTTCCCAAGACTGGAGGCAGCCACAAGGGCATCTGCGTTGCCTCCTCTGGGCTTGGCCCTTGGTCAGAGCTCCTCCAGGGTACAGACTTGGCCAGCTGATGACACAGAAAATAGGGCAAGAGTGTGGGAGAACAGCCTGTCAGAGTCAAGCCAGGATTGGAGATGAGGTCAAGCCTCCTTGCTGGCCACATCCCTTCCTGCCAGAGAAAAAAGAGACAAATGAAGAGCAAGAGGGAAGAAATATAAATTCGAACCAAGCTCTCTCTTCGTCTACTTATGCTGTTGCCACTGACTTTGCTGTGATCTTTCCTTCCTGATGCCGATTTTCCACATCTGCCATGCCTTTCTAATAGGACAGTTGTCTGCCATGCCTTTCTAATAGGACGGTTGTCTGAGATGATCTAATTTTGCATCCCTGAAAAATGTTTTGAGCATCCTGGGAAAGGACAGTCTATAAAATATGCATTTTCAATGTTTTGTGAAAAGTTTGCTGCACTGCAGGTTAAGGAGATACATTTTTAGCATGTGTGCCATGTGGCAATGTAAAATTAAAATGGAAAAGGAAAGTATAAACATAAAAATGACTTAGCATTCTTGACATGCTTGTGCATACTTGTAGAAAAATTATCTTTCATTTGGGGAGAGTTGCCCGGGAATTTAATCAGTGTTTATAGTGAAACGCCCCCTTCTACCTTTCTCCCCTGTTAAATTTTATGACCCAGTTCTCACAGGGAAGGCAATGCCAAGGTAGTGAGTGCTGGAGGCTGAGAGGCGGGATCACAGGGGTGTTAGGGAAACTATCACAGAGGATTGAGAGACTGGAATGGGAAGAAAGATACCATCATCCTTGCAAAGCAGGAGACTGTTCTTCGGGGAAAATAAACAGTTGGGCAGTGTAGGGCGATGGAACCTGGCACTGGCTGTCATCTGCTCTCAGATCCAGGAAGGGAACTCGCTCAGATGGTTCAGGAGGGCTAACCTAGGTGCTTTTCCCTCTTCCCTTTGGTAAAGGCATGGCCTTGGTCTCACATGTGGATTGGCGTTGACCTCTAGCCCTGTCTGTTCAGTACAATAATCTTTCCTTGCCATTCCGAAGAGATTCAGATGTACTCTCTCAGCCCCTTATATCTTTGTAAATATTCCCCACGTTCTGAAGCTTCTCAAAGACGTGCAGCTGTTGGCAAATTTAAGTAAGTAGCTGGAAGTAATCAAGAGAGCCACTGAAAAGAGAATATGTTTTCCCCTGGTGGAGAAGTTATTGAATGCCTTTTGAGCTAGAAAATTAGCAGTTTAGAAGAGCGGGAGGGATTTCCTTGACTTCCCTCTACCCATAAACCAGTAGTTCTATTTTTCTTTCCCTCATAGTGGCGAGCACTGTTTGGTTAAGCATTTTTTACAATTTCGGACTCGGAATGGGGGTTTGCCTGGTGGTGTTCTACGGAGAGAGAAAAAAAAATGTAAAGAGATACGGAAGGAAGAGCTGCAGTGGCTAGAACATAAATCAGCCAGAATATATGGGGGGGTGATGAGAATAGGTCTTTTCACCCTAAAAAAAAATGTCCACTTTGGAAGAAAAACAAGTCTGATTATTGGCATCCAAGGCTGAAACCAAGGCAGCTGATGCCAAGAAGAGCGAAAGGGCAGTTCTTCTCAGTTTAGAAACAGCAAGACAGCCGCTGCCAAAGACTGCTGTAAACACGGAATAAAGATTTCATTGTGGGCTGGTGTGACTGGAATAATTAGCCAGTTAATTGTTCATTCTGATCTGGTGGTGTTGCAATCAGTGCAGAGCAGCGAGAAGAGGAGCAAGGGGAAAATAGAAAAGCAACACGTCTTATCTTCACTTGTTTCACGTTGATGGTACTTTGGAAAATCCCAGTAGTTTCCAAAACAAAATCGTGTCCATATTCCTGGAACACTGGAGAGCTGAGCTCCACTGCAGCTGCTTTCACCCTCCAGGTTCAACTCTGGATACGGATAAAACTTCTCGTCTTCTGAAGACGGCATGGGAAACTATAGTAAAAATGAATGATTGGCTTAATTTTGTTATTAATTAATAGATTTGAGGTGCAAACCTTAGAGTCAGCTCAATCAAAATATATGCAAATCACATCAGATTTTTGCATTTCTCCAACGCTTTTTTTTGGTAGGCATATGAGGTTTAAGAAGTAAATATTCCATTTTTGACATTTAATTATTTTCTATCGTGAAACAAATTGCCTAGTGATTAATCTTTCACATTTAATTGAAGAAATCGCCTTCTCTGTATTTTCATATTAATTTAGAGACAAAAGAAAAATGTATTTTAAGTGATAAAGGTGATTTTAAGCAGCTGAGCATCTACAGTTATTGTAGGCAGTAGACTGTGACTTATTGTCATTTACTGAAAGATGGCACTGTCATAAATTCCTTCTGAGATGACTTGTGCAAATGAAGAAATGAGCAAGGAAGTATAGAGCATTAAGTGCATGATGTCTGGGGAGGGGGAAAGGAAGAATTCTGTATTCATTATGTCCAAACCCTCCCTGAATCCCGATATTGACATGGAATATGGAGCAAAGTTCCCATTATTTGAATTAAAAAAGGAATATCTTTAAGTGTCAGTGTTAAGTATAATTGTTCTGGGAATAAAAGCACTATGTTATATGTAAAAAAAAAAAAGCATAAGGTCATAAAGTCTCATAAAGAGAAATACTTAGTTTTTTCAAGATATTCATTTTGTCTAATGCGTTTAAGAGATATAAAACTACCTTGACTAACCTTTCGTTTTTTATTCATTATGAATCAAAAGGGATAGCAAGGGCAGAATACTCATTGCAGTGTTAAAAAGCTTGAGTGGTACAAAATTGTGGAACTCTCTGGCTTTCGGAAGACAAAATTCTACTTTACAAAATTTTCTACAGCAATTAAAAATAGAAAATCATATTGCCACATTAAATTATGGTAACAACCCATTTTCAAGAAAAGTTTAGCCTTTTCTCATTTAATTGCTATTCATGGTTTGCTAGATAGTTTTTTCAGAATAATCTGCCAATCTCCTGCTACCCAAGACTGTCTAGTTAAGAACGTTCCTAATTACATATGGATTAACTTAATTTTAGAGCCCTCAGAATATTCGACTCAAAGTATTACTCAAGAGCGATGAAAAATAGAAATGATCCAATTCCCCTCAAGGTATCTGTAATACTTTTTTAACTTTAAGGAATCATAAAAAGGAGAACATTTGGTATGGAAATACATCAGTGAATAACTACAATAAAGGAGTAAGGAAAGCTATAAACTGTGCATCTTTTTAAACTATGCCAAGTAAAGTTATAATGGTACCACTCATTTTTTCTTCCAAAGCAGTAAGAGCTGGTCACATAAAATACCATGAAAAGTACAGATGTCAAAGACATGCCCAGCACTGCCTGAAATGGAGTTATCTTTGCTATTTATAAGAATGTGTCACAATTTAATCTAAAATTTAGAGTTTATTCTGACTAATGCCATGACCATGTTCAGAGTAAAGAGGTATCTTATGTGGAAGAGATGTTTCTTTATAGTTCTATAGTTGCTACCTGGAATCTTACACACAGGAAATTCTCAATATAGGTATTGACTTGATTTTTTATAAAATTTGTATTTTAAGTCAAATACGGGACTGGTCTTCATTACTTTAAATTCTTTCTCTAAACTGACAAGATATGCCTGTGACAAATAGTAATAATTATTGGCAATAATCAGTGTGGACATGAGGGAGGTAAGAAAGTGGGAAAACTTTAAAGGCTTTATTTCAGGGGGGATGAACTAAATATTGAGTATGTTTATGCACATGTAAGTGGTTAAAAATGCACGGTACCTCTTTATATTAAAGATGGCACTTCACCAAATGGTTATTATTCACAAGTCATCACACAGGTCGATTCCACCTTTGAAGTACTGAGTATCAGACCAATTATGACTAAATGGCTGCATGTTCTCTACTGTATCAACTAATTAAAGGGCAATTAAAAAAATAATAATTTCATTCCATGGCAATAGCTACCACTGGTTGTCGCAGAAGTTTGTCTGACACATGGCCAACTGGTCAACACTGTATTCAACATCTGGCAGGAGGACAGAAACCTAACCCTTAATACCTCACATTGAAATTACTTGTGGCCAGTACACTTAGACTTATCTGCTCCTGTACCTGATTTATAACTAAAATAAGCGACAAGAACCTTCCACCGAAATGAAAAACAGGGGCTCAGAAGGAACGAAAATGTCTACAGATACCTTATCAGCCTGCTTTTTTCCGTTCTTTCAGGTCTGACCTTAGTTGAACGAGCAAGGTGGTCTTAGTGTTTTCCTAGAGAACAGTACATAGCATAATATATTGGCATAATTGGGCAGTACATAGCATAACATATTGGCATAATTGGGAGCTAGCAGTCCAGAGAAAACCAGAATAGAATTACCATGAAGAGTCAGTTACCCCTTGTTCCCAGAGAGCTGTTTACTAGGATCAGAGTTAAGGTTGTGGTCAAAACAGCATGGAAGGATGTGCAGGGCAGCGTTCTCGTTCTGCAGCCGATATCTTTGGATGGAACCAAACTTTGGCATCCACTTTCCAGCAATAAATTTAAACGCACCTTTATTAAAGAGTAGCTTATGCAAACTGATGGATAGACATTTTAAGTGCGTACCTGAGCATAAGTATGTATAAAATCTGTGGCTAAAGCTATTTTATACGTAATATTTTCCTGAAGGAATAATTCAAATCTTTATTTCATTTTATAACGTCAGTATCTTTGAACCCTTATCAAGTCCTAATTTGGGTTAATTTGTAGATATGAATAATCAATGAACATAACCATCATTTGTTTTTAAACCAACAGAAGTTATTTCATTTAGCAATTTCATTAGAAATTGGCTAAAGAAATTTCATTTAGAAGTAATTTCTAAAGGCAACAAACTACACTTTTTTTTTTACTTGAAAGATTATTAGCACTCTGCTGAGAGTATCAAAACAGAAGCAAACATTCAATCTTTGCATCTAAGATTTTTTTCCATGCAAATGTTTTTGACTAGACATGCAGAGTGGGCAGTAACGTTGAGGGGGAAAAACCGACTGGCCCTTACGGCCATCTCTGTGCCCACAGCTCTCTGATCTCCATGTTCTAACGCAAGAAATGGCACAAATTCCAATCTCTCTCTTTCAAATCCCTTGATTTCCTGCGCCCAACACATCATCTGGAGTATGAATTTGCACGGGCACCATCCTCACATCATTGAAAGAAGCAGCTACACTCGAGAGCATGTATCTTGTAAGCTTTTTTTGGATATTAAATCAGAATCTAAATCTGTGCCCATACTTTGCACAAACTGGCAAGAATTCCCAAGCTGCTCATCTTATAAATAAATGTAATATTTCATGTGGGTTCATTATTATCACTACAAATTGTATTTAAAGCAAATAGTATCCAGCAATCAAAATATGTCATCATTAACATTATAGTTTTGAAGTGTTATGGTGGTATCCAGCTTTACCCTCAGCCTATGTTCTCATCTCCATAATACTGAGAACATTTATTTCAGTCTAAAAATGTGAGGCATACTTGTATTTGGAAATAAAATCCTCGAGTAATCATTAAAAAAAATTAATCCATTTGGCAGTTCAGCATCTCAGTGTGATACTTCCGGCAGCTAAGCACAGAGGCTTTCATCAGATTCATGGGGCCGGTAAATATTTGGAGGTCAAATTGCTGAGGGGTGTTTTTTAAACACAGGAAAACGATAGATTTCTTCATGATATAGAAGTGCTGTCCATTTCTTGGATGCATCCCCATAGCTTGTTTGTGTCAATTAAAATGCATAGCATTCAGAGAGAAAGCAAAGACAGCAATCAAAATAGCCACCGCTTAGTCCTGCCCCTGTGCCGAGCGCTTCGCACGCATGACCCGGGCCCTTTGTGAAGTCACTACTGCTCTCATTTTCGTCTCGCAGATGCAGAGACTAAGGCACAGGGTTAAGTGGTCGCCATGGGCAGACTTCCCACCCAGGCCTCGGCGGCTCCCACGGCCGTGGTACTGACCGTGCAGTCACACTGACATTTGGGCCAGATAATTCTTTTTTTTTTTTTAGCATTTTATTTTATTATTAGTTTAAGTATACAGAACGTTGGTTGGACATTTATATAGTTTATGAAAGAATCCCCTGATTACTCCATCACCCCGCTGGCTCTCCACCAGGCCATTACCTACTGCTGACTGCATTCTCGATGCCGCGCTCCCCATCCCCATGACCGTCCATCAACTACTAGTTTGTACTTCTTTAACTCTTCACCCCTCTCTCCCAGCCCCCCAACTCCCTCCCCTCTGTCGGTCACCAGATTGTCCTCTATATTCATGAGTCCGTTTTTTATTAGTTTGTTCTTTTTGTTCGTTAGATTCCACATATAAGTGAAATCATATGGTATTTACCTTTCTCTGACTTATTTTGCTCAGTATAATGACCTCTAGATGCATCCATGTCATTGCAAATGGAAGGATTTCATTTTTTTATGGCTGGGTAATACTGATTATATACATGAACCCTAACTTCTTTATCCAATCATCTGTTCATGGGCATTTAAATTGCTTCCATATCTTAGCTATTGTAAATAGTGTTGCCATAAACATAGGGGTGTACAGATCTTTATGAATTATTGTTTTGGTTTTCTTTGGATAAATACCCAGAAGTACAACTGCTGGGTCAAAAGGTAGATCCATTTTTAATTTTTTGAGAAACCGCCACTGTTTTCCATAGTGGCTGCACCAATTTGCAGTCCCACCAACAGTGCAGGAGGATTCCCTTTTCTCCGCATCCTCATCAACACTTGTTGTTTGATTGATTGATGATAGCCATTCTGACAGGTCTGAGGCGATATCTCATTGTGGTTTTAATTTGTATTTCTCTGATGATGAGTGACCTTGAGCATCTTTTTATATGTTGATTTAGACCAGATAATTCTTAAATCTATATTGGAAGAGTGAGAAGGGAACTGTCCTGTGCATTGTAGGATGTTTAACAGTATCCCTGGTCTCTACCCACTAGATGCCAATAGCATCCTCTCAGCTGTGACGATCTCTCATTGTGGTTTTAATTTGTATTTCTCTGATGATGAGTGACCTTGAGCATCTTTTTATATGTTGATTTAGACCAGATAATTCTTAAATCTATATTGGAAGAGTGAGAAGGGAACTGTCCTGTGCATTGTAGGATGTTTAACAGTATCCCTGGTCTCTACCCACTAGATGCCAATAGCATCCTCTCAGCTGTGATCACCCAAAATGTCTCCAGTCATTGTCACATGTCTCCTTGGGAGAAAAACTACCCTGATTGACAACCACCGCCATAAAATTTAACCTCCCTATATAGCTTATTAAAGCACATACTTTCAATTCAAGGACGGATGATTAATTTTTCAAATAATAATTCAGATAATTCTCTTGGTTATGTGAGCCATACTATAGAATATTTAAAAAAAAAAAAATGGGGAGAAAAATCATTACGTCAACATGCCTTCGCTAATATCAGATATTTTCCTACTAAACTCATTTTCTCTGGGGCTAAAACAGGGTAATTAGAGATTTCTGTGATTATATCTTCATACTAACAAAGACTGATACGGTGGTTGAAAAAAAATTTTAAACTATAGTGCCACAAAATGCCAATTTCAAACTACGGTGCCACAAAATGCCAATGAATAGATTGTCGCTAGACTCTAGATTCCAGGAGGAGAGGGATGGGAACGCTCTTGTTCACTTTTATATCCCCTGAACCCAGCACATGCCTAGCACGTAGTCAGTGCTCAATAAACACTTCTTCATAAGTAAATGAAATTATGATTAATCTAGTACAGGTTTTGAATGCTGTTGTAGGCCTCCATTTGGACTTGACGTGAATTACATTTTGCTTTAATTAGCAGCACGGATGTGCACGTGATGGAATGCCAATCATATTTATAAACAAAATGAAACCAGAAAGGATTGATAATACATTATATGATGAACTAGAATGAAAAAAAGCTGATAGGATGAGCTAGATCTAACAAAGTAAAATTTAACATGAACAAGTGCCAGTATGGACAACAAACCATGTGGAGGTTGAGGACATGCCCCTAGGCCTCCCTCAGCCAAGGAAAGGCAGAGTTGGGACTCAAACTCAGACCGCTTGATACCCACTCTTCCCAGGGATGGGTCAGCCCTAGTTTTGCTTTGTCTTGGTCAGGCGCACCTGAGATGTCCTGTTCTGTCCACTCACCGTGCTCTACCAGAGTTGCGTCTGTAGATAACAGCCCCTGGCCTATGAAGGGCTCAAAAACATGCCAGATGAGAAAAATGGTTGAAGGTGTTCAAAATGGCAGACCTGACATAGAAAGGGCTTAGAAGGGCCATAATAGTCATTTTCAAGTACCTGGAATATCTGTATGTAAAATAAAAATTAAATGTCCTCTGCATTGCCATGGAGAACTGAACCAGGACCCCTGAATGGAAGCTACAGAGAAGTAGATTTTATCCCAGCATAATAATGAGCTTCCTAATGATGAATTGTTCCACACTGGAGCAGGCTCCCTGGGGAGTAGTGAGCTCTCAGTCATCAGAGAGGAACATGCAGACAACTGGCCTACGGGAATCAGTGCCCGAACAGACCGGGGAGAGTACCAGAGCTTCTCCAGGGCGCTTTCTCGCCCTCGTGTATGTGAACCCTTTCTTACAGGCTTATTGAGCTCATAAACTACTACTCTGTGTGATTCCGTTAATAAAAGCACAATCTATGTTTTCTCTAATCCACATATTCGGAATCATAAAGGTAAAGAAAATAGAAAAAGCAGGAGAAAGAATCTTACTGAATGCCATGTAGAATAAGAATCACTTCCTATGTGCCAAGTACTGTGTAAAGCACCTCACCAGCATTATCCCATCTTTTCTTGGTAAGAACCCCATGATATAGAAACTGGTATCATCACCATTTTGTAACTGAGGAAATAGTCCCAGATAAGTTAAGTAACTTATCTAAGGTCACACAGCTAGTAATTCCAGCTTTACTAGTTGAACTTGAATCAGTTCAAAGTTACAAAATCTGTTTCTATAACTTATAACTACTATAATACACCACCTCGTCCTTTCAGCAAAGATACACTATTCTGTTTGGAATGTTGGCAATTTCTAGAGTTTGAGACATACAGCTATTTAAATGCAAACACCTATGACATCTTTCAAAGACTAAAATACATTCGTTTTTAAAATTATTGACAGTTTTCTATTATCCAAGATATTGCTCCCTTCGATTAGTACAAATTTCTATGAGTTGACTTTAAGTTAATGAACAAAATAAGGTTTTCAGAGATTTATTTTTAATCTATAGAAGAAAAATTGGTAATGACATTCCAAATACTGTTCTGTAAACGAGGGAACTAGAACCCCGGCCTCCAGGCTGAAAGTGCCAGTATGCAAGCAAGATTGATAATTTTCATTTCTACAAATTCAGGAAATTCTAATGGTCTAGTTTTTGAGATAATTCTATCATTAGAGATTGTGTTCTCTTCTGATCAGGATTATCTTGTTGGATTATCTTCTGTTTTATGATTACCTTGGTGAACATTTCATAAAACCAAAATGATTTTTAAAACTACTTGCTCTGCTTTTATTACTTCAGTGCCAAAAGCTGCTAAAAAGCTCTAAACCACTCCGCCAGAAAGCCCTGGATTCAGCCTATTTGTAACTCTGATTTGGTGGCAGATAACTTCAGCTTTGCAAATTTAATCTGGTGACTCCTATTCTTAAGCAGTGCAGCTCACGCCCACCATTCCAGGTAATAATCAAAAGACTTAAAACACGGTAAAAAAAAAGCTTTCTAAACTTAATGCTGCTCTGGTGCTTAGCAGCACTTCGACGCTTATGAAATCCATAATTCTATGTTTATCCTTCCTGCAAAGCATCAAAGCGGTTGTAGGGGGAGGCCCAAGCACTCATCACGTGACTTAAAATGGCATCTTATGCAGCTCCCTGTGGGGCAGCTGCTTTGCCAAAAGGCAGGAGGCTCTGCTAAAAAACCTGTTCTTTATCTGTCATTGATCAAGGCCATCCACTGCTAATGAAATCGTCTTGTGCTGTATGTTCACAGCCCTCCCAGGCACATGTCTAAAGTAACTTCCTTGCTGAGCCTCTGACCATAACAGTTACTCATCAGGTACCATTCTGCCATGCCAAATTGTGGCCTGAAGAACGTTTATATGACCTTGTAACGTGGAATGGAGATTTAGCACACTGATGTTTTATTCACAGATTTTCTCCTATGTTTTTACATCATTCCATGGGGTGGGGGGGGGGGAACCTTTATAAAAAGAGTGTTCTCCATATACATTATGGCGGAACATATTCTAAGTCAAGAACCAAGACCTCCCCTAAAAGAACACATCATGGGAAATATCTCTACAATTCCAAGAAGCATAGAGTGCGAAACTCAAAAGCACGCCATCAGTCACACGTGAGCTCCCCGGAATGCTGGGGTCAGACAGAACAAATCAGAAATCGACCTGAGAAAGAACTGTCCTGTGAGTATCGAGGAATGTACGAGGCAAGTGCTGCTGCCAGACCTTGACTCTGGACTTGCAAACTCTCTGAATCACTGTGTGTCAAAAGCCATGTGGCGGCAATCTCTACCCTCACTCGTAGTTCTAAAAATAGCTGGCCTCAGGTCATGGCATCTTTAGGAGTCACCGTCTACGGGAACTAAATAACTGGGCCAGGAATAAGTGATGTACCGAAGTGAAAAGCATGACCACGAAGGCATGGCCTTATTTATTGTAAAGATAGAGAAGAAATATGCCATGATTAAAAGTTCGTTTCATTATGATATGCAGCCTTTAAGCAAAGAGATCTGTTACCTTCCCTTCTCCATCCCGACCCAGCCATTATTTATGTCCTAGGAAAGACACCAAAGATGTCTCTTGCATCTGTGAGATAAAAGGAAACCTTTTGTACATTTGGTGCTGGGTAAAAGAAATATTTAAGCCAAATCGAAGACATCAAAAATAAGTAACTGCATTGAAAAGTCACAGCCATATTGAACAATAAACAATTTATGGAAAGAACCCAGAAAAAAATGTTTTTTAAAAAATTGAAAAGCATTGCTTCTGACAAGTATTCTTTATTTATGAGTATAAGTAGAATTTTTCAAGGAACACAAAAATACTAAAATAAAATGCAAGTTTGACACGCAGGTTTCTCTTTGAGGCTTGGCAAAAAAAAAAAAATCTAAGTAGATAGATATGAGGTTAATTGCACTGTTTAATTCAATGATCATTATCTGTACTAATTGAAGACAACAGAAGAGGTCAGGATTATGTGAAACTATAAATGATCCCAAATCACTGATAGTTGACTAGGGAAGTGGTTTGGCCCTTTAACTTGAATACAGGTAAGCCCAGGGATCTGCAATTCCATTTTTAAAAAGATAAGGAAGTCTCATTAGTGAGGTCCAGATTCCCGGGCTTGACTACTTCTCTCATTCCCCTTCCTCTCTTAGCTTAGCTCCAGACCCTACTGGTCCTGGGGTGCTGGTGGGCCATACTCACCAGACCAGAGCCGGGCTTACTTTCTGCTGGGTACCCCAGATCGCAAGATAACCTGATGGTTCATCAGGTGTATTCTTGCTCTCTGTTCCTGTAGATCTCCT
>NW_006436810.1:8406318-8407253 GCF_000325575.1 Pteropus alecto
AGGAATAGAAGGAGGTGCTGAGGTTAACCCAGGAAGTTTTTGACTTGGACAAAATGCCCCAGGTCTAACAGCCCCCAGATTGTTTACCACTATCAAAAACAGAAAAAACACCATCTCTCTTATGCATTTCCCTGGTCCCAAAGCAACTGGAATATGAGTTGTTTCGAAAGGATTCTGGACATGCAAAGCGAATAGCTGTCAGCAAAGCTGTAATTAAGGAGATGAGATGCTGTCAATAAACCTGAAATAATGATTTTCCTCGGAGCTGCCACATTATGTCTTATCTTTTTCACCCTCTCCTCACATGACCTACCCTCCAGGACAATCTAGAGTTTTCTCAACAGAGTTTAGGAGCCAAACTCCCCACGTAAGGTCTTTATAGACAGAAATTCACAGCACCCCTCTTCCTTTACAAATGGACATTTTGCTAATGTTGTCTTAAAATTCATGCTGTATTTTGGCCAGTTATTATCAGCTGTCCTCCCTCCAGTGGTCTATGCATCTAAAGAACCAATATCGTTTCGTTAGTTGTTAACCACAGCAATAAAGGGGCCCCTGGTACCCCGAGCCGGCCTTTGCGAATCAGTTCTCCATGTGCTGTTTCATGTTTTCAGTGCCATCTGCCAACAACCCTTCTGGCGACAACTGATTTCACATTATTTCTTTGGTCCACTGCAACATTTTAGGTCTCAACAAATGTTTTCTAAACAAACGTATGGACTCTCTGTGCCAAAAAAAAAGTCACTTTCCTTAGTCTCACTCTTGGGAAGTGTTTCTGCACAGCCTTGCTCATGACACCCACACTTCTGAGGAAAGCACATTTCTTTCAAACCATCCTTGAACCTTTTTACCCCGAAAGATGGCTCAAAACTTCTCTTCCTGAATGAGACCTCAAACGCTCTGCCATAGACTTCTCTGCCCCACTCCCATGGCTC
>NW_006436810.1:8407311-8409359 GCF_000325575.1 Pteropus alecto
TCCACCGTACAGCACATCGGACTGCGTTTTCACCAGTGATGGTGACTGTCTCCGGTGGATACTTTCTCTCCCCCCAACTGAGGCATAACTTCTTCGAAGCAGCGACAGGCTGGGCTCCTTTTCTACGGCACAGAGCCCCCCACTCTGAATGGCAGGGGTTCATGGACACCAATGGCCTGGTGCTCAGTGACAGCCCTGAAACATCCCCCTGTGCCAGCTGGATGCTGGGAATGTCCTAAGTCCACACCCCCATCAGCTCTTTGTCTGACCTGCACAGCCACAGGCAGAGGAGAACTCCAGGTGATCATCGCCACTTCTGGAAGGGAAGGGCCGCAAGGGTGGCAGGTGAGGCACCAGAGGGCACAACTAGAGCTGAGAGAGGAAAGCAGAAGGGGCTTGGGAGGGAGCAGTAAGGCAGAATTGTGTGGAAAAGGGAAAAAGTTTTCAGCTTTTTAAAAATATGAGTAACTACATTTAATGTTTACTCCTTGGAAACTAGGCGTAGCTTTGCAATGTGTTCGGAGCATAAATTTATTTTTAAACAGCACGAGGGCTGTGCTTTAAAGGTTGCAGACGGCAAGGGCTGAAATGTATACTCTTTAGGAGTAGCTGCGAGAAACGTGCACGTTACCAGAACAGCTAACCGCGGTCTCCATCTCTGAAGTCTAGGCACCAGGTGCCATTTCGGCAAATCTGTTCCCGGTGCCCCATCAGCTAAAAACATCTTGTTTGACTTTCATCATCTGCCTCCTCTTAACAGATCAAACCCAAATCCAAAGTCAACAGGTGGATTTAGGTCCTAGAGACTGGCACTTCCCTGGGAAAAACTAGAGAAATTCGTTAACTATTAACAATTTGAAATACTCATTTACGAGTTGAACCTAAAGCCCAGTCATTCTCTGAATGTCTCCCCAGGGAGATGTAAGAATGTGAGACACCCAGGAAACAGGCTAACTTAGAAGGAGTTTGAGTCCTTGATGAACGTTTCCTACAGGTTCCATAATGGCTCCATTCTGGTTTTGCCATGGAGAGAAGTATGCTCTTTTCACTATCGTTAGCATGTACTTTTTATGGACACACTCCTAAGAAGTACAGTGGCAATTATTTTTCCATATATATCTACAGATTCAGCACCTAGCGGTTCTGCATTGAAAATTAGAACATATTCATTCAAGCCCCATCTCTCCAAACCAAATCTAAAAACCAAATGCAGCAACGTCTCAAATTAGGCCAAAGTGCTCTATACATTCCTAAATTGCCACATGCATGGGATAAAAAGAAGAATAAATAATATCAAAGGTGGATGTTTTGATCGATCTCACGCAGTAGTTTGCCACGGTGTAATTTAGTTTACGTCTCCACGAGCAAACATGAGCTGAAAATTTAAATAGATGCCGAGAGAGAGTCGGGGCGGAGGTGGTGTGTTAGTCTGCTCAGGCTGCCGTAACAGATAGCACAGACGGGGTGGCTAAAACAATAGGAATTTATTTTCTCTCACTTCTGGAGACTGGACGTTTAAGATCAAGGTGCCAACAGCTTTAGCGTCCAGTGAGGCTCCCCTCTCCTTGGGCTGATACGTTGTGTCTGTTGGAGAAGTGGGGGAGGGAGGGGAGAGGAAGGGAAGGGAAAGGAAGGAAAGAAAGAGGGAGAAAGAGAGAGCTGGTGTCTCTTCTTTTAAAGACACTAATCCTATTGAATCGGGGCCCCACCCTTATGACCTCATTTAACCTTAACTACTTCCTTTTTCCAAATACAGCCACAATGGGGGTTAGGACTTCAACATACAAATTTAAGTGGGGGGGCGGGGCACATAACATTCAGTCCGTAACACTGACATTTCAACCAATAAAGCTTCTTAGTTAATGTGTTTGTCACACTTAGATTGACTCCAGCGCTAAGGAATTGCTAAGTGTTGTTTGAATCCACTGAGTTTAAGTGACCTTCCCAGTGGTCACACTGGGGTTGACTAACCTGAGACTGGATTCAGGACCCCATGCCATTGCTCTTCCCGGCACAGTACAGTGCTCCCCTACCCTCCCCGCTTTCTT
>NW_006436810.1:8409383-8455622 GCF_000325575.1 Pteropus alecto
ATTGTCTTTCTTTTTCTTTCAAGTAATGTCTCAGAAATTCAGGCTGAGACATCTTGTGGCTCTCTCTCCCCTAGGAGAAGAAATCTATGTTTGAAATCTGCAGAGGAGCAAATATGGAAAGTGTGCAGGATCTTTCGGAATGTTTAATAGTAATGAAAATAGTGTATATCACATCCAACTGCCTTTTGTTAACCAGAACCAGAACCCTTCCATATGACCCCAAACTAAGGCAAGGGAAGCTGGGAAATGTACTCTTCCTGTGTGCCCAGAAAGAGGAAATGGGCTCATTAGCATCTGGTCAGTCTCTGACACAGCTCGCAATCTTTTCTTCACTAGCAAGAAGTATCTTGGGAGAGCATCAGATAATTCTCGGCAATTCCACTCGTCAAACTCCTTAACAAATCTCAGGAGATTTAACACAGCAGTACTGGATAATGCTTAAGAACGCTGTCTCAGGAATCAGACAGTCTGGGTACAGCTGATGCCACTGGTCCCAGGATCATACACCGAGAACCACTTCCATAAGCCATCCACCTTCTGTGCATGTAGGTGTCCTCTCCCCATCAGATGACTACCTGCGGAAGCACTGGTTGGGGGCTTAGCCATCAGATGCTGGAGTCTGCTTGGCTTTAAATTAGTTCCTGACTCTCCCCGAGCAAGTTATTTAAATTACTGGACAAGTTACTCCTCTCTGAGTAAGTTCACTCATTTGAAAAGTGGAGGTAATAATGCCAATCTCAAGGGAATTATGTTTAGTTAGTTATATAAAGCATTTCGTACCTTCCCTAACACATAGGAAACGCACAATAAATGCTAACTGCAAATATTATCAGAAGAATATAGGGATATGTGTAGTTTGCCTCTATACTACCTCTAACCAAATAGTAGTAGTAGTAGTAGTAGTAGTAGTAGTAGTAGTAGTAGTAGTAGTAATAACTGAAAAATCAAGTAAAAAAAAATTTTAGGTGGCATGAGGTTGTTTGTACATAGAATACCTAAATCTATGTACAAACTGTGTGACTTTGGCCAAGAAACTTGATGTGTTTCTTTAAAATATATTCCTATTTCCTATATCGGAGGATTGATGACATGACCACCTATGTCATGAGATTACATGTGGAAGCATCTAGCACAGTTCCTGTAACGTAGCAAGTACTCAATGCATGTCGAGTAGCAGTTCCTGTCAAAATGATTCTACAATGGAAAGTAATGCTTCAAGCTATGCAAGTGCGGAAAAGCCATCTTAGACATGTTTGAAGAGAATAAATGATTATAGTTTCAAGCAGATGCTTATTATGGTGATTTTCTGATCTCTGACCTTCATCACTCCCCACCCCTATTTGAGAACAGCTTCTCGATGCCTCTATTCAAATGATAACCACCATGCAAAAACGAAACACCTCTTCATTCAGGAACGTACAGTACACATCTTAATAAACCATAATGAACCGAGGACGTGAAGGATAACGGGATAAACAGGCCTCTCTCTCCAGCTGTCATGTCTGTTTGTGACAGTAACTGGTATTTCATTGTAAAAGATGCTAATTTCAGTCTGAGCTGAGGCAGTGCTGAGAGGCGCATAAAAAGAATTCTTGATTATCTATATCAGTAACTGTGGTCCCTGGGGATATGCTCAGAAACTTCGAATCACATATGGCAAGAGGGCTGGGTGATAAAATATGCATCAATGAAGCTGCACAATTTATGGTAATAAAGAAATGGAAAGTTTGGCCCTCTGTGATAACTATTTGTGGCTGATAACTATTTATCCCCTTTTTCACTATTTCTGGAGGCTTTATAAATGACACTTGTACTAATTATTACACCATCCTGTACCTAGACCACCATCTTACTTCTGTAATTGTTCTGTCAACTTCCTGGAGGCTTATCATAATGCTGTTTCAACAATGATCATGATTTTCCCAATCTAAATTTGAGAAATAATAATTACCTGCGCTGCAGGACCACACTGGCTGCCTCTCAGAGGTAAACAAACACTAATTATTGCTTATTAGCATTGGCCAAGCTGCAGAAGAGAAGAGGGAGGTCAAAGTTCACAGAGACACAGCGCACATCGTTGGGAGAGGGGAGAGGGTGAGATCAGGGTGACTATTAACTTTTCTTGAGAATGGGCCGTTCTTTATTTTAAAATTGTATTCTTCCTATTTTGAGGTCAGGGAGTATCTCGATGACCTTTTTTTTTTAAATCTTAAATAGCGATAATACTACATGATTAGGTTGGAGGTATTTAATATTCTTACTTGGAAAAATTGAAACTGTAAGTGCTCCCTTTCTCTGTTGGACTCTGCCCTATAACTATCAAAATCCTTAGGTGGCCAAGGGATCTGTCCCATCGGGGAAGCTGTCATTATTAACACGTACTCATTTTATTGATTCAGAACCTGCCTTCATATATTTGCAACCCTATTTTGGTGTCCCAGGGCTGGGTACAATAATTCTCGTTCCTTTTGTTATAACGGGTCTTCAGGCCTGGTCTCTCGACCAGCCTCAGCCTCACCCCAGCAACCTCATCGGCTGCCGTGGGTCCTACTCTGGGGTTGCTCTGCTCCCCCACTTCCAGTCACCTCCATGACGTGTGCCCCCACAAAAGAAGGGTCTGATACATCCATTTCCAACTTAGAAACATTCATTTAACTACCTCGAGAACAAAGCCCAACGTTTTTAGAGTGGCACTAGCTTTTCCGCCATCTGCTTCCAAACGAGCTTTCTGTCCCACAGTGTCCCCTGCTGTACGACACACACCACTACGCATCCTTCTCTCCACCCTTCTACTTTTCTGACCCTGGGCCTTTTCTCCTCTAAACTCTGATCTCTATCTCTCTAAGTGTGACTACTCTTCAAAGCCCGCCTCTTCTACCGAACTTTCACGAATCCAGAGGTTGCTATTCACTTCTCCATCCCCTAGATCCTCATAAAATGGACTTTATATTGTAATACCAGCACTAATATTTACTTACTTGTGTTCTCATTGTTTTCAACAGAACATGATAATATCTGCGATTGCGCAGCCTTACTCGCTTTCGAATACTGTATAGCGTCTACCACGGTGCTCTGCACATAGTTTAATGTTCAATAAAATTCTCTGCAGTTGAATTAAATGCACGCAACCCATCAAATGCCCTTTCACCGCGATCCCCCAGGTTGCCACGCCAAACCCCACTAAGATTTCTCGACCCACGCTGTCCAATACAGTAACAACTAGCCACATGTGGCTATTCAATTTTAAACTGGCATTAATGAAAGTTAAATAAAATTAAACCTTCAGTTCCTCAGTATCAGTAGCCACATTTCCAGGGCTCATCAGCCACATATGGCTAGTAACTACCATAGCGACGACACACACTGACAACACAGAGATGGACCGTTCGCATCGCTGCGGACAGTCCTGCTGCAGAGCGCAGGTCTCGGCACTGTTCCGACAACGGAAGCCCTGCCCTCCTTGCTGTGTGATTAGCCACGTCGCACTGCTGGCAAACAGCATGCAAGCCTTTGGCTAATTAAAATCCCCAGGTCCTATTTGAGGAAACAGCTTTCAAACTAGACTTCCCTCATACTGCACTTAGATAATTACTTTGGTGGATCTAAAGGTTAACCCCCACCCCCACCCATTAAACCCTTATATAGTTTATATTTTCTATTTAATCCCATCTGTCCAGCTTATCGGGGTCTTAATTTTTAATTCTGGCACATTTGAGCTATCTTATCCTATCCTACATGTAAGTCACCTACACATTTCTAAGTGCTTCTTCTGACTTCACATTAGTTGTTGATAAAATGTTGTCTATAAATAGGATGACTATCTAATTTGTCATCCAATCCGGGACAGTTTTCAGAGTGAATGGAATGCTGTAAAAAATTATGCTGAGTCACAGGCACTAACTGGGACTCTGAGGCTAACCAGGTTAGATGGAACTTTTTCCATGAAAAATTATATCCAGAACTAAAGAATGTCCTTCAGATTAAGACTGAGCTAATATTCACATTTGTTAATATGCTGACTAAATTTTAGCTAATTTGGGGCCATATTAATCCATTTAATTCATGACACTTTCACGAGAAATAAAATATCGTACTTAAGTTCATATCATCTCACTAGTTTCAGCATTCAATTAAACCAACAGAAAATTTCTCAGAAAAAGAAAACAAATGGAAATCAAATGTATATATACATTAGATAACTATGAGCAGAATAAATAAATCTACAAGATTTGGATAGAGTATCCTCCTTATTGTCACATAAGGACTCCAGAGGTTCACCAAGAACTGCCTTGTGCATGCCTTGTGAGTGACAGGCTAACAATGACTTGAGTCTCCACTTTAAGATTCAAAAAAACGGAAAGAATGTAAGTAAAACAATTTTGCTTGGAAAGTTATCTGACATGTATGACTTTATTTGTGAAAGTGTCAATTTAGAGGACAACTACAGCTTATGGTGGTCATTAACAATTACCTGTCTTTCATCTACGCCGACTGCGTCGACAAAATGCTGGTAAAATCCTAATCTGCAGGACATGTGCCCTGTGTTTTAAAAAAAAAAGTAAAGACAAAAACACATGTGGACACTTCAAAACTGAAAAGGATGACGTAGCACTGCCAAACCCACGTAGATGTAAAATAAAGATTCATGCGGAGATCTGTTTTCATGGATTTTACACAGATAAATATGAAGAAATTTCAGCAAAAAAAATTAGACCAAAAGTCCCATAAATTAATGTTGCTAAAAGTCAGATAAAGGTCATTCATAAGACTGAAGGAAAGAGATGAAAGAATAATATTAAGACTGAGAGCAGGGACAAGGGACCAAGTCTAGGCTCCACGTCTAACTCCCGGGAACCTCGGTCAAGTCCTTCGTCTCTGCCCTGGTTTCCTCACTCACCTAGGAAACCATTCTTGGCTGCACGGTAGCCAGGCAGGAGCGGTGAGGTGCCCCTCCCTCCCCCCGCAAAGACCACATACACAGACTTGAACCCAAGAGTTCTCCAGCTTTAAAATTCTGCAATGCTACCTGTAAGTTTAGAAAGAACTACTTAGGGTTTCTTGGATCCAATGAAAATATAGTTCTCGTTTATAATGGAAATAAACTCTTTTTGGACTTATTTATTTTTTGGATCGCCATGATGTGTAGCAAGTATATACTATCCATCTTTTGTACTTTTAAGACATTTTTAGGGTACTATATAATATTATTCCATTTATGTCTTTTACTTATTTTGTTTCTTTGTTTTTCATATAGATTCTTTTTCCTTAAACTTGAAATCAAATATTTGTAATTAGGTATTTATCAATGAAATATTATTTCAACGAAATGTTACTTCTATTGCCCTGTAATACTACTACTAAAATGAAGATTATATTATCTCTTAAGATAATATAATCCATTAAGATAATAGATAATAGATAATATTATCTATTAAGAAAATACTATTTTCCTCTGCAGCCTAAATAGGGAAAAACAACTTTCTAATCCATAATTCGTGAGCTGAATATGCGTTATCATTTTATTTTGCTCCTTATTTTAATTCGCAAGTTAATAGCAATTCACAGGCAGTCGAGAACCCCAATTTGATCAATTTTCCAAGTCCCTGTTTTTCATTAGGATAATCCTTCAGGCAGGTGGCCTTCAATTAGTTTAGCGGACAGCTCTGGCTAATGTTCTGATGACCCCTAACAAGGCAAACAAAAAAGATTTTTAAAATATGGTGGATGGAGATTTACAATGCTGAGGAGAAGCCAGACCAGGCAGGGAGACAGAGTACACAACCACTAATTAACTCTCATCATTTAAACATCTGGAAGCTAAAAGGAGATACCAAATACCCCTGCACTGCTGACAAGTCCCTGAAGTATTTGTTATATAAAGAGCGGCCCCTAATCCTATATTCCCAGATACGTGGGAACTTGTCAAACAGCCTAGCTAATAATATTATTATGACATCTAATTTTTGAAGGTGTAACTACACCAAAATATTTGTCATAAAACAAATGGAAGGAATGACATCATGTCTGACAAGAGCCTTCTAACTGTTCTCTCTGCTTCCATGTTGCTTCTCTGCTGTCTCATTTACATAGAGCAGACAGAATACTCTGCAGGAATAAACTAAATTCTATCGCTCTTTTGCTTAAAACCCTCTAAAGGCTTCTGTTGCAATTAGAATAAAATGCAAACTTCTTTGCTGTGGCAAATAAACCCTACACAACCGCTTACACTTTCAGCTTCATGAATTAGAAACCCAGCTTAAACAATGTAACACTTAAACAAGCAAGAGATGTAAACACTTTACTTTTAACCAAGTAAAAGGTTTACTTTTTCCCCCATGTAAGTCTAGAGGTTGAGGGCTGATACAGCTGCTCAACACAGTCATTAAGGAACCAAATTCTCTCTAGCCTCCTGCTTCACCATCCTTAGCGTGTGGCTTTTGTCCTCATACATGCAAAATGGCTGCTCTGTCCCCAGGCACTGTGTCTATATTCCAAGCAGGAAGGAAGAGAAACAGCAAAAGATGATAGTACTGTATGCCAGCTGAGTCTGACTTTTCATTAGGAAAAGAATCGTTTTTCCAGAATCTCCACTCAGTAGTCATCATTGTTCAGGACAAAGTCACAAAGCTACTGCAGTATGAAAAAATCAGCTGTTGTGGTTTTTTGTTATTCCGTTTCCAAATCTCTTCATCTTCCGTGCTCCAACCATCCTAGCTTCTCTGTCCCTCAAACACTCTTCCTCATTCCTATCTCTTGATCTTAACACTTGTGGTTGGTTCCGTTTGCCTGCACTTTTCCCCAGATGGCTGTGTGGAGTCTGCCTTCACATCTTTCAGACCTCTGCACAAATGTCGGCTCCTACAGAAAGCTTTATCTGATCTCTATAAAGACAGACTCCATATCAGGTCTCAGGTCATCGCATATCAGGTCTCTCTCTAGCTTTTACTTTGTTTCATTGTTGTTGTTACTGTTGTTACTTTATTTTCTTCATAGTATTTCTTGATATCTGAAATATTTTACTGTTTCTGTTTATGGGCTTCTTGCCTACCTGCATTAGGATACAGCCTGATAATAACGAGGTTTCCCTGTCTTTCCCCTGCTACCTCCGGTACTTTGAACAGTGCCTAACACAGGGTATTGGCGCTGAGGTAATAGTTTGATTGTGATCATGAATGGATTACTAGTTTTCCCAACCTATCCTGAGCTTTTAACCCATCTCTTCATTGCATTCTTCTTCATTCGTCTTTGACTATAAAATGAGTAATAGCATAATACTGCTTGAGTCTATTTAAATTTTTCACTACATTTCCTGTTTTCTTAAATGTCCATGTTGCTTAATTGGCTTTTTTAGGCAAGATTTTCTTGGTCATCATATGTATTTGAGAAAATGATTTCCAGTTGTTTGGTATATGCGTTGGACTTTTTACTCCTGCATCATTTACAAGCCTCTGCTTTTAATTCTTATAAATATTTGTGCCATGAACATTTTTTTTTCACATTTTCTGAGTGACTCTATATTCCAGGGACTATTATTCAAGATTGGTCTTGCACCATTTTGTTTCTTAAAGTCCAAGAACATACATTAAATAACTTAACACTCACAAACATCTCTAGATTCCTTATGAGGTAAACAAGATATTCAGTGTTCACATACAACTGTTAGACAAACCTCTAAGTCTCTGAATACAAATATTTTTGATTGTCCGGTTTTTATTCCTGATTCAAACTTGATAGATACAGTACATGACCTTAATGTGACTTTCCTAGCCCACCTCTTTTGTGCATTCCCCCATGACATATTCTGAAAAGTGCTATAGAGGAACTTAATTTTCTTTATCCCAAAGATTTAACATTTATTATGCTCAAAGCTTCTACAGATTTTTTTTTTTTTTGGCATAAATTTTTCCTTTATATTCATTTGTCCTGCTGCAGGGACAAAAAAAACTAGAAGACCAGAGGAAAAAAAAGAAAAAGAAGAAGAAAAAAGAAGAAAAAAATACACCAAGCTTAGAAATCTTTTTCCCTTTCCCTCATGGGCATAAATGAGGACCTTTTCATGACCAAGCTTCTAAGAATTCATTCTTCCTTTCACGCTAACTCCACTGAATAAGGGTGGGGAGCGTGCATTATCTGGATAAAGTAGAAGTAAAAATAGCATTTAACCAAGATGTGTCCTTCTTGAGAAGCCTGAGGCAGGGTACGTTAAAAAAATAAAAAAAAATCACCAAATTATCCCATCACTGGGGTTTCTTTCTAAAGAGGCAGGAACATTTGGATAGACTGTGAAGGAGAGTTAAATGTGTGTAAAAACAAAGGCTCCTTCTTACAGGTGAACCAAAATTGATCTTTCTAGCCTTGAGTTCTACTCACTGGTGATCATGATCATCCATCATTACGGCTATTTCTCTGACAGCCCCGACTGCAGGGTAGGTGCTGGCCAGTCCTGTCAATGCCCTGGGTTTGGCATCCAGCCCTGGCTCCAGCCCTGTACTCAGGGAGATGACACACACGGGTAGCTGTCCCTTGAGCAAGATAGACCCTTCCAGTCTACTATAGAATCATCGTTAGCAACATTCCAGAGAAAGAGAGGCTGTCGAATTTTAAGGTGCGTAAGTACCACTGGAGAGCTTGTGGAAAATGCAATCATTTTTTTCTTTTCACTCTATTTGCACTGAATAAGGGTGGCGGGATAGAGTGTCTGGGTGAAACGGAAGTAGAAATAGTGCTAAACTAAGACCGGATAGTTGATAGGTGGGATGCAGAACCCGGAAGCTGCATTTAGCAAGTCGCTCAGGTGATTTTGATGTAGATGATCTGTAGGCTACACTTTGAGGAAAGGTGTCCCAAAAATATTTAAATTGACAAAAGAAAGGTGAATGGCCCAGGCCCTGACGATTATGCCATTCTCCAAAATCGACAGCAGGTATTAGATTGCTGGATAGGAGAAAGAGAAAGAAAACGCATGCGTGTATAAATGAGTGAGTGAGACCTTTTTTCAATAACATTTACGGGCAGATACAAACTGAAAGGAACAAACCCTGCCCCAGAAGTGCTCTGTCTCCTGAACGATGCGTAGGCAGCCACCACCCCTACTGGTAAGTGGACAAAGGAGAGGTGGCAGGTGGCAGAGAGAGGGATGGGCTAAGATTTATTGAGCAGTTAGGCTGTGCCGAGCACTGTGGGACGCCCTGCATGCTGTGCCTGGTGGTGCTGAATCAGGCCTCAGAAGGGAGATGACATCTGAAGAATGAATAAGAATTTACCTGGTGACCAAGGTGGGAACAACGCAGGGAGAAAGAGCAGCGTGCCAAAGCGCAGCCAGGCAGAAGGATCCAACACCTTTCCAATTCTGCTTGCCCCAGGGCTGGGCACAGGGAGAGAAATGCTGGGAGACCATTTCCTTAAGTCCCAATCAAAACCGCGACTGTTTTTCTATATTCAAAACTTTCTTTTATGTGTCAGCTGCAATTTGCAGAAATCATACCATATTTGCCACACTCGTGTTAGCAATGTAGAAGCTACCACGATTTCTGCCTCAGAATTTTCAAGCAAGTGCGTGTGATGAATCTCACCCTGAGTCTCTGGCACTATATCATTAAGGTGGACAATTAATTTGATTATCACTCATACAGACTAGTTCTCGGAAGGTCACTAACAAGCCCCGTATGGTGACTACAAGTAGTTCAAGTAGTCTGTAAAAGCCAATTCCACTCACCTTTTCCCGTTGCTTCAAAGTTACCTTCCCGCTCAGCTAGCAGCATGCTTCGGGGTGGTAAGAGAAGCTTGGAGAAGCCCCTAAGGAGAGCGGGTAAATGTGCACTCGAGGACATCCCCGCACCACCCTGAACAGGCTCCCTGCTGTCCGTGCTGTATACTTGAATGAAATTTTAAAACGAGGGGGCGAACTGTCTTTCTAGAAGATTTTCCAGTGCTGTGTTTTCTCTATCGGTGCTTTTGTCCTATCTATTTTTTCTATGAGTTCACTTGATTTTTGTGTATGAATTTTATCATACACAAAAATCTGTCTCAGACAATTCGCCATAGGGGAAATCTAACAACTATTAAGCTAAGAATAGAGAATAATAATAATAAATATATACCTCTCTGATCAGTCACTGGTTGTAGTAATCGAACCGGGAGAATCATCAGAGGTCATCTAAGTGCCAGCTAGCGCCATTCCATGACCAGCAACTGCAAGTAAGTGTTCTTAAACATTTACAGCAATCTGACAGAGAAATATTTTGTCTATTAACTCTAAAAATAAATCTTTAATTTGGGCTTGTAGTTTTTTCATTTCATCTTTTGTCAAGTTACTTTTATTGTATTTTATAAAAGCATTGGAACCTAATGCATTAGAAAATAAAACCGGCCAATCACAGCACAGATGGTTCAGTGTCCTGCCCTGAGGCAATCTTCGGAACTATAACAATAATAATTACAATATTAATTAACAGTTGCACAGAGCTTTGTGTTTTCTATGCATTCCCTCGGTAGCGTTCTCTTGGTAGCAACCTTGCTAATTATTCATCTCTATTTTACAGAAAAAAATTGTCTCCAAAGAGGTTAATGAACTATTCAAAGGCCACACAGTAGGTCTGAGGCAGACCCAGGACCAGGACCCGTAGCCTTTACTCCAAGAAAGGTTTCTTCTATCCTACCATCACTTGAAACTTAAAAAAAATGTAATTTCAGAAAATTTTTGAAAATCTACCACCATTAAAAAGATATGTTTTAACATTTTTCTAGAAGATGGTTCGATGGAGTATTCAAAGAGTCCTTTCTGTTTGTGGATCACGCGAACGTCGGCAGAGACGTCAACGACCCGTAACCCACACACCTCCCCTCTTGTTACACAGAAGGGGAAAGGGAGCCCTGAAACCATCAGCGCTATTTCCTGACTCAGCCGAGGCTGGAGAGATGCTGCATCCCCAGCCCCAAGTCCTTTCCCCTCGTAAACGTCACCTCTTTCATTAATTTATTCAACGCATATTTGAGTGCCTACCGGGCACAAAGTTGCTAACGATACAAGCAAACAAAAGTTGCAGTTTATATTCTACTGTGGACAGACTGATAGATAATAAATATAAAAAATAAGTACATCAAACATGCACTACTCAGATAAAAAGAGAAGGAAAAGGGAGCATGAGAGTGAGGGAAGCAGCTATTTTAAGTGGTCATGGTATATACATCGCAGTCGTTTCTGCTCAAATATACATATTTATATTATAGATGCATGCATATATAATTTATTCAGAGTTTCTCAAAAATGTTATCGCTTTTGGCCAATGATGGAAGTGTTTTGGGAGCAAAATTATAGTTCACCTTCACAGAAGGCAAAGCCTTCGAGACAAGAGACTTTGAAGGCTTAAACACCGTGGAGGAATTCTATGTCTTGTTCTTGCCATCTTCGTGATCCAGGGGCAGACACGGAAGAGAGCAGATGCACCTTTTATGATTAATTAACGAGCATTTATCCTGCTCCCCTAATGTGCCCAGATCTTTGCTCTTGTAGAGAAGATATTTGGCCCTGTCTTTGGGGAGTTTACAATTTAGCCGGGGTGATAAAAATAAACATACTTAAAACGTCCCAAGAGCCACCTGGGATGCAGGTAAACAGTAGTGGCTGTAAGATGTAAGACGTGCCTCTGGGCACGTCGAGAGGCTTCTTCCAGAAGCTTGGAGTGTGAATCTCTTGATTGGGTGGTGTACTTTTTATGGAACCCCAAAATTCCCCTAGTAAGAACTCTACCCCCCATCAAATAATAATGTAACAAGCATGCTTGATACGATATCATCCTTTCCACTGTAGCTCATTTATAAGCAGCAGGGAGAATTTCTCAAGGATAAGAACTAAGACTAAGAAAAGATGAATATGAGACATTGGAAAAATAAAAACATAGCATTCCTTTAATGTATTTGGTATTGTTTTAATTAACAAATGAAAAAGCATGCTTTGGTACATTTTAACTATTTTCGTTCTTTTGGCTGAAAAAAAAAGTGTAAATCTTGAATACTCGTGTGGCTTTAAAGTGATGCTTATTTTCTGGGCTCTGTGAGATATGTCTCAGAGAGAAGAATGACTTATTGTGGGTTTATGAAGAAGGTCTGTAACACTTTATTTCATCTTACTTACGACAAGAGTCAGGGAATCTATCCCACCGGCTGATAGTAACAGCCTTTTATTACATCAGAGTTGATGATAACTTACAGAGGAAGCATCAGCCTTCAATGAATGGGGTAAAGCTTCATGACCTAAGTGAAATGAGGTGGGGCGGGCTTCCCCTGAGTGACTGTTTATATCATTTTCTTTTTAAATAGAAAGAGGGAAAACAAAATACTGGTAAAGCTCAACTTCATGCAGAACAGCGTTATCGAGATCATGCACTGCAGTGCCAAAGAGAGGATGGTTAGAGTAGCTTAGAACTGAATCTTTAGTCCAACAATGACCGTCTCTATAATGAATTTAAATTAATTAAAACTTCTTAAATTGTAATCGTAACACGTTAACAGTTAGGCAAAACAGAAACAAAAACATGACACAGCTAAGGCTACAGGAATGTTCGGGGAATGAGTCATTCTAAATAGCTATAGTTGAGGTTTTATATCTTTAATCTTTAGGCCTCTCTACTGTTTTTATTATTTTAATTTGGATAGAAATCCCATTTTCTTAACTAGAAAAAGCCTGTGCTCCCGGAGTGTTTTGTCTCTACTTGGAGGGCACGTAACCTCCTATCTAGAAATCACTCCTTTTCACATCTGTCTGCCGCCCCAGGAGATCATAGTTCATGCCTGGAGCAGTTTCATTCATCTTTGCTTCGCACAGAGGAGGAGTCGATGCCCTCTGTGGAATGAATCAGCAGTGCCCTTACCATGCCTACCGCAGTGCCTTCCAAAAGACTCCGTCCATGAAGAGGCAGCTGTCACTCTGAACATCCGTCACGGAGCTGGACTGTGGCACAGAGTCCTTTGGATCCTAGTCAGCGGTTGTAGGACTGTTTGCCTCTGTATTAATTGGTCTCAGACGCTGTGGGTTTTTCAATTCCTAGTCCAAGTTTTGGAGATTAAGCTATTTCTAATCTTCTGTGAAACCAGACCACCATACTTTTTCTCAGATGCCTTGGCATAGTAATGGATTTCCAGTGATAGTCCCAGGAGAAAAAAGGGTCCAGTGAGTGAAAGAAGGAGCTCTAATGAAAGACTTCGGTGAACTCTCTCCTGGCAGCTCAGAACGACATCCTTCCTTTCTTAAACTTATTTTTTGGTTCTCAAATATATATCAGAGAGACGAGGGTGTTGATTGTATAGTTGAGATATTGTATTTTTCCAAACCTGGAACTCTGTAGTTATAGTAAGTTTACAGATTCCTGGAAATCAAGTCCCTTAGCAGTGTTTTCTTGCAACTTGTGAATTCTATAAACTTGTAAGCTACTCAAACAGTGAAAGTCACCTTTCAGGGTGACACAATGTTTGGCCACACACTAGATATCGCAAGTCTTCAGTCTGCTTACAAAATGGAATTGATCTTCAAGGTTTTGTGTGTCTAAAATTTTAAAGTATTTAAAATCCTTAGGTAAAAAGTTTGGGGCAGAAATATTGGAGTTTTATTGTTATATTTATAACTTTTCCAAAAAACAACACTACTTGTAAAATTGACATTTTAAGCCTCTTACAGTTTTCATATGCGTGATCTAATTTGATCCTCATGGTGATCATTCATAAATACAGGCTATTATGAGATCTTTATCAATTCATCTGTAATACTAAATTCTCGAATTTCACTTGCTTCTACAGCTGGGCTCCTGACTTCTCTTAGCCTGGATATTATTCATTTCTTGTGTAAATGTCAGGGGCCAGAAAAAAACAAACTCACATTCTGCCATTTGGTATGAAGCAAGGACTCTAAACCAACATCATTAGTGTAGTCAGTATTTGTGATAAGCACTGCAAACACTGAGGATGTTTTTTTAAAGTTAGAAAGAAAGGACTTCTGCTTTCCTGATGGCCTTCTTTCAACTATTGTAACTTTAAAATTAGACTTTATTAAAGTACATTAGTTATGTCATCAAGAAAATTTAATGTTTGTAATATGAACGTGGCGTTATTTCTCTAGGTACACGTTAAAAAACTGGACATGCTGATAAATTCTTGTGTTTTTTTTTAATAATAGGTATTTGATATTTTAAAGAATAGCAGCTGATATAAGCTACAAAATAATGGGATTTGTATTTCTATATTTTTAATGTAAAATTAGTTTATAATAAGTAGCCAGCATCTCTGATGTAGGCATGCTTTAATCATAATTTAAAAACATTTGTTACACAGCTTATTCTAGGAAAATTTAAATGCTACTTGGAGATTTATAATGTTGCTGCATACACACAATATACAAACAACTTTTCATAATTCCTTTTGCTAATTTCATTTCCAATAGTGAAACGAAGGAGAGAGGATAACAAAATTTCTTCTTGCGTGGTTGTATTTTCCCTAAAAATTATCTATTAAGTGTTACTTTATACAATGGTAAATTTACTGTAAAAAAAAAAACTGTGGAATTACAGAGGAGTCTTGTGGAAATACAGACCTGAATATATTGGGACTCAAGTAGGCAAACTCGATTCCTAATACTTAGTATACAAGTGGCCATCTGTGGTGTGACTTAAGGGGTACATCCAGGATTATGAAGTGATTTCAGAGAAGAAAAGAGGGGGAGAAATGGGTCTATGGTGTGCCTTAGTATAAGAGGCTTCTCCAGCCTTTTTAGAAAAGGTACACGTTTTTAAAACATGTCCTGTTAGGTAGAGCAAGGGAACATCCTAAAAGAGTTTGCAATTCTTAAGAAAGTGAGAAGAAGCATGACAAGTTCCTTTAAAAATGTTTTACATGTTCTCTAAAATAGCAGAAAAAGAAAAATGAGCCCAAAAGCTTTGAACCCACAAGAGATAAGAAACCACAACAAAAGGAAGCCAAGCAGAATCCTATGGAAATCGGATTTCATGCCTAAGAGAAATTAAATTCACTCACAGAATATGGTTTCTCTGGCTGCTGTAACCAACTACTGCTTAGTGGCTTAAAACAATACACATTCATTAGTTTACAGGTCTATAGTTCAGAAGTCCAAAATAGGTCTCCCTGGCCCAAAATCAAGATACTGGCAAAGCTGATGCATTCATTCCTTCCTGTAAGTTCTATGGGAGAATCCATTTCCTTGCTTTTTCCAGCTTCTAGAAGCCGCCTGCATTCTTGGCTCATGGCCGCTTACATCCTTAGAGTCGGCAGTAGCAGATCTAGTCTTTCTCACACTGAATCACTCTATGACTCTTCTGCCTCCCTCCTCCACATCTACAGGAGCTGTTGTAACAAAGTACCACAGACTGGTGGCCTGAACAACAGAAACTGCCACAGTCTGAAGACTAGAAGGCCCAGATCAAGGTGTTGGTAGAGTCTGTTTCTTCTGAGGGCTGTAAGGGAAAGATCTGCCCCAGGCCACTCTCGCTGGGTCCGCCTGTAGATGATGGCCTTCCCCGTGTCTTCACACCATTGTCTCTCTTATAGCTGTCTGTATAGACCGCAGTCAGGTTTGCTTAGGGCCTGCTCGAACAGCCTTATGGTAACTTAATTACTTCTGCAAAGGCCCTATTCCCAAATAAGGCCAGCTGTTGAGGTAACGGGGGTTAGGGCTTCAACACATGAATTTGGGGAGCGGGGTAGGGGTGGGGGGACACGATTCACCCCTAACGGGACCCCTGTGATCACACTGGACCTATCTGAATAATCCAGAATGACGTCCTTCCGGTCAGCAGTTGACTAACATCCTTAACTGCATGGGCTTCCTTAACCCGCCTTCTGCAGTAAACAGCATGTGTTCGCAAGTTCTGGGACTGCGAGCGTGGAGTCTTCAGAGGGGTCACTATCCTACTGATCACACTCACATCCTCTCTTTTATTTCATGTCAAGTGTTTGTCAGGGAATTTGATATATTTACTCTATGTTGATGCCTCAGATATTTCAAATAATTGATAAATGGTGACTATTAGAAAGAACTGCTATATCATTGAGGGGTGAAGCAACTGGTAAATGTAAACAAGGGCAAAATACGTTTTAAGGTTAAATAGATAATTCTAGAAATTATAAAGATATACATATAAATATATATTTTAAAAAACAATTAAAAATTTGAATATGTGTAGATATAGCCAAAAGTCCTAGAAGACTACTTTATTTTTCTGTTGATACTAATTATATCTAAATATCAGATAATATTAATAAATGATTGCATTAATATTACATATCACACCTCTTAATAACAAATTAGAAACCAACTGCATTTGAAGTATAAGTATACTATTACTTCCAAAAACATTCTTGTGGGGAAGAAGGCAAACATAGAATGACAAAACGGAGGTAAAATTTATTACCAAGATGTGGAGTTCACATAAAGCCACCCTGGTAAAAAAATAAAATAGAACCTAGTTCTTTTTCAGAAAAAAATAAGTTCCAAATTAGTTGGGAATTCTGTAAATCATGTTTTCCCATTCTACACGTCCCATCGAAAAGCTGTGCCTCGCATTTAATAATTTAAAAACCTAATTTCTTTTTTTTAATCTTAAACTGTCTTCCTTTATTTATGTTCCCAGTATGGAATAGAAGCAAAGCCTAATTTCTAATAAATAATTTTACTGAAAATAAGTCATAAAATAAAGATAGTTCTAGGACCTGGAAATGTGCTACAGAAACTATAATTTGGGGGTTAGATTCAAACAAAAGAGCAAGAGGAAAAAGCAAAGTAGCACACTTATTATGCAGGTCTCCTACGCATGAGATAGATACTATCTATCTAATGACATAGAAATAGGATGTTATTTCAAGTGACAATGCTACAAGGTAGGTAGATAGTATTTCAAAATGTGGAAACTGAGGCTCTGTGGAGTTGTATGATTTTTCCAAGCGCAAACAACTTGCAGGGGCGAGTCCAGAATCTGAACTCGGGTTTATCTGACCGCAAAGCTCATGTTCTACTCCACGTCGCTTCCCTGAGTCAGAAGAAAATGTCCTGTTAGGATCTTCAATCCCTTCAGTTATAGGATATACTTATAATGGGAGTTTATAAGTCTATACATAATATATAGTCAATTTAAGTATTCTCTTCAAAAAAACCCAGCTTATTAGTGATTATATGCTGAGCCCAGTAGTTTTAGGTAATATATTTTAAAAGGGATAGATAGCCTATGTTTGAAGTTGCATTTCCAAGAGTTGCCTCTCACTAGAATTTTTAGGACTAAGGATTTTCGCTCTCATCAGGACAGTTAAAACTTTATGGGGTGCTTTATCTGTTGTTTTGTCCACTCGATTTTCTTAGTAAGTCCTTTGTGCTAAGGAAATAAAACAACACAAAGTCTCTCATCTTGAGCATAGTGTATCTTGTTTACAAGAAAGCTCTGAGGTTGACAGGATGCTTGCTGCCTGGAGTGTCCTTTTTCGAGTGGCTCTGGGGTGTTGTTGATTTAATTATTGATTCGGATTGTTTAAAGGTGGGAACATCTATGCTTTAGGTCAAGATCAATTTAATTCCTACTGAATGTAGGATAATTTTTATAACTGATGTTATATGATCACCATGCTACTTTTCCAGTATTAACTTTTTATTTGTAATATTGGCCATTCCGATAGTAAATCAACATCAAAAGTATCTTTTTTTGCAAAGTATGATCATTCAATGACAGATCAGTTTTTAGCTTGAAAACCATAATCAAGACAATTCTTTTTAAACAAAAGTGGAATTTTCTCCAGCTAGGAAAAAAACAATTAGACAAAGCAGGTAGCTTCAGCAATAATTACTGATGGCTAATAAAATCTATTGAACGACAACTTTTAATACAACTCCTTATTGATAGAGCTATGATCTCAGATCAGATCATCTAGATTAAGACTTTTAAGAAGAAATATTCATTAAAAAGAAAGATCATCTTTTCTTGCATTTGTATTTTCTAGGTTTGAAAAAAAAATGGGAATGAGTAACCTGCAATTAACCTGCTATATTTGTGTACTTCTCATTAATCAAAGTGCTTTCCATTTTAACCAATGAGACAGAGTTTCAAGGCAATATTTCTTCATTAGTGTTGCTTGGTTGGTTTTTGGTTTTTGTTTCCTACCGAAAAAAAAAAAAATTAGCTGGTGATAATGAAAAGGTGTCTGTCTTGTTACAGGTGTATAGTGATCACTATAACCTGCTTTGGGATTGCTATCCATATTATTGGAACCTGGCATTCACTGAGTTGAGGAGGCTCGACTCAGGGAAATGAGGCCACGTAGTTTGTAATCCATTTATATGTATGGATATAAAATATACCGTCCCTTGTATATAAGGAGGGGAAAAAACCCCTTTTAATAGAACTAACGAGAAAAATGAGGTATTTTCTTTCCCAAAATACCCATGCCCTATGTGTCATTACACAATAATGATTGACAGCTGCCCAGAGGGCTTAGTCTCAGGAAAGTCTAATAAATGGCCAGAAGAAAATAGCTCATTAGGAGCTAGAAAGCAATGACTTTTTATATCCTACAGCTAAATTTGTGACAAATATGATTATTGGCCTTACATTTTCCAAATGGTTTCCCTTCTTTTTTATGGAACAGGAATACACACACTGCAAGTCAGCATGTCTTATAGAAGGTTCCAGTAGAGGAATGCTACCTGTAAATAGTCTGGTTACTCAGAAATGTACTGACTTCAAGAACAATATTTCATTCGCAGTCATTCCTTCCTCATACTTGAAGGTCATGATCTTAAAAATCCCTGTGGGAGTAAAATTACAGGTTGAGAAACTATCACTGTAAAAAAAAAAAAAAAAATGAGGTCACAGTCAAGAAAGAATCTATCAATGCCCTTATACTTTTCACCCACTAAGTATTTCTGTGTGTTGTGTGTGTGTGAAGTAACGCACACGAAATGAAGATAATTCGCAAAGACGTTTCGCTCATTTTAAAGTTTGAAATAATTTACATAATATTAATTTCCATTTGTCTTTCCTAGCTACCTAGAAATTTCTCAGTATCTTTTTCCGATGTCCTAGATTTTGTTTTGCTTTGTTGCACAGATTTCCCATGCTAAAACATTTTCTGTGTCTGTTGATCCATTCAGATGTTCAACTCATTTCTAATTTGATAATGCCTTATTAGTAAAAGGAAAATATTTTATAATAAAATCGCATGTAATAAAATGCTCAGGAAAGACTTCACTGGAAGACAAAAAATATCTCCTAAAATTTCCCAAATGCTCCCTAAGGGACAACATGTGCCCCAACAAGAACCTCCAGTGTAGACTATAGGCCTCACTGCTTGTTTCTGTACTGTCCGAAAGCTTAAGAATGACTTTTGTATTTTTAAATGGTTGGGGGGAAAAAAAAAACAAAAGAAGAATATTTTGTGACATTAACATTATATGAAATTCAAATTTCGGTGTCCATAAATAGTTACATCAGAACTTGGCTACGCTCACTTGTTTATAGCTTGTCTCAGTCTGCTTTTGTACTACAACTGCAGGGCCGAGTAGCTGCGACAAACTGGCCCGCAAAGCCTCAAGTACTTACTGTCTGATACTTGACAGAAAAAAGTTGGCCAACCCCTGATTTAGACTTGATGTCTAAATCATCGAGTTACGTATTCTCAGTCCTGTCATAATCCCATGACCAAGTCTATGTCATCCATCCCTTTTCACTGATACAGTGTAATTCTGAGGCAGGATTTTACTTCGTCTTTTCTTTTTTATAATCTTGCTCCAACTTGGGTTAACTCTGCTTGGGGTTCTAGTATTTTTGTTTTTGTTTTGTTTTCTTTTGTGTTCTAATTCTCTCCAATAGAAATGGCTTGTATTGTGCATAAAACCAACATATTCCTGACCTGAGAAGATTATGTTTGTTTTCGATCTAATTACTATTTCATGCGATTCCTTCTCCTAACTGCCAGAAATTAGTTCCCATCAAATTCTCCTACCATTTCTCAGGCCACTGCCCCCAAGAATTCCCTAGCAAGTTCCATGGGGACTTCTGTCCCACCACAAGCAATGCCAGTCTGCTGACCAAATGTGCCTTCCATGGTGACCGCTGCCCATGGCTTTAAGTTGCTGATTACTCTTCTCCTAGATGCTCTTTCCAAAGCATGGGACAGACTCTGATACCTCAGAGTACACATGAAACTGAGCCTTTAATAAAGGCTTAAGGGTGATGGGAAAAGTACAACACAAGACATTAGAAGGGCTACTTTTAAAGAGCATGGCCCCAAACCTGCTGGGACCAGAACTGCCAGTTTCTCAGAAATCATCACTCACCTCCTTGCCCTGGTCTCTGAGACCAGCTGAGCCCTCATCAGATGTGAAGGAAACTGCCCTTCCCAATCCAAGGCCCACTTCACATCTCACTCCATGTTCGGAGAGATTAACTAACCTTCTTCCCAGACATCCATCCTCCTCAAAGGAAACCATGTCCTCAAAGACTAGGGACTACTGTGACACCATGGCCCAGACAACAGAAGTCCAAGTCTGTCAGTACGATTTCCCCAGCATCTGAATTGTCTTTCACTCTCTGCTATAGTCTTTTCTCTAAGATAAAGTGACAAGAAAATCTGTGTGCTCTTCCAAGTCCTGTTTTAACTTATGATCCTATCTAGACCAAATCATAATTTTCAAGCACATAGCATCGGTATTTAAATTTAGAGTGTGTATATATAGAGGGGTAAATTTTTCATAAGTCATACAGCCAATGTGCATTATTTAACACAACTCTTAACACCTCAGTGTGAAGCATCTTTACTGAATTGCCTTGCTGTCAAAACATCCTGAGAGCAAAGGGTAGGTATTTGTTTTATATCTACATAACTAACAATATCCACCATAGCGATCCTCCAGGAATAAAAGATGGTCTGTTCCAAATGGGGGGATATTCCTGTAATCCTTTAAAAGGTAATTTTCGATCTAAAAAATAAAAATCAAAACCATAAAACTCTAAGTCTAATCCTTCGAACAGAAACTGTAACTAAAATTATTACTATTTATAAAAAGTTATATAGAATCACATTAATGTATATTAGAATTCAAAAAATTGAACTCTTTGAGAGGAATATTTTTACGTTCTGCTTGTGTTTGTTTTAGAAAACACTAAGAAGAGATCAATTAGCATTTTACAAAAAATTATCTACCCATCCTTCTTTAAACCCTTGAAAATTTTTGTTTAAACCATTTCTAAATACTTTCAGAGTTTTTAAATTCTTGTGGACTTGAATACTTTGGTTTCTAGCTATCTGTTAAAGGTTTAATTATGTCCTCACAACTTCAGATTGAGGTCACTAGAGACCTGTCTACATAGAGCAAACACAAATGAAAGATATGGGTCTTGTGCATTTTGTAGATGGTGCTACTTTCCTGGTCTGTCCACTCCAGGTACATCTTATTATATTATTTATCAGTTTTTCCCCACTCAATTTAGGTGTCTTTAGCAATACAGAGGTTATTTTACTGTGAGCCTTTGTAAAGACACAAAAACATTAGATTAGTTGAGGATGAATAAACCCACAGTATAGGATAAGTACTGTATAATCTATTTTTAAATATTTACGTAAATCAAGTAATATATAAATTGGTCATAAACCAATAAATACTTACTTTACTCTGTAACCTCTCTTTTTTTCAAAGGGAAAGCAATTTGGCCTTAAATAAGACCCACAGGAAGTAGAAAAGAATTACCTATTGATTTAAGAAAAGTATCTAGTGAAAGTATGATTCATTTCATCATATAGGAAGCATAAAATATAAACAAACATATTTTTAGTTTTTGACCTGAATACCAAATATCATACATTGATAGGATTTTTTTTTAATATAATGAAGTTCTGGAATGCAGTTCTAGCTTGCAAATATTTTTAAAAGAGGCTTCATAACAGCACAATGGCATGTGCCCTGCATCCCTAAAATAGAGTAGGGCCACCAAGATTCTCTGTGGGCCCATCATGAGGTGTGAAATCAGCTCACCTCCAAGACTATTCCAGCAGATCCTGTTCACACATCAAAGGAATGCATAGATCTATACATAGCAGTTTGTTCCTTATCCTGATTTCCCTATCAAATGTATAAAAGATACAAGGCAGCACAACTCATCTCTCTTAAGACAGCATTTTTATAAACCAACCAATTCCATTCTACGGAAAAAGAATTGTGGCTATCTAGCTATATTGAATTTTTACATATATATTTTTCTGGGTTTGGATTTACATTTGGATATAAAATATCCTCATCTATATATCAGAGAGTCACTTTTCCTCAAACTACCAGTAGTATTGTTGGCATTGTCCAGAAGATAGATCTCTAACATTACATATGATACGCAAATGGATTGCTTCTTAGGTGTTGATTCTCTTAAAGACAGTTTTCCAATCTGATCTTTCCTTCAAAAAAAAAAAAAAAAGCGCCCCTTATTGGATTTGTGATTAGCTGTTCTAATTCATTATTATTAAAATGCATTGTATGTGTATGTGAGAGAGACAGACAGACAAAGACAGAGAGACGAAGAGAGACAGAGAGTCAAAGACAGAGAAAATGAGAATAAGAAGAGACATGCTAAAAACCTTAAGCCTGGAACTTTACTGGTCAGAAGAGTTATTCTACAGTTTCTCCATGAGTAAAGTAAGTTTAGCATATATATGTATCTCAAACATCTTCTTGGAGGTGTCGCTCTAACTTATTCACAAGGTTCTGTGTATAACATGTAAGCTATTTCAGGGTGTAGCAGTCCCCAAAAGATCAGCAACTAGGGAGAGAGTGGTTAGGAATAGGTGCGCATGCAGGCACAGTCTGTAATGTATGGAGGGACCTATAAGGGGGATAATGGCATAAACCTGGGGATGCTGCTGTGGCTTCATGACGAAGGATTGCTAACTATTAGCTAGGCTTGCTAAAGACTATAACATAACAACAAAAAAAATACAGAATCAAAGTTTATTTCTCTTTCATAACAGTAATAGAGTGAGAGTTCTGCTCCATGAAGTCATGTGGGGACATGAGTTCCTTCCAACTTGGAACTCTTAGAATTTACATAGTCCAAGTTGAGCTCACCCCCACATCCCTTTTCCAATCAATGGTTCTCACAGGAAATGTGGGAAAAGGAAGTCTGGAGGAAGTAACTTCCTTCTAGACAATAATTTGTAGAAGTAGTACTTGGTACGCCTATTTACATTTCATTGGAGAGAACTGAGTCTCATGACTACATCTGGCTGCAAAGGAGCATGGGAAATGTGGTCTCTAATAGGGCAATCACGTACCTAGACAAACTCTTTTACAGTGGAACAAGAGAAGAACAGTGGGAGATAACCAGCAAGTGCTTATCTGAGCACTTTATTATGGGTTCCCAGTATTTCTGTTTATCTGTTTTTACACTGTCTCTAAATCTTGAGAGAAGAAATCATGTATTGGATCTATGTTACTCTTCACCCAAAGATCTGCACATATTAGGCCACTTACTATCTTTTAGTTAGATTGAGTTCAAGTCCCAACATATAATGGGTTACTTCACATTTTGGAAATTCCTCTTCATTAAAGTAAGGGTCTTTACTTTAATGAAAGGTCTGTCCAAGCAGGAGAAATTTGTACCTTTTGCCAACTTGAGGATGTCTATGCAGGAATCTACACATCTGTTCTTTTGAAGCCCCTGCCTTCCTTGCAGATCCCCAAGGGCTAACAGAATTCTGTTTACATCAGAAAATACTAAGATACTAAACAGTAGATTCCTCACTATTGGTTTATTCTACCAGTATCCGATTAAATACTTTATGAGCATTCAAAATTAAATCTTAATACAATAGAATTATGAAATAGTTTCATTTTCAAAAGTTTGTTGACTTTGGTTAGCTGATGTACTAGTCAGGGTTCTCCAGAGAAACAGAACCAATGGGAGATAGATAAAATAAGAAATTGGCTAATGTGACTGTGGAGGCTGAGAAGTCCCAAGATTTGCAGTTGGCAAACTAGAGACTAAGAAGAAGCAATGGTGTAAGTTCCAGTCTGAGTTCAAGTTTGAAGGCAGGAGTGGACCAATGGCCCAGCTCAAAGACAGCCTGGCAGAGACAGTGAATTCCCCCTTACTCAGTCTTTTTGTTCTATTTAGATCCTCGAAGTCCTGGATGCCAGCCCACAATGGGAAGGGCGATCTGCCTTACGCAGTCTACTGACTCAAATGTCAGTCTCATCCAGATACACCCTCACAGACACACCCAAAATACTGTTTAACCAAGTACCTGGGCACCTCGTAGCCCACTCAAGTTAACACATAAAATTGATCCTTGTGGCTGATGACTGTCCTTATTCTCTTGAGTAACAGTTCTGAACTAGACCAAGTATGACCAAAAAAATATCAGGTAGATAATGAAGAAAACAGTTCTGCCTTTTTAAAAAAAAAAAAAAAAATTCTGAAGGACTGGCATTTGGCACTTCAGCTTAGGTGTGACTTGGGATATATTTTAAGGAAACAACCACACTCGAAGCAGACACTCAGGGCTACTTCCCAGGAATAGAATATATACTCCAAATAGTCAGTTTGAGAGAGAACATGTAACAGTTTAAGAAGATCTTGTGATAAATTTGGATGGTAGCCTTTTTTCTCCTTCTCAGTAGTTTTCCCACAGTTTAAAAGACCTTCTGAGACAGCTACATAAAAATGATGTGAAATAAATATTTAAGATTCACATCTACAATCAGGCTTTTTTCCCTTATAAAATAATTTGCAGGCTTTTAGGCTGTCTGTATCTCTTGAAATGATGTATAAAAATGATAATGACTCAGACAGTGTAACACAGACAATCAGTTCAGATAATTATGGCAAAAGAGTGGATTTCTTTTATTCCAATTGGCTATTTTAATTGATCATATAATCCTATTAATCAAGCAATTTCTACTTAATTTGTTCTAGGCATATATAATTTTAGCAGATTGAAGCATCATTATACTCCCTTAAAATTTTTGTTAAGGCTCTTCGGGAAAATATAATGTAGAAATTTTAATGATTTTGTCAAGGACATCAAGCCTTAAAACATTATAGAAAAATCCCTTCATAGTATTGCATTAGTGTATCTGGTTTTAAGATACAGAAAACACAAACTTAGCAACTTTTCTTTCTATTCTTCAGGCTCACAGCACAAAGCTTAATAAGAATAATGAAAAGACCTACAAAATATTCTTTAGGACCGAAAAGACAGAATGTCTTTTCTTGACTGATAGTTCTCAATACTGGAAGATAGTTCCAGTATGAATCCCAAGAATGTAAAAGTTTTAGTGTACATTAAGTAGCTAAGAAAATATCAGAAGAGAAACCTAGCCTACAAAACTGTGGACTTGAGGTTTATATGTGACTCTCTCTTCTTGCATCTTCGTACATAAAATGGAGATTGTTTGGAATATTCTAATGGGGTCTGCTGACTGACCAAGATTTTTGCTCAAATAACTATTACCATTGAGCAGGCTGCCGCGAGGGAGAAAACAGGTAGGTATGCCTCTGATGATTGCGTTTGGACTGTAATGTCATGAACTACTCGCAGACTCCCGGCTTTATACCTGCTCTCCCTCTGCTGCTGGACCGAGGCCATGAGCGAAGTGCTTCTGAGGACTGTCGGCTCATCGTTCGTACAGGCAAAGCATCCCTGTCAAAATTAGTGATGCAGGCAGACAAGTGGATGTTTCTTTTAGATCATCCATTCTGACAAGACTGTCGATTAAGAGTTGCTGCAACTGTGGGTTAAGAGAAGTACTGGAAGTGGCTGCAGGCAGAGAAAACCCCCTAAAGGGGGATTCTGGGGAGGAGCGTCAATATCCTGATGAAAAGTCGTCTCGGATTTATCCACAGTTAGCTTTGAACTTGCAAAATCTAAAGTGAAATCGAAGTGTATTTCCAGAACTTGGTGCAATAAAGAAGTAACCATGGCAATTTCCTACATTGCAGTGGGACCGAGGAAAGAAAAGTGGGCAGTGTGATCTCAAACCGAATGTATGTTATAAATACCTCAGCAAAATGAAGGAGGAAAAGCATTGGAAAAACGTGAAGTATGTGAGGAATAGATGACAACGTACTGCTTGCTTTGTTTGGTTCACACAAGTAGAAACTAAAGTTAATTCATATTTCCCAGCTTGAATGTCTGCAATTTTTGTTTTAAGAACTAACAAGACGGGCTCAGGAAGAGTCAGCACGGAAGTATTTCGTGGTCAGCTGGTGGCACACATTGCTGAAGTAAGATAAATGGGTTCGGATTTTGAAAAGCAATTATTCCGCAGAAAGGATACAGCCACCCCCCCCTTCGTGTGATGAACAATGTGTTTACTATAAAATGCTAATTAGCCCTTAAAGTTATTAATGTAATTACTGTTCATCTAAGGACATAAATCTGACAGCCCCTGAGGACAGGGGCATTGCTCATTTCAAAGAAGCAGGCTTAAAGCACTTTTTGCTTACCTATTTGTTTATTTTAAAGTAAATTACTCTTTACAGAAAGAAGACAATAAAAGATCACCAAGTTACCAGTCATTCAAAAAGGACTTGGAGCTGAAATAAGAGGTTAAGAGACACACTGACATTTGTGTTCATAAGAAAAGCATTATATTTTAGTCTAACAAGAACAGATCATGGATCTAAAAGTATGTGCTATGAATGCCTCATTTAATTTCTGATAGAGCGTCTTATTTTGAGTACTGTCTGAAAGAATTGTTTGGGCAGAGAAGAAAATGAAAAATAGCAGTGCTCTATTCATAAATATAGAAGATTGTGGAAGGGGCCTATTTATTTATATGTCTTACAGAACTTCAAAGTTACATGTCGTGAACCAATATTGCTACCTTGTCCTCATTGCCTTCTTCAAATAGAGAGGTATCGCTCTAGTTGTCTGAGTAAATAAAATTACCTTGCTACAAAGATAAAAAGCATATTAGAAATTCAGCAATCATGTTCAACGCTATTTAACTGAAGATAAGGTTAGGACTTCTCTTTAGGACAAAAAGGAGTAGGAGGATTTATTGCCCAAATTCCCAACCTTCTCACTATAAAAATTCTTCATGTTGCTTGCAACAGAAAATCCACTCTCATGTGGCTTAAGCAGAAATAAAGAATGGCTTTTCTTTTATAACTAGACAATCTGAGGTATAACCAGCTTCAGGTATAGTTTGATCCAGAAGTCCACCATGTAATCAAGGCTCCTGCTCTGTGTCACTGTGATTCTCCCATCGACGCCCTGCTCTGTGCGTGGTCCCAGTCCTCAGGCACAGACCTTCAGAGTAGCAATACTCACTGCAGCAGTCTTAGAAGTCAGACCCATATATCACATGGTCTATAGAAAGAGAGTGTTTGCAGGTCTCTTGAAAGAGCAAGCAGGTGGGTAACAAGCAGAGCGCCTCTGGAAAGATCTGCTCATGTCTTCAGAGTCACATGCCCAGTAGTACAACATAGTCTATATGTGACCTATCCGATAACTCTTACCCTCTTTCTCCTTGATTTTGTTTAAGTATGAAACAGCAATGGGCTCAGGAAAGTGGGCCACTTCCTCCGTCTTAATAATAAACTATAACTGAACTAAGTCAATCTTGGTGATACTATAACTTTTTCCAGTGACTGGCTTAGGACATGGGCAATTCTGGTCAATAGAACCTTTTGGGTAGTCCACTGGAGATCTATGGAAAAGATCTTCCTCTTTAATAATACAGAGAAATTTGGGTAGCTATCTCTACGCTCTCCCCGCATCTTTGAATGTTGTTATATGAGGAAGTGATATCTGGAACTGTGGCAGCCATCTTGTGAACATGAGAATCTTAGAAAGGCTAATCCGGACACTGACTTTGTTGAGTTATGGAAAAAACCCTGGAGCCGCCTTCTTCGAGAAATCTTGTTGGGGGGTAAGAGGAATAACCTCCTGTTTCTTATGACACTTTGAGTCAGATATCCTATTACCTGCAGCCCAAAACATCCTAACTGATAAAAATCAATCCTGAGGAGTCAAGAAATGGATGTGATGATGAGCTTAAGCCCTCAAGGTTTACCTATTAAGCAGAGGGTAGATTAGTCCCATTTAAAGAGCTCAGCTGAGACTAGAAAAAGGGGTTCTTTAGAGCAGCAGTTCCCAGCCTTTCTGGCACCAGGGACCTGTGCTCCTATAAGAATCTAACGCCTAATGATCTGAGGTGGAGCTGAGGCGGTGATGCTGGCTCTGGGGAGCGGCTGCAAATACTGATGAAGTTTCACTTGCTTGCTCGACTGCCGCTCATCTCTTGCTGTGTGGCCGGGTTCCTAACGGGCCACGGACCAGTATTGGTCCATGGCCCAGGGGTTGGGGACCCCTGTTCTAGAGGAAAATCTGAGTGATTTCGAAAATGGCAAAGGGTAGAATGGATGCTGGGGAGGCGATTCAAAAAAAATGTTTGATACACATGACCATCTACCTCCATCAAAAACACCACTCAAGTTTTTCATCAGGAACCTATGGGATCTCTATTAAAGATAATAGGATGATAGACTCTCGTTTTTGGATGTCTGCTGAGGATGTCTTCCTGGATGTCCCACAAGTTTGTCACACACAAATGTTTGAAATAAAACTAATCCCCCCACCCCCGCCAAAAAAAAGTCATTCCATCTTTTATACTCCACATCTCAGAGCATGAGCTATTTCACCAATTCAAACACACTAGAAACTTCAAAGCCAATCTCGACCCTCCCTTCATCGCCCTCTCCCAGGAAGGTGAAGCTTCCACTGAGTCCATACCCAGAATGTCTCCCGATCCGGCTTCTTGCTCCCCATTCCCACTCTGGCCTTCAGACACAGGTAACACCAATCCCTCATCTCGTTGCTATTAGAATTTCAGCATCATTGAATAATGTTTAAAACAACCCTTCAAAAATTTCTTAAACTGTTCCTAATATAAAGTCTCAGACTATTTTGTTCCCTACTTCAAAACACTTCTAAATACACCATAGTAATTAAGCTAAGGCTAAGCAAGATTATTTAAGTAGAAATAATATTTGCTAAAGTAATACCTAGGTTAAAAGAATGGAATGAGAAAAGCCGGGGCTTTGGAATTAGGAATTCCTAGACCTGAGTTTCAGCTTACCAGCTGAGTGAAACTGGTCGAATCTCTTAACTTCTCAGAGCCTTACATCCTTACTCTATTAACATGGGGAGTACAGTCCCCATTTTGGGACACATTGAGGGCTTTTGATGAAGTAGTAGAAGTTAAGTATCTAGTGTAGAATGACAGTAGAATCTCAACAAATAACTGCTATTATTGCTGTTCTTATAACTAGGTTCTTAGAACAAAACTAGATAGCCTTATAATAAAGTACTAGATATTCTTCCTTATCCAGAACCAAGATGATTGCAGAGATTTTATTTAAAAATCCACAGATTCGTGTACTGATGCTCAGACACTTTCCTGGTAAGAGAGCACCCTAGGTTTGTACTTGGCAATAATACACAATTCAAATAAGCTTTCTTATTCTGATTTCTCAAGCCCAAATCCAGTGAACAGCAGCAAATTGAAAGGCGGGAAGAGCGAAAACAGAAAGAAATAGTAGATGACAGCAGGAAAGCTTAAACAGACATCTTGACATACAGATGTAAGAATTCAAAATGCACAAGAGCCCGGAGGGACCCACCCGGGAAGGTACCGAGAAAGAGCATCATGTGGTGCTTATGGGCACAGATTCTGAACTTTGCCGCACGGGTCTGAACTCCAGCTCTTCTACTAGCTAGCTCACGGTCTCAGACAAGGTTCTCGACCTCTCTGTGTCTCAGTTTCCCCTCTGTAAAATGAAGACAACCACTTGTAGCCATGCCACAGAGCTGCATGTACGTGTGTGCGGAAGGCAATCACTTCACGCTGTACGGCACTCAGGGCCCGCCCGACCCGCAGTGAGCGACCACGGAAGCACCTGCTCTCATCCCTACAACCCAGCAGCATCGGCAGTGCCGGCCCGGGACACCAAATCATCCGGTATTGTGCCCTGGGGCCTCGGTTTTTAAAGAGAACTAGCAATACCTTTGAAAATGAGTTCAATCAAAAACATTACATTCTTAAAAAGATCTGGTGCTTGTGGTGGAAAATGTTAGGTATCTGAGATATTTACATATCTGGAATTCCACTGAGAGGACCAGGAAAATGAGATACGGCTTCTGGATTCAGAATTTTTAAGTGGATGTTATTTTCAGTACATTAAAAGAACTCTTCCCCCTTCTGCCCCCCACTGCACTCCAAAGCAGGCCTTCAGAATTGAAGAGGGAGATGGGGAAAAAGACAAGCTCTTTGGAAAGGAGCTCCTGAGCAGGACCACAGGAGGGCTCCGTGGAAGTGGAAATTCTGGGTGAGAAGGACCCGGGCACAATTCAGATGTGTTTAAGTGACAGAAAGATCCTAGCCTTGTGTTTTGTGAGGCTGCCAGGTCATGGAACCAGGCTACCCCACCTCACACACAAACCTGTCACAGAGGCATCACTTCCCCTTCCTGAAAAGAAACCATGAAACAAATTATTCCTAGTTCCTTAATCAAGAGAAGCAGGGCAGTGGTTCTTGCATATTTACAAAGAATGGGTAAAAAATGCTTACTAAATTTTTGTCAGCATGTTGTCTCAGGCTAGTAGGTATCTTCACTTTAGAGATTTCTTTTTTAAATAGTAAATCGCTCAGAAAATGTTGTACTCAATTTTCAGTCCAAAAGCACATTAAAATCATTTATCGTCATCGTTCATCAATTTTCCATTGTTATCTCATCAGGAGAAAGAAACTAATAGTTGTATTGATTAATGGTCTTAATTCAGTCTAATATTGACAATAAGTTAATACAGTCTTCAATATTTCCATCTTTGGAATAAATCTTCTGAAGGTAGACAGAAATGCTAGCCCTATGCCCAGAAAGCTGAAGCCACCGTTCGTGTGCCCTCCCGTGGACCATCTTTTCTCACTTAGTTGCTGCTCCCCATAAATCTCAGAAAATCTAAAACAACAGAGTGGCTGGGCGTTTGTGGCCAAGAAGATTGCCTGACAATGTCCTTTACCTGCAATTGTGAGCACTAAGTAAATATCTGATAGATAGATAAATCAATGATATACTAATTCGATTTTCTTCTAGAATCTTCCAGATTCTCTCAGCATTTAGGGCTTAATTCCAAATAATCAATTGTTTAAGTTGGTGATTTCTAGCTGAAAGATTATTAAAAGACCCACATTGATATTTAACCTTAAAAAAAAATGAGAAGCAAACAATTTGAGAGCACAGAAACATTCCACTGTAACCAAGTACTTTATTTATCCCATCAGCATAAGAATCTACTAGTAGACAAATGACAAATTCAATATGATTTGCTCAGTAGATGGTAAAAAGGAATTTCATAAAATTCCCACCTTTTCCTAAGAATAATAACAAAAACAGCTAAAACTAATTTTACACCTGTTATGTGCCAGGCCCTATGTTATGGTTTAGATACATTATCTCCTTTAACCATCTCCTCCACCCCATCCAGAAGATGGCACCACGCAACTCCATTTAGAAATTAAGGCTTCGAGATGCTGAGGAATTGGCCAAAGATGTTATTTCCAAAGCTAGGCCTTAATTCATCATAAACCACTTATACTCTTCATAAAGAAAAAATAATACAAGGCTATGGTCTTTATCTGGTAAACTATACTTACCTTAAGGCAACAGGCAATATCGTATTAATGGCAAACAAGAAATCAATGCTTAAGAACACTAAGACCCCACGTAAAAGGTTTTAACAACTTATAGAGAAAATACAAGTAGACGAGTATGTGAAACAAGTATCAACTTCACTAGTAATCAGAAGAGTGTGATTTTTAAAAATGAAGTACCCTTTATATTTATCAAAATAGCAAACATTTCAAATATAATATTCAATATATTTTTTTAATGTACTGGAACAATTACTGGTAGAAAGGCAATGTCTCTAACTTTTCCAGACAGAAAGTTATCAAGAAACATAAAGACTCTTAGATATTTCATACCTTTGTGCAAATAATTTACATATGTTTATCCTAAGAGAATAGAAATTTGGACAATTTGTACAGAAAGATATCCTCTGAAATGTTACATCTAACTTTGAAAAAAAGGGGGGCCAGCCTAACTACTGAACAATAGAGAAATGGTTACATTAATTTTAGTTCATCTTTATGACAGAATATGAAGCTAACTTCTAAAATGTTTGAATATTCAGTTAACTTAAAAATAATCTATATCAAGATACAGATACCTAAAGCTAAATAAAAAAACAGGTAGACTATATACTATATGATCCTAATTATGTACCTACGTAGTAAGGTAAAAGGACTGAAATGCAATACATCACATTGCTACCGTGGTCATTTATGTGTGGTAGGTGTTGGTTGATATTGATTTACATCTTCAGACATTGCTGCATTTTCCAAAGTCTCTAAAGGGAACTCGCTCAACTTTTATACACTTAAAAAACACTAGAAAAACAAGAGGGTCTTAAGTAATGGTGTCCTGTAGGTGGGAAATTTGAAACTATCTTAATTTTTGTCAGGAAGAAGCTCAGTATTAGCGATCTATTTTCATCCCTACTTCTACTCAACTTTCACAGAGGAAACTGATTCCATCACACTGTTGATGTTCATTAGAGCAAACGAGTGCCAGCGACCATCAGTGTGGTCCCCACAGCAAGGATGCCTCTCCTGCTGTTCCAGTGTCTGGCTTCCTTACTGTGCCATAGACTGTCAGTCCTGCCAAAAGAGGCAGGGAATGAAGAGGGGGACTGAAGTAAACAATTTCCCAGCTTCACGCTCAAAGTGTAAACAACGAACGCATTCTTCAGTGTAATGATGAACTGTCATGTAACTTCTAGCATCAACACTGTCTTTCCAACTAAACTGAGCATTTATTTGTGCATAGTGGGGAAAACATTAGAAGGAATTATTTCAGATTCTAAACATTGACTATATTAGGGCAATGGATCCATGAAATAATTCTTTTACATTTTAACTTTTATGCCTTATCCTCTTGTTGAGTATATATTACTTTTATAATGGGGTTGGGGAGAGAGACCTAAACCTTTAAAATGTGTAATATTCTCTGCCCTTGCAGGAATTAAAACCTGGCAAGGGGGACAGAGTTTGACAATTAGCGATAGGACCGTATAAAGAGTGCTAAACTCGCAGGGCTAAGTTCTTGGGGACCCCCCAGGGGAGGGAGCAGATTAATTCTCTCTAAGAAGGAAGAGAAGCCATGAGGTTGAGTGAGCCTCACAGGGAAGCAGCTAATGAAAGAGGCCTTGAAGGGTGAGCAATGGTTTTATCTCATCAAGAGGAGTATTCCAAGAGAGAGGTCAGCATGAGAACACTCACACATGAAAGACGACAACATGCTAGAAGAAAGGCAGTTAATCTGAAGTGACAGCCCTTATTTGACGTGACACCAATTGTCACCCTCTTCCAACCCAATGTTTAATCTTGATTAAGTTTTAATGTCTTAATATGCATTTGGGTTAAAATTGATGTCTTATTTTAATATGTTCCACATTTTTTAAATAAGGCTATATGCTTTATCTGCCTCGATGTGAAAATTATTTAAAAAATGAAACTGATTTCAAAATTAAACAGATTTAAGTGTTCAGTCAATTCATTTGACTTGCATTACAGTGATCTCTGTTGAGAAATTATAATGGTTCCTCACAGCTCATTATTTCTTAGCAATTTGATTAAAGGTTCTGTAACTTAGCTAATTCAGGTGTAGAACAATATTCAGGAAAATATATTTCATTGGTTTTATGACACATGTGAGGATGTGCACTGTCAATATATAGTACTAGTTTCTAGCAGAAATCATTTCAGTAGTTTAACCAGAGATTCCATTGAAACGACATCATAAAGCCAGGTCAAGAAATCATTTGATAATGACAAAAAGGACGACTGCCCAGACAAGGAACTGAAGCCTGAGCTCTAATCCTAGTTTCTCCACTTGCTAGCCATGAGGTTACAGCAAATGATGAACTGTGAACCTCAGTTTCCTCATCCATGAAACAGATATAATAGTACTCTATATTCCTTACTTCACAGTATGATTAAAATCATATCAGGATGTGCATGCCATCAGTAACACAGTCATTAAAGACCTTAGAAATGACTTATTAGGTTTCTAAACTTAGCTGCAAGAAGCCTCATTCGGGGGCCCCGAACGACAAGATGGAGGGTGGGGTGAAAACAGGATGAAGGATGTGGCCGCCGAATGGGTAGGGCGCCCTCACTCACATCCCATTTTCATCCGAGGAATCCTAGACCATCTGCTTTACATACTGGGCTCCAGAAAAGCTTCCATTTGAAGAAAATGCCCAATATCCCGAAAGGACTGAAAACCACTGATTTATTCCAACTGCCTCATTTTACGATAAAAAAAAAAAAGCAAAACCCAGAGAAGTTAATAACTTCCTCAATTTATGTAACTCTAAAGTGGCTGGAGAGATAGTTAAATCCAAGTCTTCTGTTTCTAAGGCCAATGTCTTTTCTGCTAAACCAATGGAAGAATTAAATAAGTGCTGTGTACTAAGAATGGAAGTACTAAGAATCAGTGCCGGTTTCTATAGGAGATATGACACCGCTTGTACGGGATGAAAACTCTGTTCAGCAATATAAAACTGTAGTTCGTTTTCTAATTTGTGTATTTATTCAGTTAATATTAGGTGTCAGATATGTGCCCAGACCTTGTTCTAAGCACCGGTTTCAACATTGCATAAGATTCAGCTTCAAACAAAGAAGTTATAATATTCAAGCTTAACAATGGAATAAAACATTCCAATTTTTGATGAAATTGACAAATAGACCAAGTATTCTAAATTTAATTACTGCTCATCCGAAAGCACCTCTTTAATTTCAGTAGTGAAATAAACATTAATCTACTTGTATCTGGGCACCCTCCCTCACTGAACTCTCTCTTGCTCTTTCTATCAAAAGCTAATACTCATGAAGTACAGTACATCTACTCTCATCGCCAAGGAATCAGAACCTGCAGGCACCTCCTTCCTCTTCTGTATATTTAATTTCTCCCTTTCTGGTGGTCTTTCTGCAGCATATAAGTATGTTCTAATGTTGCTCATACTGAAAACAAAGCAAAAATCTTCTTTGCTCCCATGACCAACTGCCACCCAGCTTCATTTCAAAGCAAATATTTTTGGAAAGAGTTGTCCACAGCTACTGTGGCCTTCCCGCCCTTACCCCGACCTGCATCTATGGTTGAAGACAAACTCCATGTCTCTCCTCGCTAGAATGTGAGAAAGAGGATCCTGTCCATCCACTGCTGTATCCCCAGCACTTGGAACAGCACCTACCACATGACTAACTCAGTACATATTTATTTATGAATAAGTCATCTAGAACCATGTAATGATTTAGTGAATAACGCAACTTGCAAATTTCTCATATATTTCTGAAGGATGGTTCAGAATATATGCTAAATTTTATTTGATCCCAAATTAAGTTATTTCAACCACTATTTGGAAAAAAATTATAATGACCCAAAACACTAGAGTAAAGTTAATCTATAAATGTAATTTAATCCCAACCAAAATTGCAACAGGATATTTTTACATAATATGACAAAATAATTCTAAAATCTATTTTGAAGAATAAATATTTTTAAATAACTAGCAAAAATTGACAGAGAAGTATAATGTAGCCAAAAATGTACTACCCGATATAAATTATGTTGCAAAATAACAGTAATTAAAACAGTTTGAATCTGGCGTAGGATGAGAGATCAGAAATGAAATACTGAGTTCAGAATTGAGCTCAAATATATTTGAGGATTTTGTAAATGAAAAAGATAGCATTTCAAGTCAAGGAGGGAAATAGTGGTTATTCAATAAAAGGTGTTGTGACAACTGCCAAGGTACTTGCTAAATAAATAACCCTTCCTTACTCCTCACACCAAATTCCAAATAAATTCATAATAGAAAATAATAAAGTATTAGAAAAAAATGTATAGCCTCGGAGTGAGAAAGTTCTTTTTAGTAAATGAACAAAGCTAGAACAATAAAGAAAAACACTGACCAATGACAGACTCGACTACTTAAAAGTGAAAAAAATACACATGATAAAGACAAACCAAAACAAACTAGAAAACCCTGTCAATGAAATTAAAAGGCAAACAAAAAACTAGCAAACATTTCTGCACCATCCATTTGATAAAGGGTTGCAAATGAGTGATGTGAATCAACAGGGAAAAGAACATCCCAAAAGATAAATGCGTAAAGGAAATAGATAATTCACAAAAGGATAAATGTAAATGGTCAGTAAGCACGTGAAAAGACAGCCAGTGTCACCAGTAATCAAAAGAATGAAACTTCAAATATTAAATTTCCCCTACCTATTATCTTAGCCAATTAAAACTAAAAGTATTGGCAATACGCTGGGTTGACAAGAGGATGAGGACAGAATTCTTATGCACTATTATGAGCGAATAACTGATACGACGCTCCTGGGAGTTAGTTTGGCATGAAATGTAAAATATCCATTAGGGGAATAACCAGACGATTAATACATAAAGGGTGTTCTCTGTGAGTCATTTATAATTGAAAGAAAAGTCCATCAATAGAAGATTATTGAATATGTCATAATCGATCTGAACAAGGAACCACTATGGAAACCTAATTATGTAGACCTAATTTTTGAAATATAGAAAAATATCCACTATATGTCAAGTGAAGGAACGAGATTACAAAACTATTCTACCTCCTAAGTATTTCTTGAATCAGTCCCATCTTTCATCTCCATTATTACTAGGGCACAAGCGAACATTCTCTCTTTTTTGGCCCCCGGCTTCTTCTTGGCCCTTCCTCCTGTGGAGTCTCCACCTGCAGCCATGGTGGTAGTGTCAGAATGTGAATATCTGATTAGCTTACTCTTCACTAAAAATGTTTACTACCCATTGCTGGATGTGGTCCTTGCTTACTCCTCCAGCTCGCTCCTGCTTGCTCTCGGTACCCCAACCACAGAGGCCTTCTTTCCATTCTTCTGTTCCCCTGACCACTCCAACCCTGGTCTGTCACACTGGTGTTCTGCCTGGAACCTTCTTGCCCATCCTGCACCTCCATCTCCACACTATGCCTTTCAATGCCTCTGTGCCTCTCAGAACTCAGCACAGACACCGTCCCTAGGTCGGCAGCCCCCGCTCATGCCTCTCTTTTTCCTCGATCACCTTATCACAGTTTGCAATTATATATCTTTGGATGATATCATTAGATCCATCTCCCTCCACCAGCTGAGGACAAGGACCATGTCCACTTTCTTCGTCACTACATACCACTGATATATATTAAACACGATTTAGAGACATGTGTGTCGGGCGCTGAAATATCTCGTGAGTGAAAGAAGAAAGGGAGGGCCAAAGGAAAGGAGAGAATAAAGATTCAGTACTATTACTCAAAAATCAATTAAAAGATCAAGCGCTAAAATAACTTCTTGACTATTATAATAAAATGCGTACACACATCACAGATTTTGAACCATAAAAGTAGTAAACAGACATCTCATGGAAGATGATATACAGAAGGCAAATGCACATATGAAAAGATGTTTTATATCATATGTCATTAGGGAAATACAAATTAAAAGAACAACGAGTTACCACTACACATCTATTAGAATGCCCAAATCCATGACACTGACAACACCAAATGCTGGGGAGGGTGTGGAGCCACGGGAACTCTCGTTCATTACCGGTGAGAATGCGAAAGGGTACTGCCACTTCAGAGGGCAGTTTGGTGTTTTCTTACAAAACTAAATATACTCCTATCATATGACCTATCAATTGCCCTCCTTCGTATTTACCAAAAGACTGAAAACTCTAGTTCACACAGAAACCTGCACATAGATGTTTATAGCAGCTTTATTCATAATTGTCAAAACTTGAGAGCAACCATGATGTCCTTCAGTAGGTGAATGAATAAGCTGTACATCCAGACAACGGAATGTTATTCAGTGCTAAAAAGAAATGAGCTGTCAAGCCACAAAAAGACATTAAAGAAACTTAAATTCATATTCAATGCATATTCCAGCAATACGACATTCTGGAAAAGGCAAAACTATGGATACAATAAAAAAATCAGTGGTTACCAAGAGTTAGGGGGCAGAAGTGATGAATAGGTAGAGTGCAGAGGATTTTTAGAGCAGCAAAACTACTCTGTATCACACAATAATAATGGATATTATCATACCTCTGTCCATAGAATGTACAAAACCAGGAGCGAACCACATATAATGTATACCACCAAGAGTGAACCTTAAAGTAAAGGATGGACTTTGGCTGATAATGTGTGAGTGTAGGTTCATCAATTGTAACAAACATACCACTCTGGTGAGAGATAGTGGGAGAGGAGCAAGAGGCATATTTGAAATGTCTGAACTTTCTGCTCAAATTTGCTGTGAACCTGAAACTGCTCTAAAAAATGGTCTCTCTAAAGAAAGTAGTAAAGTACTTCTCTCTACTATTTATCGTTTCCAAATCAGAGGATCAATTATGCATCGTCTAGCCATTGTTCCTCACTGCCACAGACAAGATGGCAGATTCATTTCCAGTGGCAGGATCCCTGTCTGGGTCAAGTTCACAGGACCTCAGGAATTCTGATGCCACAAATCAGACCTACCTCTATCCCAGAACCCTGATTTCCTAAATGCTGTCAACAACAAAGCCAGTTCTATTTTCCATTTGCATACAGTAATTCAAAAATTCTATGTTGAATTGATAATTGACAATTTCTACTTCTCACGCCCCCTTTCCACAGCCCTAAGATAGTTCCACTTTCTTGGAGAGATTTCACTATGAACCCAAAAGGAGAAGAATAATTTCCTCTTCTCTTCTCCCTTTTTTCCTAGGCTTTCCATACCCTACACCACAATGCCCACCAAATCCACCCGAAACCACCTGTGAAACTCGGGGCAGACATTTTGTCCCCCACAGCTATCAAGTTTTGTTCCATGAATCCCGGCTCAACGCTGTACTTTTAAAATTCAGAACCGCATTAACAATAATCAGTGGTAATCTGTCCATGAAGGAAAGAATCTGGGCCTGCGTGCGGAACCCAGCCCGTTTCTTCAGTCAGGTTATTCTGATCTCGCCTGGGAAGGTGAGAAATATTAAGGGAGAAGACGACTAGTGGTTCAAGGTGGCTAATGTTTTACTCTTAAAGGATTCGAGAAATACCGTACATGTTGGCATCAAATACATATTATTTAAATTGTGTATGACTGTAGGCAGATTGGCACCTGCGGGTAGTGGGTGGTTGAAGATTTATAGTCAATATTTAGTCAACAGCTCAGTCACTTCATTCTAGATAGAAACGTCTATGACTTCTTTTAAACATTATTTTCCACTGCGTTTACAAGCTCATGCAATCTTTCTCCTAACCAGTTATATACAGTAATTTTTAAAATAATACATTTCAAAGGCATTTGTCATAGTAGAAAACAGGTCTGCAAGTGTGCTTACATAGTATAATCGAAAGAGTGGACTTACAGTTGGTCGACCTTCGGCAGAGCATTCGACCTTTCTGGAAATGAGATTCCTTGCCTACATAAAAAAAAAAAAAGCCAAATTAGCTCCAAGGTCCCCTCCCCTTCTCAAATACTCAAATACCCTTTAAATTTATATAACAGCCTGCTCGCACCTCACTCACAGCATGGATCAGCTCCTACTTCCATTTCACTTACCCGAGTTTTTCAAGCTCTGTCTGCTCCCTCCTCCTCCTCTAACTCCAGGTCCCTGAAGCCAGGGGTTTTGTTCCATTCATCGTTATATTCCCTGCTGTCCCTACTAAAGTGCCCCGAATGCTCAGGTGCTCAGGAGAGAGACAGTAAATTGAACGGAGTGGCCACGAGTAAGCCGCGCTCCTGACACCCACTGTGATGGGTTGAATCGTGTGCCCTGCAAATTCTGATTTTGCAGTTTTAACTCCCAGGACCTCAGAACATGAACTTATTTGGAAATAGGGTTGTTGCAGATGTAATTAATTAAGAGGAGGTCGTACTGGAATAGGGTGGGCTCTAATCCGATGTGACTGGTATCCTTATAAAAAGGGGAAATTCATACACAGACACACACAGAGAACACCATGTAAAAATGAAGACAGATGTCAGGATGATGCTTCTACACACCAAGAAACACCAAGACTGCAGCAAACCATCAGGAGCCAGAGGGAGGCTTGGAACAGATCCCCTCACAGCCTCAGAAGGAACCAACTCTGTGAGCACCTCGATCCCGAATTTCTAGCCTCCAGAACTATGAGACGATAAACTTCTGGTGGTTAAGCCATCAGTTTAAGGTTCTTTGTTACAGCCCTCGCAAACCAGTACACTCACTGGCGGTTAGTGAAACAGACCCCTCGGGGCCTCCATAGGTGTTTACCACAATGGCTGCCAGAAGCCCAAGATCACGTGGCCACTGTTGCCAAGATCCCCGTCTCCATACCATCTGTGCATCTGACCACGCACCTCGCCCCGCTTACTGGCCCAGCCTCCCCCAGGCCCTGGAGGCTCCACTATGCTTTTCCTTTTCTTAGATGCTCCTTCCAGTCCCTTGCCTTCATGGGAACCTGTGCTCCCCCGGGAGGAAATGGCTGTCAGAAGCTGCAGCCCTCTCAGTGGAGGCTCCTTTGTCATTCATAGCCCTCCTGCCTTATGGTCAAGAGTTTGAGTTTCCAAGACTGCCTCTTCTTGTTTCTCTTGCAAACTCTTCTGCTTCTTTGAGGGTCACACTCTACCCGCTGGCCTCCAGGTCCCTGCTATGATAGCACCACTCACTGATGCAGCAGCGAGGTGGGGCCAGACTGCCTGGGCCTGAGAGCCAGCGGACACTGGCAATGTCACTGCGCAAGCTCATCAATCTTCGTGAACCTCATTTTCCTCGTCTATAAAATAGGAGTAATGCTAACATATAAAACTCTTAGAACAGCACCAGGCACCTGTTAAGTGCTGAATAAATACGAGCTGTTGTGCCGGTTTTCAGGTGTGAGCTGTCATCCTCACCTCTACCTTATGGCTGTCTTCTTTCTTGGTGGACGAGCCATCGCAACTCTGGACTTTTAGTCCCTTGATGTGCTTATCTCTGATGACCTTCTCCTTGACAACATCTGGGCCACAGATGTCCCCTCCCCATCACATTATCACCTCATCAACTCTAAACTCCAAACCACCTCCACCTTATGGAATCAAAAAGACCCCATCCTCTCATCACGACCTCCAACCTGTCCTGAGAGTGCTTTCGCCGTAAAAATCCCGTGACCTCCCGTGACTTCTGACCCACTGCTGCCGTTCTCAGTATCCATCACCCCCTCCTGTCTTCATCTGCCTCGGGCATTCTTCCTCTCCCGGCCAGTAGAACCGTACTAAAGAAAAGTATAAAACCACTGAAACTGGTACAGTGGACTTAACCTTCTTAAATACTTCCCTCTTCCGTTAGTTACCGATATAACAGCGAGGTCCTTCCTTTTAAATATGGGAATAAGCTTGACTCTGCTGACTCCCACATAACTGGGTGTGTGAGCAGCTGTCGCTGGCTGCGGTATCTGAATCCAGCCCCTAGTCAGAGTCGTGAAACCTGATCATGGATGTCTGTTCCAAGAGGCAAACGGACACCCTCCAAGCTGAACCTCCACTCAGGTTCTTTCCTGAGACCCCAGAACACCCTTTATGTCTTCATTGCAAGATGTGAGATTTATTTATGGAGGAATTCTATGACAAAATGTTCATTTCTTTTTATAAAAGCAAAACAATTAAAAAAAAAAAAAAAAAAAAGACGTACACGTACTTTTCCAGTAGGCGTAGAAACCGTCCCCTCCGTGGCTGGGCATCAGCCTTGCAGTGTAGTCTGGTTTTGCATGCTCTCCCCAGGGCTCGTATCCCCGCCTGTGTGTGTGTGTGTGTGTGTGTGTGTGTGTGTCTGTGTGTCTGTGTGTCTGTGTGTCTGTGTGTGTGCGCGCGCGCGCATGTGTATGCACATGCACGTGGAAGGGTACATCATTGGCAAATTAGAAGCAAGCACAATTGGGAGAATTTTCAATTCGCTTTCACCTTGATAGATATTTCTTAGTGAGAGTACAGAACAGTGTTCTTACTTTAGCTGGTGCAGCTAAAATTGCCCTTTCTTTTCCTGAGAGAATAACTAGAAAAATCACAGTCCAAGTTAGAAGCCAGAAAAATCATTTTCAAAACTCTCCTTTCCCAGGTATTCTAAAAACTGTAAAATAATTTAAAATAAAAAATCAACATTCAAGGGAAGCTTCATCTACTCTCCTCTTTTTTCTAAAGACCACCTTTTATCTGCCCGGAAGGTTGAAAAGACTCTTGTACATTTTCAGACTCGGCCTCGCCGCAGGCCACTGTTATTCCCAAAATCAGCAGCGACTTCGGGGGGCCGACCACGTCCCTATTCACCTTCTCCCACGGGTGCCTCCAAAGGGCGTGGCATTAACCCCAGGGTTTGTGATCAACCCGCGGTGTGGGTATTTGCTGCTGGTGGATTTTTACCAAACCTGGAAGATGCCTGCACATGAAATGAAGCAAGTAGGACCCTCACTCCACAAACTCAGATGTGAGAGAGACAAACTATTTTTCCATTATTTGACTTCCACTCTGAGTCTCCATTCTGTGGGGGTAGTAGACAGTAATCCCCAGCAATCAGCAAGCAACTCCACTTTTCCTGGGGTTGGCCTAACTTTCTGGGGAAAGGGGAAAGATTTCACAGTAGCAAGACATTGCTGAGAGCATCCACCACTTGTCCACACAAAGTCTCTCCTTGACAATCCATGGCTGTCTGCATGATCCCTTCAAGCCCAGATGTCCTCTCCACTATTTGGGTTGCTGGCATCGTGCTGGGGCACCAGAGTGCTCTAACATACTGCTAGGTCCTCTGGTAAGAGAGGGTGTTGTCACCTCTGTGGTCATCTACCTAGGACACAGGGAATACATCGCCCCTGATCTCGGCATTTTTGAGTTTCTTGGACGTAGTCACACCCCTAAGACTACCTCTGTCTGAGACCCACCTACACCTCCCCTCTCCCACTGCCCTCTGTGTACTTTCCCAGGCCCATCCGAATTTCCCATATTCCAAGAAATATTTTTCTTATCTAGGTGTATGGTTTTCTCTGTCTCATAACATGTCTTCCAGTTATTGTCTGGAGTCCTCTTCTGGCTCTCTCCCTCCTGAGGCGACGAACAGGGCCACTGTCTGCCCTAGCCCCCTGGCCCCTGCTGAGTTCCTTCCCTTGGCCTGGATACTGTCTCAGCCCTCCATTTGGCTGGCTCCTTCTCTTCCTTCCTGCCTCTGTTTAAATGTCACCTCCTCAATAAAGCCTTCCCTGATCACTCTATACAGCCACACATTACCTTCTATTTCTGTTTGTTTCCTTCATAGCCCTATCACAGCTCGTCATTTCCTGTTTCTCCTTCGTTTACCTGTTGTATCCCCGATGGAGGGTAAATTCCAGGAGAGCAGAAATATATCTGTCTTGGGGTTAAGAGCATGGACTTTGGAGCTAGCTTGCCTGCATTCTAATCTCGGCTTGTGATCTTGGGCTAGTTAATCAACCTCCCTGTGATTCAGGTTCCTTATCTGTAAAATAAGGAGAACATACCTCGTAGAGTTGTTATGACAATCAAATGAGTCAATGCTTGGCACATATTAAGTGCTAGCACATGTTTATTAGACAAAGTACTTGACACTAGTTATAATGTCTAAATCATATGAGATGCTCAAAATGTATTTACTGAATGTGAAAAATAATAAAATGAATGCATGAATACATACATACATATATAGATAGATAGACAGACAGACAGACAGATATGATGTCTAAATCATATGAGATGCTCAAAACATATTTACTGAATGTGAAGAATAATAAAATGAATGCATGAATACATAGTTAGATAGATAGATAGATAGATATACATACTACTACAAGTCCAAACATATATACAGTCTTATATCTGTGACTCACTTGCTGTGCCAGCTGAACCACAGTATAAGGTTAAGGTCATTTGCTTGAATCTGAAAAAGGGCAGCATAGTTTATTGTTCCATAGCAACTAACTATATCTCTAAGCCTCTGTGGCTGTCTTGCAATTGAATAGTGCTGTTTTTAGCTGTTAGAAATAAGAAAGTTTAAATGGGTCAATGTTTGTCACGGTACACAAATAATACACAGGACGTATCTTTACTGTAGTTTCTTAGTTTCAATTGCTTTACAAATGATAGCTCTTGTTTTTAATCATCCTATGAAAACTATGTAATTTTGCCAGTAATCCTAGAACATGAAAAAAGCAACAGCAATTTAATTCTGATCTCCTTAAACGTACTTACATATGTATAAAGTTAATGTATCTACAGATGTAATTTACCTATATACCAGGTTATGTAGATCGAAATTTGTGTCAAGTATTTGACTCAAGGGATAGTCCATGAAAGTATCGGCAAACCTGTCTGCTGATCTTTGGGTTGACATTTTTTTCAATGTCCAAAGACAAATGAAAAAATAAGGACAGAAAAAGCAAAAGTATATCAGATACAAAAATGATCCTTAAAGATGGGTCATCAGTACCAATTTAAGATTATCTACCGTATTTACAAAGCACGAGGGCTCTCGAATTGCTGGCTTTGTGGGCTTTAAGGCTCCTACATATGTCCCTTTCTCTTTGCTTCGCTTTTCCTCTCTCCACTCCAGGCTACTGTAAAGGAATCTCTGACATAGGGAGCTGGTCTACCGCTCCCCAGTCAGAAAGAAAATTATGCTGATATTAGAAAACTGAAATGAGTTAGAAGGCTGTGCTTACTATGGGAAGACCTAGCCTATATCAGTATGTCCTGGGTAGCCAGCACTCATCATCCAAGAAGGACAGGACGGTCCCCTTGACTCTCTGACAAGGGGAAAATGTACTATTTCCCCAGACCCAGTCCATTATCAGCTCTTGAGGAGAGAAGGGCTGTCATGGGTAAGTGAGAGTCCATTAATCTATTTGCTTATACAGTACACTTGAAATTTAGTCAAGCCTGGGGAATATGAAACTCTTATCCACACAACTAATGGGATAGAAACATAAGATGGACACATCTGACCAACCTGTCAGATCCTGACCCTATAATCATTCAGAATTCACTGCTAATTCGCATTAGGGCCCCAGGTGGACTCACAGAGCGCTGGCAATGATGCGCACCCCACTGAGCAGAACAGGAGAAGTGTCCGGTGATTAGCGTGCCTCGGAGCAAAGTGCTCTATATCGCATCGCTAATTGCACGACGCACTCACTCAAGTAGCCTAACTTCTAACACGTACCCTCTTTTCTGCCTTCCTTGGGTCTCATGTCCCAATTTTAAAATCTCTATGGCTATAAGGCGATATATAGAAATGCTATCTCCCTGTTACACTTGATTTTGCGCCAATACCACGATTCATCTTATATAGGCAGCTCAATCTAGCATCTCCTTTCCAGCCTAAAATTTCATCGTGTTTTGTTCAGCTCACTGGATCAAAAATATATTGCCACATCATTTTCTCCACTGGAAAACATATTCACTATCATTCTATTTTTTTGTGGAAATCAAACTTTATCCTTTGCACACTGCTTCTCTTCTCTCTTCAGTGCCTCTCTCCAGCCCTGCCTAGAACTGTTCATCATTCCAACAAACTGATATATTGGAATGGAAAAAAATTAATTTCATTCTCAAAGATCAATTTATGATAATCTTAAATAAGCCTCATTTAAATTGATGAGTCTACTGCAAATTACATACTTCGGTTTACTTTGTAAGGAATACAATTAAACTGAGGTGAAGCTGGTTATGACTCATGTATAATGAAATGAAAACAGTATCATCATTAAACACCAAATAAAGCCATTGATTCCGTGTATTATTCTGTCAGTTTTAATTGAATTGCATTTTCCCCCTTTCAGTTCTTAATTATGCAGCTCATGCTGAATCTTTATTTTTATGCACAGAATGGGATAATGTTCTCTTCCTCCTTACCTTAGTGTCTAAAAATACAAGCCTATTGAGAACGGAAAAGTCTTTGTTGGTCTTAATTAAAGCAAAACACCTGCTTTTATCCTGGGAGCTGAATGTGTTGCTGTACTGTGAGACTGTCACCAAGTGAGGGGACAATAGGACTGCTTCCTGCTGCACGTCCCTCTCCCCAACCTGCGGTCTCAGCCTCTCTCCGAATT
>NW_006436810.1:8455666-8547061 GCF_000325575.1 Pteropus alecto
TCTCCATCTTGCTGACGAGCGTTAACCCTTTCTAGACTGTCAAGTCCAGACAACACGAAGTGAAGCAGAGACTGTTTAACATGGCAGGAGATACGGGTAGTGAGATGATAATCTAAAAATTCCTTTTCTTCAGTTAACTGGTGACGGATTTAAAGGCAAAAGCCAAAGTCTCTTCTCTGATATGTGCCACATAACTCAGATTATGTACAAGTGAAAATGAACAAAGGGATATAGAATAAGTGTAGAAACCTAGATTTGAAGGAAATCCTGCTACTACAGTGTAACTCCTTTAATTCGAACGAAGCAAAGGGAATACAATCTTTTTTTTCCCCATAAGGCTATTTCTAAAGTGCTTCTGCCAGATTCAAGTACATGCATCACGCTAACACCAACACAATTTTATTTCTAAGATTCAATTCACAGTGACTAGATGTATTTAGCTAGAGGTTTCAAATGATTGTGAGCAAAGAAGTTATTCACCTTGTAGCATATGATTAAAGTAAAACTGTGTGTTTTCAGCTAGGACAGTGTCCCAACAGAAACCTAGCTTGGTGAATAAATCTCAGAATTGAGAATCAAGGGATGACCTGGGGTCAGTCTTTGATGTCCTTATGCCATTCAGTATGAATAGAGTAAATAAAGACTGAACAATTTGGCAACCCAGATGACCAGGGCCTTAGTCATAGAAAGAGGAAGTGGCTGCCATTTGGACAAATCCTAGGAGTTGAGATGAGAGACTGGCCTTCTTCAGCTGAGAACATCGATCACCGCTGAGGAACTGGCTCTCCTGGGAAATATCTCCTAGCTCTAGCATATCAGACCCTGCCACCCATACAGCTGCGTCTCCACTATCCATGCTATTAGAGGAAGCTGTCTTGGAATGAGAAGAGGCACTAATCATTCTTGTACTTATTTCACCCATGTTGAAACTCATCCACCAACATTTCCTTATACGCCGTGCTGCAAAGCATTCTAATAAGCTTATTCTAATTCCATCTCCTTTTATTCCCAACCTACCCTTCGACGAAAGAGAGGGAAGAAAATGCCCCCAAAATGAGAAGGGGGTTGGAGGATGGGCTGAGGGACCTCACATCTACTGAGTTCCTTTTATGTTATAGGCACAGTTTAGCTTTTTCTATCGGTGATCAATTTTACTTGTTTTGTTTTGTTTTTACATCAGTGATCAGTTTTTTAAATATCAGTTTATGTTTAGAATAACAGGGAAAACAAGGTAATGTCACTGAGATACTGGACAACCAAGGGTTAAATGTAAATGCGAGGACATGGGTCTATATGTTTTTAAAATGTTCCTGACTCAGATTCCACAGTAATAGGTAGCTAGTAATATAATAAATAGTAAATAATGTAGATTTTCTATGTTCATTTTCCTAATGTCACAAACTAATGCTTATGCCACAATAACATCTATTTCAAATCAATTTCTTGCAAATGCCTTACACAACTATATTTTTAATTAATAAATTTAAACAGCAAATTTGGGCAGTGTATTTTTTGTTCCATACAAATTTGCAGAGATCCAAAAAGATTATGAAGGAGACAAAATTGTCATTTACAGAGACTCGCCTTCAGAAGGGCTTACAAAATTATGCTTTCACTATTCAAAATGGGAAATCATGAAACAAGAAGATTATAACAAATTCTTGGCATAAGTTCACATGAAAACTGCCTGCCAACATTTTAATTAAGGAGAATAAGCTGGCTTATCAAATGTAATTGAGAGAATATTGACCGAAGGTTGGTTTGTCTGAGTGGTGGCCGACGGGACATCAGGTTCTAGACCTGGTCTCTCTCACAGGCTCCTTGATGCCATTCGAAAAGGAACATTGTCCCTCCTGCTCCCTTCCAAGAGCTGAACCACTTAAGTCAAAATGCCTGGCTGGATCCAACAGGTTCTATGGAAGTATAAGCTTCCAGTGCTGGAGGGACCGAGTGAAGGCGAACGCCAAAGGGCTCCCCAGGCCTCTGGGCATTGAGTAGGACCCCCGTACTGGGAAGAGGTCACTCCTCGCCCTGGCTGTAACTGGGGCCTCAACCAATGCTCTGACAAGAGCTGCTGAATTACTTCTGAATGCAGGATGACCTAGATTTACCCTGCCAGCACACAGGAAAAGCCAACTTCCTGAGATTAAAAAATGACTTATATTCAAGAAAAAAATAAGTGGAAATCAACTAACAAAAAGGCCCCATGAACTACATCGCTTGATTTCTTAATGTCATCCTCTTTATGAGCCAGATTTTCTCATGGCCTAAACTGTTCCCTAATTGTAAATTAAGCACCATATGAATAATTTGCTTGACAGTTTTCTAGTGATCTAAGGATAACGTTTAACTATTAACAGAAAATAAGATTCCAGGTACTATGGCCTGGGAAGGGTACCATTAGGGTACCACTTAGCAGATTCTGCTGTCTTCTAATAAAGAAGTAGCTCATGTGATGGAGGACTCTGAGGCAATGAAGAAACCGATGTAAAAAGAATCCATCCCCTGGGCTCGGGTATTTTATGTTTCAATATTGAAACAGGAACATTTTTTGCATCAAAAAAGTTATTCTTAGTTGTTGGCAGAGTAAATCCATGTTATCTTGCTCTGAAGCGGTTCGGCTGAATCTAATTAGAACATCTGCAGATTTATGCAGCCTTCTGTATATTAAAGTCCCGACCCTCGTGAAATAAATATTTCTCCTCACTCCTTTATTTTTACCCATCTCAGTGTTAATCAGACTAATATGGTATAAATTTTAACAACTACTTTTATGATCCTGGGATGAATGGTGCTAAACAAGTCTAAAATATCAAGACCTTATAAATAGTGTCAGTGTGTACTAGATTTCAGTGCCTTCCTACTGGCCATCAATTTTGGCTTAGAGAAAGGGAAACAGTTATGAACTCAGTCATTTGTTTCTTGTTAGTTTTTCAGAGATCTTCGAGGTGATCCATGCATTCCTAGGATATTAAGGAGAACCTCTTTGGTCTCAGTTTCTCTTGACAGAGAATTCATTGAATCCCACAAACAATGAGTTCAAAATAGAGTCAATTTGATTTTGCAACTTAGAAAAATTACTCAGATTCATATAGAAAATGATATGAAAAATGAGTGTTTTGCTAGAGTTAACTTTAACATATTCCCACCCTGTTGGTAAGCAAGTCTACCATCTTTCTTGAGCAACAAAGCACCTAGATGCTTTACTTCACAATAGGGTTTTTTTATGTTAACCAGCCTTCTGTTCAGATCAGCCTCACCTCAAGCTAATAATTTCCACTTTAGTCTTATAACAACACCCCAAGGTGTTAATAGCCTTAAATTAAAATTAGTTTGAATGTTCTCAGGCTGAGAAGCAGCATAGTGAAAAGCAGCCTAATCCTGGAGTCAGAGACCTGCTGAAACTCCAGCTTTACCACTGCCCAGGTGTGAAGCCCTGAGCAGTAATCAAACCAGCTTCAAGCTTAAATTCTTCTTGGGTAAAATGGGTAAAAAGTAAAATATTTACTTTTGCACATGATCAAAAAACTTAAACGATGTGTGCAATTACTACATGTTCAAAAAGTTAGAGCTGAAATGCAGAGATGGGGGCCTGAGGAGAGAATGCAAAAACAGATCCTTTTTCTTGGCAATTAAAAAAAAAGTAACATTTGTTTAATTTTAAAAAGAAGGCATTGTCAACTCCCAAAATATAATTATAAACAAATTCCATCGCTTCTAGTCCTGCAATATTTGTAAGTACTGCAGGGGTTCTCAGAGTACAGTGCCTGGGCCAGCAGCAGCAGCAGCACTTGGAACACTGTTAGAAATGCAGACTCTTGGGCCCCAACCAGGACTACCCAATCAGAAAGAAAGTCAGAAGGTGGGGTCCAGCAACCAGCATTAAACAAGCCCTCCAATACGTGCTCGAGTTTGAGAAACACCGTTCCAAGCTTGCCTTCTGACGTAAGCGTGACTCCTAAGGTTTCCTCTGTGAGGATGTGAAGTTTCCTAGCAGATTTGCTAACTGATCTGAATCCCCACTTCCTGCCTTTGGCATTCACCTCCTGCTCTTTATTTGGGACTAATTGATGTCCATACTGGTCAGTTAGTCAATGCTACAATTCAAATGGCCCCAGCTGTGTCCAGAATTAACATGAAAGGTTTTCCGAAATATTTGAGTGTTTTTTTTTTTTTCCAACACTGCAGATTTTCCTATTTGAAAAACAAGCATCTGGACTTATTTTTATTCAAGTACAAAGGTGTATTCGTGTATTACATTCATGTACTGCTTCCTCCATATAATTATTTTACATGGTCATTAAATACAAACACTGCTAAAACTAGTTAAGACTGACAAGCTGAAAAGTGATAAAAGCAAATGTATATATATCTTCATTTCATAGCTGCTTTAACTGGCTGGTCATGCCTATCTTACTCATCCATCCGTTCACTCAGGCCACAAATGTCGCAATGTTTACTAAGCACCTGTTAGGTTCCTGGCCCTGTTGCAGGTTTGGGGGTCCAGCCGTGAACAAGAAAGATGAGCTGGGAGTTGGAGAAGTCTCTCCCTCCTGGAGTTTGCACTCTCATGGAAGGGAACGCAAAAAAGAAAAAGTCAATAAATCATAAACACCGTCACTAGAGATGGTGTTATGTACTCTGAAAGACAGCAGTAGGATGATGTGGTAATCCTGGGAAGAATGCCTTCCTTAGCCAGGGCGGTGGAGAAGGGCCTCTGTAGGGAGATTATCCCTAAGTTTAGTCTTAAAGAACAGAAGGAACCACTTATATCAAGAGGTGGAGAAAATTGGGGGATTTCAGGTGGAAGTTAGTTATAGCAAGTAACAGCCTGATGTTTTTCAAGACACGAAAGAAAGCCACAGTGAGTCAATGAAGTAGAGCGTTGGGGAAAGAGAATTAAAAACAAAATCTCCTCCCAATCCAGAAAACCTCTCCACAAACATAAGAGAGGAACAAAACAATTTTATTATTGAGTAAGCATTAAGCCAGATGTGATACTCATTACAAGCAATCTGCTAAGAGATTACAAAGACCGAAAGGCATCTCACCCTTTACACAGCCGAGCAGATACAACCCTGTTCTCAAGATAAACAAGACCTAGTCAACTAAGACGACTTGACAGCACCATTTGTCACAAATAGTTCTTCCTAAATTTACTTAGTAGTTGGGGTGACCATCTGTGTTAGCTAATTGGCTTTATCCAGAAGAAAAATAAACTTCTCTCTAGGGCAAGAGGTAGTTTTGTAACCTGGAGTGAGGCGCCCGCTGCAGTTAAGCTCCCACCCTCCCACAGGGACTGGGCCGTAGGGGCTCTACCTTCCTCCATGACGACATGAGCCATTCCCAGGTCCTTGAGAAAGACATTCCTGGGTCCTGAAGCTGTCAAGAATCTATTTAGCTTCAGAAAGATTTACATACATTTCAAGGAGACGAGAGAATTTATAAGTTTTCTAAAGTAAATGTTCTAAGAATAGGGAATGGGAGGATGTCTCTTCTTTATTTTCAATAGGGAGAATTAAGCCTCTTATTTTTCATTCATATTCACCCTTACAAGAAGCATGCATTCACCTACACAGGAGACTAGATTCTGCCGGATCTTAAGAGTTTGTATTTTACTCCCAGAGAAATGGAGACCCACTGAAGGTTCCTGACACGATCTAATGTATACCTTTAATAGGACCCCCTGATAATGATGTACCTGGAAGGGCATGACATCATTGTGTAATAATTCTTGCAAAAAAAAAAAATGCATAAACTCAATCTAATTGTAGAAAACAAAAGATAAACCTAAATTGAAGGGCATTCTAATGAAAGGACTGACCAGGGCTTTTCAAAATTGTCAAGGTCATAAAAGCCAAAGAAAGACTGAGGACCCATCACGAGTTGCAGAAAACAAGAATTCGACGACTCAATGTTAATGTTGGATTCTGGACTGGATCCCGGATCAGAAACATTGGTGGGGAAACCTGGACAAGGTCTGGTACCTTAGTTCACAGTTTCACATCAGTGTTGGCTTCCTGGTTCCCATAACTGGTTCTGTAAGATGCTAACAACAGAGGAAGCTGGGGGAAGGATAGACGGACACTCTGCACTACTACTGTAACTGTTCTATAGGTCTGAAATTATTTCAAAATTAAAATTTTTTTATTTTAACATTTTTAAAAACGTCATTTAACTACTTAGTGAATAAATTCACGGCGTGGGAAGATGGCTGCAGTGGTGTAGGAGGCTAATGAAAAAAAGGCCAGGTGAGAGACTTTTGAAGATAATCGCAGCAAAGATCGAGAAAATTAGGAGTCGGGATGCATTTCCGAGATGGAACGAATAGTATGTGGAGATCTGCTGAGTGTGAGAAGTGAAGGAGAGGGATCATTTCTGGGACTTTAACGTAACCGTTGGGCTGTGCCAATTGTTCAGACGGAACTAAGGGAGACACAGGGTTTCAGGCAAGATGATCTGTAATTCCAGCCTCTCTTCTAAAATGTCGCCTCATAAATCCAGCTCCCCATGAATGAGCAGAGGGTTTAAGTCAATGCTATAATGACCAACATATGACTCTAACATTATTCGTCATAGAGGCGGCCACAGACCTTCAAATCCCAGCGTAGACTGTGGGGGAAGCGCAGCCTGCACACATGACTTCTTTCTTACCAGCATTTAGTTTTGGATTCACTTCCTTTCTCTCCACCTGCGCCCTGAACTACTAAACCTCAGATAGCAAACCAGTAAAAAATAAAAGAATACCTAGAACCCTGGCTGCACCTTTGGGTCCTCTTAACTCGGCCAACTGTAGAAGCCGAAAGAAAACCACCACTTATTTTTCACTTAAACAGTCACTGAACCAGGCAGAGTTACCTAGTTTTAACTTCACAAAACTGACAAATGCAGACAAAAGATAATACTAACAAGAAAAACGGTAGAACTGACATTTATAATTCTAGTATCGGCTCTTCATTTGCCACATAACAACTTAAAAGCACAATTAAATTAGATAAAGCAATAACATACTGCTCTGCATTAAACGAACAAACAAAAAATAACAACCTGCCCCTTTCCGGGTAAGGACGCCTTTTTACGGAGAATGAAAATGTCACTACTTTTCACAAGACACTTATGTTATGCCTCCGCAGCAGTGTGAGCATTTTGAAATGGTCGCTTAGACGGGTTTTCATTGATGCGCGATTTTGTCACCAAAAGCAATGCAGGTCTTCCTCGCGGTTCTCACCGTGCAGGCGTGAGGCCCCCGCAGTGCTTCTGAGGCGGCATTCCCACCTCCGCTTCCCCAAAGACCAGAAGAGCCTGACTATTAAAGGAACAAGCAGTTGTTTCCATCCTTGCTGGCCCCACCCTGGTGCCAATGCCTTCAGTATGTGTCCTCGGCCATCCCGAGGAAAGGACAGCAGGCTCAGGAGACCCTTTGTGGAAACATCCGGACTCGGAAGTCACACTGCCTGGATCCACAGCCTGCTCCGGCCACTTACTAGCTACGTGGCCTTGGGCAAGTTGTGTATCTCCTTGAGCCCCAGTTTTCCATTGGGAAGTGGAGGTTGACATAATGGCTCCCTCATAGTGATGCTGAGGGCATTTAATAAGCCAAGGAATACAAAGCTTTTAGAACAGTGCTGGATAAAGGTTGGCTACTGCTGTGCTGGTCCCCTAGTGGTAGGAAGTGCTTTAGCTTTAGGCTTCAGAATTGTCTTGCTTCTGGACCAACCATTATGTTCTCCTTAGTTAAGGCCTGAGCTGTTCCTGAAGCATACAAATCACCTAATATGAGCACATTAAACTGAAAAGATCTAAAAAGCATTGCAAAAGTGAATAACTATGAAAGAAAAGAGAATTCAGCCTCACCGGTAATCAAAAATAGATACAATAAAGGTTATCAGACACTATTTTTCCCCTATGAAATCGGCAACTTAAAACTACATGTAAAATACATGAAATACATACATACAAGTATTAGTAAGGTGCAGTGAAGTGAGCGTTTGCCTAAACTACCAGTGAGAGTGTAAACTGGTATAGCCTTCCTGGCACCTTCAAACCATGCGAGAATTTGACTCAATAATATCACCTGAGGAAGTAAGTAAGGTCTTTTTCTCCCTTCCAGATGCAAGACATGCTGCAAGGCTATGCTAATTAAAACAATATTATTACTTGAACAAGTAACAGGATAGAGAAAGAGAATGAAACAGATATGACCATTTAGTGTATTAATTTGATATTTGAAATGAGTGGCAAAAAACAGTATTGAAAAGAAGTGGTTGGAGAAAATTGGATATTTTTTTGGGAAAATAAAGGTAGAGCCTCTCTTCAGACCATTAAGCAAAACCTAATTTCAACTAGATTAAATATCTAAACAGAAAAGCCCAAGAAAAGATAGAAAATTATTTTATAATATTTGGACTCAGAAGTCACACTGCCTGGATTCACAGCCTGGTCTGGCCATTTACTAGCTGTTGGAAGGAGAAGGCCTTTCTTAGCAAAGGCATAAAAACCTAGAACTCATAAAGAAAATGACTAAAATTTGGATTATGATTAAAAATAATTGTATGGTAAAAAAAAACAGTAAAACAAAAAGATAAATGATGGTTTAAAAAAACACAACTGCCAGCTATATAAAAACAAAGGGTTAAAAGTTTCTACAAATCAATAAATAAGATATAATTTACTAGAAAATATACAAATGATTCAAAGAAAAAATGATTCACTGAAATTGTAATACATATAATACACGAGAAACACCGAAATGATGCTTAACTTTTTAAATTATTAAGGCAATGAAAGTTATATTTGAACTTTTAGCTGTAAGAGTTAAAATTTTGTTATTTATAATGTTCAAGAGGGCATAGAAAATGGGAATTCACACTGTTGTTGGGGGCATAAATTTGTACAGATTTTTGAACAACAATTTGGCAATATCTAGTAAACTTTAAAAAGTCACACATCCGATTACTCAAATTCTTCTCCTTCCAGAAGCCGCGCAGTGTAAATAAATACTCAACATGTGCACAAAGAAATATGTCCAAGGGCGATTATAGCAGCTTTGTTTATAATAGGAAAACAGATAGGAATAGCCTAACGACCCATGATTTGGGGAATATGGGTGGGACAGAGAAACCGTGATTTGGCTGAAAGGGGGAGTAGAATAAAAAATTAAAATAGAAATAAACAAATAAAAATAATCAAGCTATTACTTTAAAACTATGGCTCATCTATAAGGAAATACATTACAGTCATTAAAAATTCCTTATATAAGGAAAGGTTCATGGAATACGGATTAGAATGAGGTTATAATATACATTCAGTATGACCTATTTTTGTAACATATACACTTCAAAGGAAGGATACACAGCAACATGTTAACAATGAACATCTCTGGGTGGGGTAAGGAAGGATGTTCCAAGGTAGCTTACTTAATTCATTCTTTTTATTTGTATCTTCCAAGTTCAATAACCACGACCGATTCCCGCAGTGAGGGAAAGAAAAGTTCAACAAAACGAGGAGTCGGGAGGAGGAGAATTCCTGAACTAAGGCAGAGAGCTTCATTCCCTTCCTGCCCGAGCCTCGACTACCTGAAATGAAATGCTCTATGTTTATTTTATATATCCAAATACAAAGTATTTTAATTTTATCTCCAAAGCATTCATAATACCATTCACACTCACTTCCGTTAATCCCTTATTTGGAGATTTGGGAATTTGTATGGCAGGGACTATGAAGTCCGCATTCTGCTGTCAATCTTAACATCGGGGGTTTTAGAAAGTAGAATGGATGAAATGTGCTAACCCTGGCCTTGGGATACAATCATTCTACGAAACATTTTTTTTTTTTTAAAGAATGAATACATGTTTCAGTTGCTATATATAAAAATATTCACTTTTCAATATGAAAGCTCAACTGCAATGGAAAGAGAATATAAAGTATTGTAAGAAAAACTTAAAGTTATAAGCTTGCATGGCCATGCATAAAAACTCTTAAAAACCGTGACCATCCAAGGGTTTCTCTCTGAATGGGTCTTTTATTCCAGTGACTTGGCTCAGTGAAAGATGCACTGCATTGTTCTGACATCACACCATGGGGAAAACACACAGTTCTGTTGACACCAATACAATGCACTACAATAAATTTTTTATAACCTCTGTAGGTGTTCTGAAAGAACACCATTGGTGGAAATGTTTTTTTTTTTTTTTAAATTTCAGGAAAATTCATGCAATAAATAGAGCACAAAAGCATTCCAATTTCCTAGGAAAAACCGAGAGTCTACTTAGAAATGTCACAGTAACACTGACCATAGAATAAAAAGAAATTTCAAAGGGAACATATAAAATACTTTTCCTGTTGCAGTTCATTATGCAAACTCCATACATCTTAGTATAATGCAGTATGCTTAAGAAAATTAGTTTATCAGGAAATTTTCTTATAATAAAGCTCAGCAGATCAAGAGAAACGTAATTTTGATGTAGACATGGTTCGATCTCTCATTCTGTTCTGTGTTGTCATGCCTCTCGGTCTTAATCAAAATTACCTTTATCTGAATTCTTATAAATGAGTCTTCTTCTGGACTTCATGGTCCTTCCATCAAATTCCAGAAACTAAAATATTATTAAACGTAGGCATGGATGGTAATATGGATAGTGTGGGATGAAAGTAAACCAGTGGGAAAGCAGACGAGTAAGGAACAGATGAAAAGTTTGGACTCCAGTGGATCTTGGATAGTGAATATTCAAGTACAAGAAGAGCTTAGAATCTTGTTACATGCAGCTTGACTCAGAAACTGGAGAAGCACAAAGGCAGCTACTCAACAAAATCGATTCAACTCAGCCATATATATAGTAGCTGCTATGGCCCTCACTTTATACAAAACATTAGCTCCACAGAGTCATAAACTCACAAAACTGAAAATTATTTTAGAAGTATCTTTTCCATTGAATAGGATGATTCTTTTAAAAATATCTTTGGAAGCTAGTTAGCTAAGCTCTGTTTCAACCCTTCCAATGAAAATGGAGCCAATAATTGGCAACCAATTCCATTTTAAAACATTTCTAGTCCCAGGAAATGCTCCCTTATATAGAACTAATACACTTACCCTGTTCTCTCCCCAGAACCATAGAGAAAAGGAATTTAACAATATTTCCATGTATAAATCTTCTAAATTTTTATTTTTTCACTTTTATTTATTTATAACTTCCACTTATTCATTATTTCAAAAATCATCTTTATGTAAAAATTATAATTTATACAAATAGCCCCTCAACCCTCCCTAACTCTCACAAAGGGGACCATTATTGTCACCTTGTTATGAATTACTCCTGATCATTTCTCTATGCACATAGGAGATGATCTGTATCATTTTGTGGGGGTTTTCTATAAATTATAATACATATTATATTCAACGTACTTTTTTCACTTAATAAATGTTGATGACATTTTGCATGTCAGAACCTACAGATCTGCCTCTTTCATTTTAACGGTTGCATGGTATTCCATAATTATATCAAAGATACAATCTACCCATGATAAAACTTTAGGGCATTTCCCTTTGGGGCAATTAATAAAACTATTAGAGTAAACGCCCTGGTAAACTTCTTTGTATGTGTACCTTTGTGCACATGCACTTATGCACAACATTTCTCTAAACTATTTACAAATGTGCATTTTTAAAAATCGATCATTCCAAACTGCTATGCAACACAGCCGCACTATTTCACACCCACTAACAGATTATGAGAATTTCCATTTCCTCACATTCTCGCCAGTACCAGATACTATTACTGTGTGCATCCTTTTCCAATCTGAAACAATCATTTATTTTTTTGAAATCATATGCAATATTTCTAATTTTTTTTTTTTCCAAGCACAGCTCTCCAGTTCCTTCAACCCCGCCTTTATAGGTCATGGTTTTCAGACCTGTCACTAGCTCAGCTTGCCTCCTGGAGCTGCTTCAATTTATCATCATTGCTCTTAAAATGTATTTCTAAGAACCGATTATAATGGTACAACTGTACCTTGACCTGACCTGTATACAAAACAGAACTGTTACCTATCTTCTCCTATCTGGTAGACCTTAATATCTGTGAGTCACTCTTCCCATTAAGAATCTAAAAAAAGTATACACATATACAACATGAATACGATGTCAGAGGTCCATGAACCACAGGCCCGAGGTTAATCATTTATTTGTTAATGCAGCAGCCCAAAATCACAGTTATAGCTTAGTAGCCACATCACATTACTGTCGATTCACATCAAGTCTGCAATCAACTCCAGCTCCAGTCTGATATACATTATATTATTAACTTCTGGAAAAATCACATCATCGTCAGCCTATATTTTTTATACTTTTTAAACCCTGGTGTTTAGCATTTGCAGTATTCTTTTAATAGGTCATCTTTTTACTTTCCATCAGCCCACTGAGCTCTTTGTGAACTGTAAGTTTCTTGTCACCTAATTTATGAATGTCTTCATTCATCTCAATGGAAAAGATTTAAGAGCATAACAATGTGCCATAGAGCTTCTTTCCAGAGGCTTCTTTTTTTTTTCAACAAATACTTTGATCACTGTGGGCCAGGCCCTGAAGTAACTAAGCTATGACCTAACACTCACTTTTCTTTCCTCAAAAGATATCATGTACCAATTGATCAATATCTTACTGAAATCCAGGTATACTTTGTGCACTGTATCCCGTAGTCTACCAAATGCGTAACCTAAACGTAAAAATAGGAACTGGTATTAGTTTGCATTGCCCTGATTTGTTTGTTTATTCTGTGGAAAGACTGACTGAGTGCCTCTGCGTGAGAGGCGCTGTCCTCGTGCTGAAACCGCCAGGGCGCACACGACAGAATGACGCCTCCCGTACGCAGCTTGCAGTCCGGTGAGGGGCCGCAACGCTCACGCTGGCTCCAAGTCATCCCCACATCCCTTGCTAAGTGTTCGAAACCTTCTGTCGAATAATCCATTCTAAATTTTACCCGCTATAAAAAAACGAGAAGTCAGGGGCATTAGTTGATCTTTCCAAACTTAAATAGCTAACTAGTGATTAAGTTTGGCATTATTTGATCAACAGTAAGGTAGTGAGAATAACAAAATGGTGTCTAAGAAAACATTCAAGAATCTGTTTGTAAATAAATGAAGCAGAGCAGGGAAACAGAGGACAGCAAGACCACTGCAGCAAACTCAAAACGTTAAAAAGTAGTGTAATCTAATCCACTGAACATGAAGATAAATTTCACTTAATGAAATTCATAATACTGTATCATATCATCTTTGCCAATTTGCTATTATCACCAGATTCTTAATTCATATTTGAACATCCCAAAATGGAAGTCCAGCATCTAAATCTCTGAGTCTATGGCAATCAGGCTTAAATACTTCACTGTTTCGATATGTCATCTATACCTATGAAAATGCCCAGCTCTATTCCTAGATTTGTGGATCTCTCACAAATATGAACCATCATAAGTGTTGCTTCTTCAAAGGGTAACAACAGACTTAACAATTCCACTGGGAGAAAAAAATGAGTTTGGTTTAGTGTCAAAGGGCTTTTAAAAATAGTCGTTTTCACCTGAATAGTCACAAATTCCATTTTCAGCAGAGTCTACATCATAAAATGAGCTCATTCTCCAAGTCATTTTTCAAAAATCTACACTTAGTGTGGTTAATACCCAAAATAACACAAGAAGCATGTTGACTTGGGATTAATATGGTTTTAGGTCCATGCATTCCAGGCCTTAACCAGGATGGTAATATAAAGAAAATTCATGAAGTGTAGTGTTAAATTAACATGAGTAGTTCTTTAGCTTCTTGGGACAGAAAAGTGATTTCTACGTAAGCTTAAAGACAATTAAACGTATATTTCATTTCTCTTTCAAGAATATTCTTGTGAACACTTCTGCTGCAGCTGTGGGAAAGCAATGGCGGCTTCAGTCAAACAGAAAACTTCTGGTTCTTATAAGCTACTTCATGACTTTTTAAATTCTCTTTTTGTCTCTCTACCTTGTCCTCCTCTGTTGTGATATTATTTGTTGAATTAAAAATTAGCATTTTGCTTGAAAAAATGTGTCTACAAGTAAAAAAAAAGGAGCCAAATTAATGAGAATTTCTCTAATAGCTAGGCATTTCTGTTGACTCTTGCTCTGTGTTTTTGAGAGAAGCTGTTAAGAAGACTACTACATAGTTATAACTGCAAATTACATTTTAAAAAACTCAAACTATTTTTACATTTCAGAGAACATTATTACTCAGCATGGGAGATAGGATTCTGAAAAAGATCATCATACTGTGAGCTTTTGATTACATGAGATTTAACAGAAATTATTCATAGCATAAATTACGAATAACAAAAATATGTATTTGTTAAATGTCCTATTTATATAAATAAAAACATAAATACATACTTATATATTTATATATCAAATATATGAATATATTCTAAATATGCATTTATATAAATTGCATGTATCTTTTCTAAATAGAACTAGTGGGTGTGGAAGGGCCTATAATTAATAAGTAAAACTGCCCATGACCCATCTACTTAAGTTTACTGCATGAAACAGTGGGGGAAATATGTTCCAACAACTATAACATTTTGCTTTTGACTGTGTTTAGATGGGAATTCTCTTCTGCACGGAGAGCAATGTATTTTTCTGTTACTTTTGCTTATTTATTGTCCTGAGTCTCTAAACATTACCAATCAGCCCTGGAGGAAACAGTTTCTGTAGATTTAAAACATTTGTAAATCTTCTCTCCCTTCTCTCGGGCAACTTAACTTTCCCTGAAGTAACAGGGAGAAAGGGAGGAAAAGAGATAATGATTAATTTCGCAACTTAGGGTACTCTTGTGGATAGGCGACTGGTTTTGCTTCCTGTTCTTTCCTTTTGTCCAACAAATCAGCATTAGCTACTACAGACAACGGTTACCCACAAGGTCTGTCCTGAGCAAAATTATAAAACTGACAATCATGTTTTTACTTTGGAAAACAAAGCTCAGTCAGCCAGGCGGCTGTTAAAATCGTCAGGCATGGAGGATGCGTGGCTTTGTCCACTGGGAGAAGTAGGGTCAAGAGCAAATCCTAAGGTGGTCAAGAATCATGCAAAGAGTGGAGCACGAAAGATGTGGTCAACAGGCTCAGGCCAGCATCGCAGAGGCAGAGGCAGAGGTATTTAGGGCACAGGGAGAACAGTCTGAGGAGGGGCCCCTACCCCTCCAGGTCTCTCTTGTCAGCCCTGCTGGGGAGTCTCCATCGGGGCACTTAGTGTTATGCTAACACAGCCGGGATCTTCTTTCATCTTGAGCGTCTCTAAGTGTGACTGAGGACTCATTCCCTGTTGTGGAGAATCCACGACTGCGAATTACACTCTGGCAGTAAAATCCCATTGATGTGTGTGTGAGTGATCTCCGCTTCATCCACCAGGACCTAGGCCTTTCCTCCCTCTACCCGGGCTCCCCCGAATATGATATAACAAATTCGAGCATCTCCTAAGTCCATGCAGATTCTCTCCCAAAAATTTCTTTTTAACTTAATAGATCTATGCTGTGTTATAACATCTAGCCAGTAAGAGGTGCTGTTTAATCATGATGTGTTTCAGACTCCCTAGTCCCTGCTCCTCCCTTTCTCTCTCTCCATACAAATTCCTAAATGTAAGGCTTTGTGATCTAATTCTGTAAATCTGAAGTTCTATGAATTCTTTTTCTACATATAAGTTGTCTATATTTCACTTCCAAATGCCAGAAAATGGGTTGCCTAATTTTTACTTCCAAATGCTAGATTAAATTCTTTCAACCTGACAGTGCTTTATTGTTTCCTAAAGTACCAAAATTAATTTAAAAATGCAACATATGTACAGAGGTAATGATCTCATTTTCAAAGATTTTATTCATTTAAAAGTTGTGATTTTTTCCAATTTTATCTTTTTCCTATTCTTTGGCAGGTATACCCTTTTTAGCCTAGTCTTCCTAAACTCTTATACCAAAAAAATGGTGGGCAAGACAACCTCCAGCACTGCATTCAGTGCAAACTCGAGTAAAAGCCAGGGTCTCTGAAGTCATATCTACAAGCAGTGTGCTAAACGCACTGAAGGCTCGCCCGCAGTCTTGTACAGCATTTACGAAATTGGAAGCCAACTAAAATTTTTAAAATCTTATCTCTCTGTGCATCGAGCAACATGGCAGTTTAGCACGGATTATTATTTGTGTCTAAATTAGACTTAATTTGCTTTAGGATAGAGAAGATGCCCTTCCCGATCAATACAATATCTGTCACACTATCGAAGCTTATAAAATATACAGTGTTTACTGAGCTCTCATCCATCTAGACGTGTATATATTAATTTTATTTAATGTCAAATAACATCGATTTAAGATTGGTTAATGTAGTCTGTGAAAAAACATTTCCCAGAATGCTTATTTTTTGACATCTGCTTGAGGTAGCCTTCTTAGTATCACTAAGAAGGAATCCAACCTGGCATAAGAACCTACCCTCTGCTGACATAATTTTAAACCACATACAGGCAAACCTTGGAGCTATTGCAGGTTGCGATCCAGACCACTACAATAAAGCGAGCCATAATCTTTTTGCTGGAGGAGGATCTTGCTTTCAATTTGTAAAAGAAAATGCAACATCTGTGAAGTATAATAAAGCAAAGTGCAATAAAATGAGGTAGGCTTACGTTTCTTCTTCTTCCTTTTGTACTTTTGCTTTCCAACAGTAAAAGTAGTAATACAAGAATCTGGCCCTTGACTATAAACCATTTGGGGGAATTCCTCAACACTCTCACCCCAATTATTTATAAAGCAGTGAAAAAGGTAAACAATGATAGCATTAATAATTATATTCCAGAACTTCTAAAATACATCCCAGTACTCAACAGTCCTTTTTCTCTTTCTCTTCCTCTCTCTCTTTCTCCCTCTTTCCTTCCCTCTTAAAAACATTTTACTGAAAACACAAGACAGATAGAGTGAGGACAGTGTTTCTGAAAGGAAAGCCAACGTTCTAAAGATGCTTAAGTCAGACTGTAGCGTCTGTATTTACAACTCCCCCAACTTCATTATTCAGATTAGTTCTCAGGCACAGGAAGATGAGCAAGAACTGGTGGGGACTTCCAGCACTGACCCTGTCCTTGGCCCACAGAATAGAAAGTGCAGTCCTGTCCTCTCAGGTAAGAAGCTTGAAAGGAGACAGAGAACAAGGAAAAGGGGCATGAGGGACAGCTGAGGGCCACAGACTGATTGCCTCCCAGGTGGCAGTGAGCCGGTGACCCCAGAAGATGCCTGCCTGGAGCATGTTTGCCCTGCGTTTCACTGCAACTTTCCGTGTCCCAACTTAAAATGGGGATAAGTTCCCAGGGTGAGTATTAAGGATTAAATGAGTTGACATACATAAAGCTCTTAGAAAAGGCTCCAGCGCACAACATGCCCTAATTAAATCATTTGTACAAGATGTCCTAGAACATAAAATTTAGAAAGGGTTTAAAAATGATTTTTCAAAGTTTTGGAGTAGGCCTAGCAAATGAGCAAGGGAACAGTTTTGTTTTGTTTTGTTTTGTTAATTTGCTTGTTTTGTTTTCTGACAAAACAGAAGTAAGGCTGTCTCCAGTCTTACAGGTAACTTGGTTCCTTCTCATGGGCAGAATCTGAGTAGAATGAAAACATCTTCCCCAGACTTCTGGTCAAGATGGCATAGTGGTAGGTAGATGCTGTGTTTGCCTCCTTCCATGACCTCATCAAAATTACAACTAAACCACAGAACCACCATCACTGGGAGTAGCATGAAGTCTGGCTAAGCAAAAGTCCTACAAGTGGGGACATACATAAAAGTCAACCTCAAGATGGGTAGGAGGTGCAAAGACGTGAAACAGGCTGGTCCCACAACCATGTGTGGCAGTTGAGAATCAGAAGAATTATCTTAGTTTCAGAGGTCCCCCGGAGGAGTGAGGTGTCCCAGCCCCACACAGAGCTCCCCAACCCAGGGTTTCTGTGTCAGTAAGAGAAGTTCCTACTACCTCAGGCTGTGAAAAACCAGCAGAGATTGTGGCAGAGACGGGGGGCTGCGGGAGCCATAGACAATCCTCTTAAGGGGCCCATGCACAAACTTACTTGGTAACAGACTCACTCGCTCTGAGCTCCAGCTCTGGGGCAGCTGCTCGAGGAGCTCCAGGGACACATGGAGAGGAACTGGATTGTCTGGCTTCAGGGCAAGGACTGGAGAGGTGGTGTCTCCCAGACAAAAGTGCTGGTAGAGTCCATTGTTCCTTCGTTGAACCCTACACGCTCCTGGCGTACAGATACCAGCAGGCACCATAGCTGAGTCTCTCAAACCTGGATAACACAGGTCACCCTGCCCAGGTGATTTCCTGAGACCCTGCCCCTCTCAACATGCAGGCCCACCCATGCTGCCTCTAGTGACTTTTCCATACAAATGGCAAGTCTTTGCTTATGCTGCAGACTTTCCTAAAATCTCTGAAAGGTTCACAAAACCTAAACATGCAGCATCTGGCCTCAGCATGCCTTGTATCTCTTGCTGAGCATCCCCAGGCTCGGCACTAGCAGCAGCCAGCCTCAGTTCCCGGTTCAGCCTTTCAAGATGCCTCTAAGCCCAGCACAGGTGGTAGCCATCTGCAGATTGCTTAGTGATTCTTGCCAGGTGGCCCTGGGAAGTGCACAGGCTGCAGCTGAATTTGACTTATGGCTGGGCCCCTCCCTGGAGGCCCTTGGGCCGGCATACCAGGTGGTCAGCATACCCAGGGGCCAGCTTTGACCAGAGCAGGAGCACCACCCAGGGCTGCAGAGACACACCCAAAGGGCAGACTAGGCAGGCACCAGAGCCTTGCTAAAGTAAATCCTGCTCTGTAGGGTCAGCCCATCACTGGCCAGTCCTCAAAACCAATCAGCCCATAGGTCAATCCCTCCCACTGATGTACAAACAGCAATCAAGGCTCAACTACAACAGGAGAGCACACACAACCCATACAAGAGACACACCTGAAGTACCTGGCTAAGGTGACCAGGGAACACTGTGCCTCTGGGCCCCACAGGACACTTATTACATAAGGCCACTCAACTAAGACCAGGAGACTTAGGAGCCCTACCTAGTACATAGAAACAAACACAGGGAGCCAGCCAAATGGGGAGACAAAGAAACATGTCCCAAATGAAAGAATAAAACAAAGCTACAGAAAAAGAATTAAACCAAATGGAGACAAGTAATCTACCAGATGCAAAGTTCGAAACACTGGTTATAAAGATATTCAATGAACTTAGAGGAAGCGTAGATAAACTCAGTGAGAACTTTAATAAACAGATAGAAAACATAAAAATAGAGATAGAAAACATAAAAAAGAACCAGTCAGAAATGAAGAATACAGTAACTGAAATGAAGAATACCGTAAGAGGAATCAACAGTAGATTAGACGAAGCAGAGGATTGAATCAGTGTAGAAGAAAACACCCAATCAGAATAGCAACAAGAAAAAAGAATCTAAAAATATGAGGACAGTTTAAGGGGCCTCTGGGACAACATCAAGCATACCAACATTCACGTCATAGGGGTACCAGAAAGAGAAGGGAGAGAGCAAGAAATTGAAAACCTATTTGAAGAAACAAGGATGGAAAACTTCCCTAACTGGGTTAGGGAAATAGATATACAATCCTAGGAAGCTCAGATAGTTCCAAACAAGTTGAACCTAAAGAAGCCCAAACTAAGATACATCATAATTTAATTGCCAAAGGTTAAATACAAAGAGAATCTTAAAAGCAGCAAGAGAAAAGCAGTTAGTTCACTGCCAGGGAGCTCCCATAAGACTGTCAGACGATTCCTCGACAGAAACTTTGCAGGCCAGGAGAGACTGGCAGGATACATTCAAAGTGTGGAAAAGTAAGGACCTACAACCAAGGTTACTCTATCCAGTGAAGCTATCATTTAGAATCAAAGGGAAGATAAAGAGCTTCCCAGACAAGAAAAAGCTAAAGAAGTTCATTACCAACAAGCCAGTATTACAGGAAATGTTGGAGGGAGTACTTTAAGAAGGAAAAAAAAAAAATGCATATATATATATGTGTATATATATATATAAAATGAATAATAAAATGACAGTAACTACATATCTATCAACAATTATTTCAAATGAAAAAGGATTAAATGCTCCAGCCAAAAGATAGGGTGGCTGAATGAATAAGAAAACAAGACCCTCACGTATGCTGCCTACAAGAGACTCATTTCAGATCAAAAGACACATACAGGCTGAAAGTAAAAGGAGGGGAAAAAGTATTTCATGAAAATGGAAATTAAAAATAAACATCTTGGGTAGCAATACTTACACCAGACAAAATAGACTTTAAAACAAAGATTATAACAAGAGACAAGGACCCAGTTTCCCATTTCTAGGTATTTATCTGAAGAAACCCAAAATACAACTTTGAAGGGAAATGTCCATCCATATGTTCCTTGCAGCATTATTTCCAACGGCCCAAATATAGAGGCCAACTGGGTATCCAGCAATAGATGAATGGATAAAGAAGAGGTGGTACATATATACAGTGGAATATTACTCAGCCATAAAATAAATAAATAAATAAAAAGAATAAAACCTTGCCATCTGCAACAACATGGTTGGACCTAGAAGGTATTGTGCTGAGTTGTGTCAGTCAGACAGAGGAAGACAAATGCCATATAATTTCACTTACATGTGGAGTCTAAAGAACAAAAACAAACAACAAAAACAAACTCATAGATATAGAGAACATTTTGAGGGCTGCCAGATGGGAGGGGGGTTGGAAGGGTGCGTGAAAGAGGGGAAGGGATTAAGTACAAACTGATAGTTACAAAGTAGTCACGGGGTGTAAAGCACAGCATAAGGAATACAGTCAATAATACTGTCACAACTACGTACATGTCAGATGGGCACCAGATTTATCAGGGCGGTCACTCTGTGAGGTAGATAAATGTCTAATCACTATGTTGTACACCTGAAACTAATGCATGCTGACTATAATTGAAAAATAAAAAAGTGTTTAAAAAAAACATCTCATCCATTGTCTCCCGCTGTTCTTTCCACGACAGGTCATCGTTGCGTGTCCCAGAGGGGTTGACTTAATGGCCTGCATCAGCAGCATATTGTGCGATTCATTTTCTTTGCAGACAAGTCAGTCATCATTTTCATAAACATGCGCAGCCACTGCTCGCCTTTGCTGCAGTGTTCCTGTGACATGTCCCCATTGCTTTGTTAAGCGGTGGAGTCCAGGTGCTCTGTCGGGCCACTGTCTAGCCCTGGTAATCTCTGCGATGACTTGGCAGGGAAACTACAGCCCCCAAATATGGGAGAGCGACGGTCGGCCTGGGGTCAGGTAGGCAGGGACCTGATTGAGGCCACAGTGAGTGAAACGTGTTTTAACAATAAACAGTGTGAAGGGGGCACAGAGTACATTAGAGGTCAGAGCCCAGTGAGAAGGGTGCCTGCAAGAATTAAGAGACTTATTATTGCTGGTGGAGAGAGGGTGATTTGAGATAGACAGAAGAAATAGAAGAATCTGTTGAGATGCGTGGGGATCTAGAGCTCCCTCTGAGTAGCCATGTAACCTCAAGCAACTCTCGTCACTTCTACGAGTCTGTCATTTGCAAAAATGGGGGTGGCCAATAACTGCGTCCCGTTCACTGTGTGGCAGGCCCGGTTCTAACTGCTTTACGCGCATCAACTCAATCTGTCCTCACCACAACCCGATGAGGTAGCGACTAAATATTTTGTCTTCATCATAACTCATTTCACAGAAGAGAAAAACGAGCAGGGAAGATTAAGCAATTTACCCACGGCCAGCCACCCAGAAAACAGGAACCAGGACCCGTGTGCCATGGGTCACCATCATGCCACACTGCCTCTCCAAAAGGTGGAGGACTGAACTTTATGTGCGTCTCAAACGTTTGTTACAAATTACACATATGAAGTACTAGAAAAGAAGCAGAAGACTGGATGTTTCTGTAATGTTAAATCACTGTATAAGTTTCTAAAGCAGACCGATAACGAACAGCTCATGGGCCAGCACTGGTCCACAGACCACGCTGAGTGCAGTACTGAACTAATAATGAGCCCCAAACTCCAGCTCTGTGGTTCTGAAGAGCAAATGTTGAAAACCGGTCCTGTTCTCCTCCTTGCCTAAAAAAACTCGATTCCAACGAAGGTTAAAAGTGAACCTATTAAAGCACCTACCACAATGCCCGCTGTAGGCTAGGCACCTTCCACTGCTTTACAAGCACTGGCTGAGCACCTGCGTTAGTTCTGGAGTTGTATCCGGTGTCAAGGAGAGAAGGAGAAAGATACAGCACCCTGCACAGACTCAGACTCTACAGGGAAGGATGAAAACACACACCAGATGCTACAGGATTGCCGAAAGCTGACGACACTTAAAACTATAAGAGCAAATAGATGTTCTTTCCTCTCTCCCTTCAGCCTCTTGCAAGGCACTCACGGAATGAAACCTGTTTCCCACGCCATCCTTTCTCCCGGCTGAGTGTAGGGTGGGGAGGCGTCAGATGGCAGCGAAACGGAATGTCTGCTCGAGTAAAAGCACGAGCTGGGCCCTGCCCCCACCCTTGCTACGGCAGCTCTGGCCTCTCTCGCCTCAGCGCTACCACCGACGAGGTCTGGGTGGTCCCCGAAGCTGTCCCACGTGTGCTCCGTAACTAATCCCCTCGAGGCCCATGCGACGTCATGGGCCATTTCCCCCTACGTCTAGCTGGTTCGCCGAGGCGGCATCTCCACTCTCCTTGCTTCTACCTCCATCGTGCCTGCCTCGTGTCCCTCACACGGAACTCAAGTCTCAGTTCCCGGGGCTGGGGCTGGGAGGACGCTGATGGACTCCGGAGAATCGCCACACCTCCCAGGCACTAGCCATGGCTCTCTGAGCAGTGCGTTCCACCTCTCCCTCTGAGAGGAAATCACCCCAGTTCTCTCAGTCTTTTCCAGTAAGAGACCCATAATGGGCCCACCCACCAGTTCTCCAGAAATGCCTGGCACTGGCTTAAAGGGGAAGCTGTTCAGGGATATGCCTGTGGCTCAACAGTATGCCCCACCCCCCCTCTTCATTTTGAACCATCGCCACTTATTTACACCACGGTGATTCCCAGCTTCTAGAAGCCTCCACAATGCCACATCAGTAACATGTCTTAGTGCAGGCAGTTGGCAAAATGCTAGGGAATTCTGACATGATGATGGGGGTTTGATCTGAATCTCTGAGAGATCTGAGGGCATGTAGAGAATCACAAGTCTGTGATTTGTTTGCAACACACAGGCAGAGAAGAAAAATGTTTTTGAAAATCACGTGTTGGATTTTTTAACCCATTTCCCGATTGCTCCAAGAATGCTCACCGGTGGTGCTGGCAGCTGCAGCGTTTACTCCGAGATAACTCACGGATTACAGTCCTAACCTCAACCCCAAAGTTTGCCATGAAAGATCTCGCCGTTATGATTATTTTCGCATCGCTCTACTATATCAATAGTCTTTGGAAACAAATGACATCATTCTATTCATAGCATGTGAGTTTTCATAGTGGTATTTCCATTTACAAAATTCTCGATCATGAAAATGTCAAATCCTAGGAAACGTAGCATTCCTACGTGTGATGTTAACATCATTCTCAAACGGTTGTTAGCCGAAGATTCGTTTGATGAATCTGATCTATGTGTACATTTCTGTTGCATTAGGATTAGGGACAGTTCTGTTCAGAAATAACTCCAAGAACAGTTTTCATATTTTATTTTCACATTGAAAACCAGTCAGATTTGCTTCAGCCTCAAAGAGCATGTTTATGGAAAATTAAATTAACACTGGCAGGGAGCTACACTTTTTTTTCTAAACGGGAAATGGATTAAATGCTCGTTCACATGTCTTTTGATTTTTGTTTCTCCATTGTTCCCCTTCCAAACACAGAGCATTGCACTGGGTGTTGATTCTGTGACTCCATCTGGGAATTCTGCAGGATGCTGCCTACATCTTAGAGTTGTATTTCCTCTCAATTGTTCTAACTCACGAAAACTTGGCTTTTGCATAAGATATGGTTTTTTTTGTATCTTCTGTTCTTTCAATTGTTTATAATCTCCGAATAATCACAATTATGTTTGTTGTTTGAATAAACAGCAAGCCAACTCAGCATCTCCCGTGACTTCTGTTCTGAAGGGAAATCCTGTTTTTCAAATGCAGCCACAACTTTACCTAAATTTTTTAGCTTTTTACAAATTTCACTAATCTTTCCCAAATGCCCCTGAACAAGTACAGGCCCCTCTTTCCCCTGCTCCCCAGCACACCTGACAGCCTCTCCTCCCTCTTCTCCGCAGCACACCTGGACAGCCTCTCCTCCCTCTTCTCCCCAGCACACCTGGACAGCCTCTCCTCCCGATTTGCTCTAGCATAAAAGAGTCAAACCAGCCTAGCAATTCTTTCGCTGTCTCAGCAATATGCCTATCAAATCGAGAGTAGAGGGAAACTTTGGGGAATTCATTTTGAGAAGTAATTCTGTACTAATCCCTTCTCAGATAAAGAGTGATGGTTTACAATTATTGTTTCTTGTTTGGAATTATAGTTACCCTTCTCTCTTATTTCAATGAACTCAAGTTCCTTTGTAGCTGATACTTTAAACAAAAGACTAAAGAATCCTTACATTTCAGATCCTGTGTTTTATGTTGCTTATCGTACGTGGAACTGTGAGGAAGCTGTAACTTCAGATGTGACCCACACAGGTGTCCTGACAGCACAGGGCTCCTGGAATGAGCTCAGGAATGACCGTAGAACATTCAGCTCCTAGTCATTGCCCCCTTACTCCTAAGTATCATTTTTCTTCTTTCTTTCCCTCCTCCCTCCCTTTCTCCTTCCTTCCTTACTTTTGGGAAATGTCTGAGTTGTTTTGCATGTTGGTCATGCTTTCAGGCGTAAATAAATCTCACAGTATCTAGACTGTAAACTCTCAGAACAGGAGCTCATCTTTTTCTCTTTTAAACAGTGATTGGTAGAAAATGAGTTCTCAATAACTACCAGTCAGTTGGTTTCAGAGGTAGACCATGAACAAATCTCTTGGAAAATGTCAAGAAAACATGTCTGATCAGAATGCTGGCTGTCACCTGAGTATGAAAGAGGATGAAAGGGGCCATGAGTCTATGCACTGCCTCCACTTCCACGGCCCTCCTCCCACCTGGCAACTCCCCTCCCACTTTCCATGCCTTTGGCCCCCCAGATGGGAGACCGGGCTGTTTGACCAGTCTAGCTGATACTCTTAAGGCTCTTTACACATGTTACTTAATCGTCTTCCACAAAGGTGGTACCAACAGTCCCACCAACAGGGCTAGAGTGCCAATTTTCCAGCACTCTCACCAAAACTGAGTATAAGTAAATAGATGGCAGTTGGCAGAAGTTTCTCACTGTTGGAATGAGAAGTTACGGATAAGCAAGGTGAGAAGCTAGAATGAATCACGTGGTACTGGAGGAGAATCAGAGAAATAAATATGAACTCATGTTTAGAGTAATAAGATAAGATGGCTATAGATGTGATTAGACACATAGGTGCACATGAGTTACCATATACGTATATATTTCCTAGCTCTGTCCCCCAAGAGGGCCTAGAAGTAACAACAATCCAGCAGCAGCAAGCATATATAGGGCCCAGATCATGGTTTCTACACCATTCTCCAATAAAAGGACCAGGACTCCTTGAAAAACTCACCTATTCTGGGGCTAAGGCATTAAATACACAAGATGAGCCTAGAGCATCTTATAGTGCCAGAAAGTAAGAAACTACTCAAAAATCAAATGATAAGGGCACGTCAGAGGGTCACAGGAGCCAACATGAAGGAGCTCGCAATAGCCAAAGCTGAACAATTTCAACAACAATATATCAATATACATATATATATATATATATATAGTAATATATAGTATCAGATTACAACCCAAAGTATAAGATAAATATCCATAAGTCCAAACTATTATGAATAACGATTAAATAAACAATTAAGTGATGGAGAAGAGACAACTCTATGCAGAATGCCAAAAAATTTATGCAGACGCTTCACCCTCAAGGAGGTGGAGCAAACTCCCCATTCTTTAAATGTGAGATGCACAATAACTACTGTCCAAAACATAGAGTATGGAAAGGGGAGAAAAAGAGTCATTTACAGAAGAGAAACCTGACAACACTACCAGGTGACCAAGGTCAACATCAATAGGGATAAACCAAGTTGATAGTGTGCATCCCGGATGTGATGTGATGAGAATGGTACTCTACCCCTGTGGTCTTCTTCCCAAAAGAAGACCCATAACCCCTGTCTAACCCCAAGGAAGACATCGGACAAACCCAAACTAAAGGCCATTCTACAAAATACCTGACCAGTACTCCTCAAAATTGTCAAGGTCTTCAAAACAATAGCAACTAAGAAACTAAGGAGACACGACAACTAAATGCAATGTGATAGCTTGCATAGAATCTTAGGACAGAAAAGGGACATAGATAAAAACCCAAATAGAGTATGGGCTTTAATTAACAATAACGTGTCAATACTGGTTTATTAGTTGTGACATATATACCATAGTAACGCTTAGAGGAAACTAAGTGCAGGGTGTATGGGAATGCTCTGTAATATTCTTGCGACTTTTCTGTAAATCTAAAACTATTCTAAAATAAAAACTTCATTAAATGTTTTTCTAAAGTCTTAGAAAGTTCCTGACATATACAGGAGTTCAATAACTAGAAACTCTATTATTTTTTTTAAATGATTTTTGCCATTTTAAAAAGTGAAAGGGAATATTTTTATTGTTTTAATTGAAATGTCTTTAACTATTAATGAGGTTGAACTTTTCCTTGAGTTTGTATTTGTATTTTATATTCATGTCCTGTATCTGGTTTTTATAGCTTCTTTATTCTTCTGATTTATCTGGCTTCTCTAGGGTGATCAAACTCCTCAGTTTGTCAGGGGCAGTCCTAATTTACGTCTGCTGTCTCGGCTAATGATTAATATGCACCCCTTTAATTTAGAAAGATAAATTATATGGTCATCCTGCCATGTCCCGTCACTGCCCTCACGCTTTTATGTGTTCCCCCACATCGGGCACTAGCACGCGATTCTGCCCCTTTGCACTGCTGGTGCCCAAAACATACCTTCCCTGGCAATTAAACAGGGTAAGTGTTTTCAGACCTAACTGTCTTATGCCAAAAGACGCAAAATATTTTGCTAAATGACTACACTTTGCAGAAGATATGGTCTTCAATATAAATCACAACTCAGTTTGGAACTGCGATACTTTCCATGGCTGGAAAAAAAACACGGTGTTCTAAATGTGAAGAGGGCCTTTCCCTAACCCCTGTGTTTTGAAGGCCATCTTCTTCTGCTCCTGCCGTCTGTGCTGGACTGAAGTCAATGCCACCGACAAGAGGAGCCATGATGGTTCAGAGCGGTACACACCATCTTACAGCCCCCACAGGAAGCCAGCCTGCCCCTCTCCCTCCTTTCTTCCTTCCTTTCTTGTCTTTACCTTCTTTCCCTTCTCTCCCCTTCCATTCCTTTTTTCTGCCTTCCTTTTATTTTTCCTTCCTTCTTTCCTTTCTCCCTCTACTTCCCTCTTCTGTTTTGGTAAGAGGAAGTTGTTTAATGGTTCCATTTATTGCCCCCTTTACTAATTATGCAAATAATTTCACTGAAGAAAAATTGAAAATACAGACTAAAAGAAAAAAATTGCACCATCCACAGATAACAATTATTAACATTTTTATGTATTGTTCTCTACACCTGTTCGGGGCAGTGTGAGAGTACAGCTGGAGTCAAGACTGTCACACATACTGGCTACGTGACCTTCAACAAGTTACTTAAGCTCTATAAGTCTCAGTTTATATATCATGTATCCTTGTTTTAATAATATACCATGCTATTATTTGTCACGATTAAACAGGGAATATATGTAACCCAATTACCTCAGTGCCCTAAACTGAACAGGTGCTCAATGAATGAGAGGCGTTATTAGCAATACGTGTTTAGTCAAACATGAGATCGTGGCGTTTGGTATGTGGTGTCTTGCTCGACAAAATACAGAACTCTTTGTGATTAGATATAAATCTGCATTATCGTTTTTGGTATTTATTTCTTTGTACTGCATTTTTATTTGGAAATATAATGAGGAAAACATATTTAAAAATAATTCATGAACGTCATCTATTATCACTACTTTAGAAACTCTCTGGGGATTACCATTTATGTCCCTGTGAGTTATCACTGCTCTTTCATTTCAGTCTCCCAATGAAAGCAGGGCCACTTCAGAGCAAAAAGGCTGAGACAATGATGTCTGTGGCAGCCCCTTGTCCTCACGAGCAGCAGCTCCTCCTACCAGAAGCACCATCAGGCTCAGCAAGAGGCCTAATGAGCTCTAGGGAACAACCCCTGCTAAATACAGCACTGACCACCAAAGTATGAATTTAAGGTGGTGTTTTCGTAGTTTTATTTGAGCAACTGCCTTTTCTGGAGTTTATTGTTCTATTAAGGGACTCTTGTTTGTTGTCATTGCTGTTGTTGTTTGTGGTTTCTAAGAGCAGGGCTCAGCTTGTATTGGCTTTCATAATTGAGAAATAAGAAACCGGAGAACAGTATAGAAAGTGTAATTTCTGTTTACTCTTAGAAAACGGAACCTTCGAAACAAATTCTGGGGTAAATCAATACAACACAAAGAGAAGGTATTGAGTTCCTCGGTGTTTGACTAGATTTTCCCTGGAGAAAAGCCTAGGAGGGCTAATTATTTGGGGACACACATATGCATATGTTCTCTTTTAGAGCTCCAACATAATAGCAGTAATAACCCTTCCCGCTATGAGATTTGATGTATTTCATAAGTGGTCTGTATGTTTCTGAATATATTTTCACGAGCATTCTGCATTAAAAAAAAAACATTATCTGTATGAGTCAATTAAAGGAGCCTTGGTGGTCCATTTCGTCTATAAGAAGGAGTCCCCAACACAGACCGGGCTCAGCAAGAGTCCCTGCATTACAGGCAATGACAAATACCTGTTGAACTGATCAAAGGGAAGGTGAATTTCTGTGACATGTGGTATTGAACTCTGGATTTGGTTTACAGGTTATGTAGAGAAAGTGTCTTCGAAGTGTCCTTCAGCAGAAAGCACGTTTGCTAAGGGCTTCCTGAGCACCAGGCACCGCGATAAGTGTTTTACATGTTGACCTCGGACACCCGTAAGGGTGCTGTTAGGATGACCTGACTCTTACAGACAGGGAAACGGGGCTGGGGCGGTTACATCACCTACCAGGAGGCTACACAGCTAACAGGTGGCAGCGGGAGATTGACATGAAAGCCCCACTCTTAACCACTGTCCTCCATTGTGACCTGTCCCGGGGCCGCCTGTGAGCAGAGTCACCAGGACCCAGCCCAGGTACCTGGAATCAGAACCCCCTTTCTAAGTGTTCATCTGTCGTGCAGTTTCTCTCCTGTGGCTCACTAATTATTGAGCTAAGACTGATGAAAAGTCTTAATTTAACGCATGGGGATACATGGGGACATTTTGACCCATAATCACTAATTGAATTTATTCCAATCTTTATACAATTGCCTAATACTTTCTCCTAGGTGTCCAAGGTAAGGGCTGAGAGAGAAAACAGTAGAGTTCCCATGTTTACCCCTTTACTGCGACAGTGTCTAGAGACAGGACTAAAAGTTAAAATAATAACCAAAAAAAACCCAACAATAACGAAGCATTTCACCATATTAGAGACAACTCTATATACATCCTCATCATATCTCCACAATTCACAGAATTTCTCTACAGATCAGGAAGTTAAGCAACTCACAGAGGATAGATAATTATTCAAATCACCCAGCTGGGTTCACAGCCTGGCTTCATCATTTACCATCTCTGTGCCCTTGAGCAAAGCTTACACTCTGCCTGTGGTATTACACTGCCTCTCACAGTGCCGCCGTACACCACATGCAGGCCGACCACGAACGGAACTGTGACGTGGGCAGGACGCCCTCAGCACTTCCTGTTACCCCACAGCCCCTCTTGTCCCTCCATTCAATGTGCCCATTTCTCCCCGGTTCCCACAGGTCTCATCCCGTCCAGGTTCTCCATGGTGTGGGGGGAAATGCTACTGTCCTCCCCAGGACAATGCACATTGTGAAGGGGACCTAATATGGGCCAGGCATGATGCTGAATGCAGATGGCCAAATATGAATAGGAAGCTGGCCCTTGCAAAGAACACACAGCACAGCCAGGGGACACAAAAGGGACACCATTATCCTAGAACAAGGAAACAGCGGAACAGGCTCAGTTTTTTAAAATATATACAACAGCTTTACTGAGATATAATTTGCATACCACGTAAGTTCAATAGTTTTTAGTATATTCGCCGAGTTGTGCAACCATCACCGGTCAATTTTAGCACATTTTAAACATCCCCAAAAGAAATCCTGTACACATTAGCCTACACTCCCCATTTCCATGTGCCTACACCAGCCCAAGCAGCCACTAATCTACCTTCCATACCTGTAGATTCGCCATCCTGGACATTTTCCGTAAATGAATTCACATGACATGTGGTCCTTTGAAACTGGCTTCTTTCGGTTACCATAATGTTGTCAAGGTTCATCCATTTTCTAGCACATATTAATTAGTACTTCATTCCTTCTTCTTGCTGAATAATATGCCATCGTACGGGTACACCAGTTTGCTTTTGCAATCATCAGCTGACCAACATTTGGGATGTTTCTACCTTTTGGCTGTTAATAATAGCGCTGTTGTAAACATTCATGTACAAGTTTTTGTGTGGACGTGTTTTAAACTCTCTTGAGAATATGCCTAGCAGTGGAATTTCTTGCTTTAACGACAACTGTATGTTTAAACTTTTGAGGAAATGGCATGCTCTTTTCCAAAGTGGCCATTCCATTTTCCATTCCCACCAGCCAGATGTGAGGGGTCCGATTTCCCCATATCCTCAACAACACTTGTTACTGTCTACCTTATTTACAGTAGCCATCCAGGGGCTATGAAGTGCTATCTGTCTCATTGTGGTCTTTGTCTGCATTTCCTCATGACTAATTCAGTCTAGTTCTAGACACCTTGAATTTGAGATGCCTATGAAGCATCTAGAAAACTTCTGGAAATGTGTCTTTAAGTTTAGTAGTAAGTCTGAACTGCAGATAGATGCTGTATTTATAGTAGGAAGCCATCAGTGTCATAATCTAAAAGAAAGCCTTTCTGTCTGTGGGATTTAGGCACTATGGCATTAAGAGGGAACATGAGCTTCTCCCAAGAATTACGAATTGTACCACATGGATAACTACTAACTCTATCTGCACCCAAGACTAGCCTTAGCTAAGCAAAATATAATCAGACTTTTCCTGTTTTGTGGTATGTCTAGAGCCTTTCTGACAGCTGGGGAGGCTATATACCTAGAAGTTAAAAGCTCAGCGTGTAGATTTACTTTTTTAAATTATTATTTATTATTATTATTTATGCCTCAGCACCTGGTCTTCCATTCAAGTACTAACCAGTCCCGACCCTGCTTAGCTTCCGAGATCAGACATTGGGCTTGTTCAGGGTGGCATGGCCATAGACCATGACTCCACTGGGGCACGAACCCAGGGCCTTCTGCGTGTAAAGAATCACCATGGAATCACATCCTCAGCCTGTAGCTTTAAATCCAGACTTATCCCCTACATAGCTTCATACTTAGGGACATTTTACTTAACCTCTCTAAGTCTACTTCCTATGCTGTTAAGTGAAGAAAAAAACATGCGTCCCTACATCCTAAAGTATTGTAAAGAATAAAAAAGAAATAGAACAGGGCCTGGCACAGAGTAGGCACTCAAGGAATAATGGTTGAATGATTGAAAGAATGAATGAATGAATGAATAAATGAACAAAAATGAATGAGTGACTGTATGGATAAAAAGTACTTACTACAGTGTCTTGTGCTTAGTAGTGCTCAACAGCTACTATTAATACTCGATTCGTGGGAGCAGTAAAGATTAATGTGCAGCAAGGGCAAACGTTCCATCGCTACCATCATCCTCTGACCAGAACAAAACATAAATGGTCAGTGTCTTTGTATGTTCAGCCTACTTGGCAGGTGGCTCCCTGTGGGCCTGTCAGACAGGAATAATTCATGTCCACAGTCACTCAGCTCTTTCATCCAAGTAACCGTGATTTGTGAGCCGCCATGGTCATCGTCCTCTTCCATCAGGCCATTTATGGCCCTTACAGTTTCACTCTTGATGAGAATGCATAAAATATTATTGGCCCTGTGTGCTTATTGTATAATGTACGGAACTTACAACAGACATTATTAAATATTGTTAAACGAAGGGCTGAATAGGCATACTAAAATGACTGCATGTTGAAAAGATTTGTTAACCTCGCTGATGCCACAGAAAGTGACTGTGACATTTCCGATTTCTCCTTGCACAAAAATCATTGGTAAATGGTTCAAAGGGACATGAAGAAAGGAAGGTCTGAATTAAGAGTAGGAGTCCAGGGGCCAGGAGCCCGGGTTCAAATACTGGCTCTGGCATTCACATTACCTTAAGCGAGTCACCTTCCTTCTCCGAATATCAGTTTCATCTGTAAAATCAAAAGTCAGACCGTACAGTGTCTAGTTTCCTTTCCAGCTCTGGCATTCTCTGATTCCACAAAAATATTCAGCGTAGAATTGATTTCTACCACTCTTTTCCCCGTCTCAGTGAATTCTCACGTTATTCACACTCTTTTCAGGCTGGGTTAGATGAAACGTTAAACACAGAGAATCTCAAGGTAGAATTGCCTAGACTGATTTTACTGAGCACAGATGTGCCAACCAAGCGCAGAGGACATGGCAGTAGAGTGAAGTGTGTGGGTGACCAAGAATAAACATTTTGAAGCAAGAAAGTGGGATCGGTGGTGTCGCAACAGGTGCCTTTCAGCTTGGCCGGCGGGTCTCCACCTCGTCTCCACTTAAACCTGCTGATGTCTCTTTTCCACCTATTCCTTGTGCACTGGTCTCTGCGGAAGCTCTGTCCTTCACTGGATTTCTGCCTGCATCTCTTGCTTTCTTTTCCCTAGACTCCTCTGACATTGATCGCTCCCAAGGGGCATACAGACTTCTTCCCTGGCTCCAGTGTGTGGCTGGTGACAGAAAAAAGAGAGGAGCTGATCCAAAGAAGATAGGGGAGGTGGAGAATAATTCAGGAGGAGGCCCTGACTTCCTCCCAAGCACATGTGCTTCTGCCAGAAGTGCCCCAACACATTCAACACAGGAAGACAGGCAGACAGAGGTCACCTTTCAAGGACAAGTCCATAGAGCAAACCGACCAAAAGAAGTATAGTATTTCTTTTTTTTTTTTTTTCAATATGTTATTTCAGATCAGTTTTTCTGATAAACTTGTAGATATTGAGATACTGGTTTATATTCATTTTAACAAAGAATGATTTTGTGACTGTCGTACTTTTTAAATAATAAAGTGGCCGTGAAAGGGAGACCAATCAATGAAAGAAGCAATTTTAACAGTCTCCCACAAAAAACAATGTCTAGATGCTAAGACACTGGGACAGAGAAGAGCGTGGCATACCATATATAATAAGGTGTTTAGAGAATTTTTCTGTGTAGCCCGTTGTGTGAAAGTAACAGTCCTGCATTTCTAGAAAATAAATTTATTCTCCTGTTTAACTGTTTCAACTCATTCTATAGTTCAAATTGAAAACATTTTATAATTAGAGTGTATATTAGCTTACACTCATATGACTTTTTGCTGACTCCACCATTTCTTAAGTAGAAGAAAGTATCCTGTTTTAACGATACTGTAAACTCAAGGAAATCTCACTAAAAGAGGGGTAGATAAAGTTATAAAATCAAGAGAAGCACAACAACTGTAAAACCAAGAGGAAGAAATATCATAGAATACCCAAATGTAGTAAACATGAAGAGAAACTGATAGGGGACTTGATCAAAATAAGTGAGAACGTTTTTAGCATATTCCTATTCTGAATAAAATATTTCAGGGGAAAAAAACATTCCACGTTCGCACCAGCACATTAATAGCTCCAGGTCTTTCCTAATCTTTTTTGGCTTTTTCTAGAGCAAACTCTTTATTGCATTATGCGTTTCATCAAGTATTTCAGAAAACAGTTTCCCCATTTTTTTCTTCTGATTCGTTTGCTCTGTGGTCGATTATTGTTCCCAGTTCTTCGTTTCTTTTCTACAATAGAGGAACATCATTCCCTTTGTCATGTGACTTTGCAGGGCCTCCAGTTGTGTAGGTAAACTATACATCGCCATATCGACTTTTGGCTTGGCCACGTGACTTCCTTTACCCAATAGCGTGTTAGTGGGCATGATCCAAACAAAGACTAAATCTGCTAATATAATTTAGCTTCATTCTCATGTTTCTGCCTTCTGTCATGAGAAAACCATGTCAACAGCCCCAATCCCAGAATGAAAGACACATGGAACAGTCCCAAACCTCATCCCCTCAGCCTGAAGCAGCCCACCTCAAATCTATGAGGGAAACAAAAAAGAAAGATAAATATTGTAAACCACTAAGAGTTGAGAGTTCTTACACAGCCGTATCCAGCCAAAGCTGACTAAAGCACTCCCCCTGTATCAGTTATCTATCACCACAATCATGGTGTGTAACAAAGCAACACAAACTTATGGCTTAAAAACAACAACTAAAATCAGCTGGCCAGTTCTGGCCTTAGCAAGGTTCAATGAAACTTATTCATGCATCTGTAGACAGCTTCAAGCCAGCTAGGAACATTTTCTGATCTTGGCTAGACTCTTCACCTTATCTGGGAGCTTGGCTGGGACAGATGGGCTTACTCAGCAGTGCCCCTCAAGGTTTCTCATCCTCCAGCCACTAGGCTTGCTCTCTCGATGTGGCTGAGCTGGGGGTCCGGGAGGTGGTGCAGGTGGGAGGGAGGGAGAGGGGAAACACACAAGGTATCCTGAGGCCTAGACTTTGAACTTCTGCACGAGGCCACTGTCACTTCTGCTGCATTCTACTAACCAAATCGGGCTACAAGTCCAACCCTGATTCAGAGTTAAGGAAGCCAACTCCATCTCTTGATGGGTGGAGCAGCAGTCACATTGCAGAGGGTGTGGATATAGGAAAAAGTGGGACTTCAGAAAGAAACAAATTAAGGGCTAGAGCTCACCTAGGTACTATCTGTTCTTTTTAGTAGGTGAATCAAATGAACAATAAATATAAATTCTGCACACAGAAGGTATTCAATAAATTACACTGAAGATGATGAGACAAGGAAGCACTGAATGGCTTTCTGTGCCGTAAAGTCCAGCTGCGCTGACAGCAGTGGGGCCGCGTACCTTTCACAAAGCCTCCTTCCTTCCAGCATTTAACGGTGCCCGACTTCGATTACTCCTCTGCTGTGTGTGCCCTCAACACTCCCTTATTCTGTGCATCCTGTAGAATATTTTACATTTAGTGAAAATGCTTTATTTTTCATTTAGACACTTATGTTCTCCAAAGTGTATTATCTAGATTTATTATAATGTGACTTTTTTAAGTCTTTCATGCATACAATTCCACATTCTCTGCCAAGCCACCTCCAGTTAGGGCTCCTGTTTACGTGGAGCTTATAAACTGCGTTGTTTTTGCTTTCTTCCCCCATCCATGCCTTGCTTAAAATTCTAAATTTAGTTTGCTTTAGATTGAGGAAAAGATGATCCCAGCACCCAGTGCAACTCCCATTCTTCTCAGTTCAGGAGCCAAAAAATCTTATAATATTTCACAGCGAGTAAATAAATAAAAACAAAAAAACAAAATTCGGAAAATTCCAATTTAAGTACTAGTCGTGGGGATTTGCCAGACAGGGCAGCTGTCTGAAAATATCACAGTGGTTTTCCAGAACTTTTTCAAAGTCTAGCTAAATGAGGGTTTCCCAAAATCAAGTCTTATGCATCACAAATACTTATAATTTTCACTTTCAATTAGTATACTTCATACGGCACAAGAAAATGTAGTCAAGGCTTTAAACAGATGAAAAAACATCATCGAGAAATAAGACTAAAACTAGAGACTATTGTGTGCTTTCAGAGAAGTCAGATCAAACGCCACTTCGTAAAATTTGTAAGGATTAGAGGGAGCAGTGAAATGAGAATCTTTCTAACAAGAAGATCGTTGAACCATTAGAAAACCAAAAGGCACTTTCTGAAGCGGTACTTTGATATAACCTCCTCTCTTGGGAAGGTTAATAGTAATTCATCTCTAAGCAGTTAGCGATGGTACACAGGGCTGGCCCTCTGGGACACCCTCTTCCCTCTCACCGATTTGCCCTCAGGCCTATAGATCTAATGGCTCCCCGGGTTCCGGGGAAACGGTGCTTGACAGATGGAACTGTGACTTCGCTGTGCATGAAAGAGCAGATGCATATTCACCTTTCTTCCGCCCTCCTCTCCCAATCTCATCACCGAGCAGGTGCAGCCCAGTGAGTCCTGAATGCTTTTATGATGGAGAGGGTACGAGAGAAGACTCCACGAATGGACAGGAGGAAGGAAGGGGCATTCTTAATCACATCCCGAGTCCTTCGCCCTTACTGGGGCTGACACAATCATGCTTGTTTTTCAGTGACCCCACGATCTTAGAGGTTATGCAATCAAATGCCTCTAGAAGGCGACATAAATAAACGAAGTGGGCCAAATGGGTCCCTTGGGTTCCCTGAAGGTGCATGTCCTATATAGAAAGGAGAATCGCCTCTCAGTTTCATATGTCTGTGGCCATGTAGGAATGTGGGACTGCAAGACATCAGACATTGAAGGGACACAAAACAAAGACGTGATGAAGAGGTGTCAGAAATGTGGAATCTCACGTGAAATCTTCCCATTTCAAAATGTCGACCACGGTGCGCAGGCCAGAGAAAACTTCTATAGGCTGCCTCCAGCGACACAGGTTCCCAACTGCAATCTACCCCCTCAGAGCAGTGCTACTCCAAGTGTGGCTCACAGACTGGCACTTGTGCACAAACTAATTGTTCCCAATCTGTGACAAGACAGAGAGCCAACACTAGCATATAAACCAAGTGCATCATTAAGAACAGTGTTTAGCTCTGCGGACATCTTCTCCATAAGGAGATTTTCTGGAGAGAGGATGCAAGGCACAAGCTCCTCACTCCCTGCGGGTGGCATCTGGGGTAGCACTGCTCTGGAGAGGAACTTCCAGGGACCCTCTCCATGGAGCTGTCTCAGAGGCTTGAACAGACCGCTGTGTTGGCTCCCTGAACCCTAGTACCCTGTGAGGGACGGAAAGGAAAGAGGAGAACTCCAGCAGGCTCTGGGAAATGGCTCGTGGATAGCCCAAGACTAAGCCGGGGAAGCAAGCCCCGCCTGCACTCCAGTGGATCTGAGTCCACGCTGTGGGCAGGCGGGCAGGCAGGCAGGCAGGCAGGCGGTCAGCCATCCAGGCCAGTTACTCCCTCTCCTTTCTTAACAGACCCAACACCTGCACTCGCTCAGGCACCTAAGTTTGAGGCTTGTAGCTGGTCAAGACAGATTGCATGACATGGATGCTCCTTCTAGTAGGATTTGTTTGCCTTCCTCATCACGTCCTCACCACTGCCACCCCCTCCCCCAGCCCTCACCATGGCTGACGACCTCCAGGAGGATAAGAGGTCTAGACCAGTGTCTAGTACATGGCAAATGCTCAGTAAATATCAGGTGAACAAATGATATTATAGCAAAAGTATATAAGACAGGTGTACACATCATGCTAATTAGATAGATAAAACAATTTTTTTAATGTTTTCAAAGGTTGACATATACCTTTCTAGGGAACTGCTAAGTATACCTTGTTTTAATGTCCAGGCCAAAAGGGATGTTCAGTGACTATTAAATATGATATGGGAAATGCCTGAAGGCAAAGATGCTTGTGAAAAAGACTGAAGTTGGTAGATATGGGAAGAATTTGGGATGATAGTTCCTAGACATTAAGCTTGTAAATTACCAATTGAGTCTTTTAAGAATATATTTCCTTTCTGAGGAAGTTCAAGAGAGATTTAGCTCAAAGGTGGAAGACTAGTGGATGACCTCAAGTCCTATGCAAGCCTACGTGTGTAGTCACATGAGAGTGGAGAACAGAGCTATGACCGTGAATTGTCTCTTCAATGAGGGAGAGATTTAAATCTCCCTCTTCTTTACTAAAATTCCTTAAACAATCCTACTTATTAATCATCTTACTTTCCTTTCAGTCTCGACCTTCTTTGTTCTCTCATAATTTCAGACCCATTATGCTGGAGTTTTGTGGCCTTTTCTAATATTTAGAAACTCATTATATTTCTGATCTCCTTAGCCTATTTCTTCCTGTTCTCAGTATTAGTAGAAAGGAATTGCTTAAAATGCTTTTTCTAAGTCTTTATTTTACTTTCATCATTCAAGTTTCTTCTCTGGAAACATATCAACTATTAATACCATCCTTCTCAAGATGTCATCACCACCTTCCCCCAACCACCTCAAAGGCTTCAGCGCTTACCTCAGAATTTTCTAGTCTGCCCTACTCCTGCCAATTGCTATCATACTAATTATTGTATTAATATCTACTATTTATTGAGTGCCTACCACATGCCAGTCACTCTGCTGTTTCTAATTTGTTTTACAGACACTATGTTTAATCTGTAACAACACTGCAAGGTAGATTTCATCTTTCATTTACACAAGAACACATGATTCAGAAAAGTTACATAATTTGTCCAAAGCCATAGTCAGTTAGCAATGGAACCTGATGCCGAAACCCAAGCTACTTACAAGCTTCCCTAACAACAACAACAAAAATGGATAGCTACCATTTTCTGAATGATTACCACAGTACAGCCATTGGCTTTATATCAATTATTTCTAAATCACACAACATCCATATCCCCAACATCCATATCATTTCCACTTTAAAGATAAGAAAAATGAAGCTCGGAAACGTTAAGTAATCTATTCTAAGTCATTCAGGTGGTCAAAGATTTGAATTCAGATCACTCGAAATCCAACATTTTTGTTCTTTGAACAGACCAGACTAACAGAAACATCTCTGTTAATTACTTTGCTAAAATCCTATTCCAATTTTCTGTTGCTGCATACAAACCTCCCAGATTTAATGGCTTAAAACAATAGTAATCATATATTTTCCTCACAAATCTGCAATGTGGACAGGGCTTGGTCGAGAAGGCTCCTCCGTGCTCCATGTGGCACCAGCCGGGTGGTTCAGCCGAAGGCGTGAGGATCTGCCACACTAACAAACTGGTATGAAATTCTGACTGGGAGCTCAGCCTAGGCTAAGGGTCACAGGCCGAAGAGCCTTGCCACACAGATCTGTCCACGTGGCCTGCTCTTCCTCAAAACATAGTAGCTGGGTTCCGAAGGCAAGCATCCCACAAGACAGCCAGACAGAAGTTGCATCTCCTTTTATGACCTCACCTCAGAAGCCATGCAGCATCTCTTCCACTGCAATTTACTTATTAGAAGCCAATCAGTAAGGCCGGCCTTTATTTAAGGGGACGTGTATTACACTATACCTCTCATGGGAAAAATATCCCAGAATTTGCAGACATGTTTTAAAATTACCACACATGCTGCCCCACCGCCTCTCACCCATTTCGCCTCCATCCTGCCAAACTACCCATGAAAACGACACATTTCAACTACCTCAACATTGCTGAAAAAAGGCACCAAACACAAGACTCGGACTCTGGGGCTCACCTTCTCTAACTGTTTCCTGCTCTCACCTCACTTACTTCCTGCTCCGGAACTTGATTTTCTCCATCAAAAACTCTAATCCCTTTCTCCATATTCTTCAAGTCCTTCATCTCTCAGTTTGGGCTCCACGGTCAAGAATTTCACTGCTCCTTATAAATGTAATGAGCTAAACCAACAATTCTCTTTGGGAAGAGAAATTTAATTCTAAGTTCACATCACGACTGTAGTTACTGTCCCCTACACGGCCCGTCTGAAGCCATTTTACAAGCGCTCACACACGCTTAAGCCTACTCTTTCACTCCCAACCGATCTGTCCCAATAACGTTCTACCACCCAATGTAGACTTCCTTCCTGCCACCATCACATATGTCCCTGAGCAGCCGATTCCTGCCACGGCGAGCACTCCTCTTAGCAGGGCTCTATTACTCTATACCTGGCAAGGGCTCAGTGCCGATTTAAATCCAGGCTCCACCACTTACTAGCCACACAACCCTGGGCAAGTATGAACTTCGGTTTTATCATCTATAAATGAGGTGAAGCTGCCTCCCTTCTATTGACACGGTGGGGCATTAAATCAGATAATATATGTAAAGCACAGAACGCCATGTTTGGCCTGATGTTCATTAAATATCAAAACACTAAAAAGGAAAAGACTAGAGATGTGTTTAGGACAATTCGGGAGAAGCTATGGGAAGCCCAACCCTCACCCGATCACACCGTGTACGGGAATAATAGGAGACCACGTATTTCAGCACACTCGTAAGAACCTTCCTCCTCTCTCGAATACAAGAGATCATGTAATATAAGCCTTAAAAGTATCTGTGGACTGGGCAAGAACACCTTGGGTGAGTTTCAAAAGCCATTCCAGTTGATTGGGGAAGGCAAAGACAGATATCACTAGGTTGCAGAGTGGACCGAAGTGAGAAAGTGAAAAGTGTATGAACTTCCCTTTCAGGAACTGTGGCTGTTGCAGGAATGAGAACTACGCACTGTTTAATTATAATTAGCTTGTGCTCCTCTACAATCACCTGAACTTTCCCTGAATAGAACTGAATTGGTCTTCTTGGCCTTATTTGAGCAAAACCTCATTTATTTTCTCTCAGCTACAGAACGAGTTAAGGTTGTTTTAAATATTTATCCTGATCTAATGACCAGCTTTCTCTCTTTCCTGCCAATTTGATGACATTTATGTATCAGAAGGAGTGGCTAAATCTCTCTTTCTGGAGTATTTAAGAAATGGATAGACATTTTACTGAAAGGATTAAACTTGGGTTTAAACCAGGTGACCTCTGAGGTCTCTTTCTCAAAAGCAGAAGTTAATGCTCTTTGGGTTCCTCTATCTAAAATCAATTCTAAGTGGTCATATCAATCTCTTCACTGAGAAAGGACTGATATATTCTTATACCACATTCCTTTTCCGATGATATCAGCTGTTCACCGGTACTTAGAGAAGCTACTGATGGCTTTCGACTATACTGCCTCATTTATGTGTCGCTTTCGGTGCCAAAAAAAAAAAAAAGTCAAGAGGACCATATTCACATAGCACTTTTCTCATTAAAGCCAAACATGAGCCGAGCCCCCCACCCCCAACCTTTACCACTCAAACCAATAACAACCTCATTTAATTCCGGCACAGAACAATGTCTTTCACTTAAAATTAATGTCTTGTCCACATAAAATTGAAATACAGAATGCAGCCTTCCTGATGATAAGTAGAAAGCATAAAGGTGACTTTTAAGGAGATAAATTTATTCTGTCAGGGAAGGAAAAAACCTTTTGCTATTCACCTGTGACTTGAACACTCCTAAGCAATGAGTTCTTCCCTTATTTGTAACTAAATACAATCTGTCACTCAGCCTCCACTTGCTGTTATGTGTTAAATTAAAATATATCATTAATATACATCATTTCTGATCCTCACATGGTTAATGGCTCCGTATTAAAAGACCAGACAGTGTGTTGGCATCTGATAGCCATGCACACAGAATAATATACTATACAAATGGAGAAGTGGTAGGGAACATAGTACTTTAAATTATTTAAAATAGCATAATTGTATCACTTCCATTTACAGAGGATATCAAGTAAGGGAGTAAAAATTGTTTTTAGGTAATGGAATAATAAAGAATTACAGTGATCCAATAGAGAGCTGGAAAAAGATATAGAAATATATGTTATTTGACAGTTCAGGTTTTAAAATAGGAAAATATATCGAACGATTGAACAGAGAAGGGGTATTTTCTTCGATGATCAAAATCAAGAGTCTTGTGTTCAATCTTCTGTTATCTATTTTTCAGATTGACCTAAGATGAATAATGTTGGTTAGTCTCTTGAAGAGGAGCTCCCCAGGCTGTGTTGTTATTGTATTATGTCCAGTGTAGACGTAACCATCATTTGGTGAATACTTACTAGGTGTCAAGTATTTAATCCCCATGACAAACCTTCGAGGCTTATCATCATCACCATCATCCCATTTTGCAGATAATAGTAATAACCATAAAAACTTGTTAAATACATGTCGTGTACTTTAATTCATTTCATACAACAACTCTATCAGGCAGATACCACAGTCCCCATCATTGCCGTCGATACATCATTCCCCAAGATGGGGAAACTGAACAACAGAACATTTAAGCAACTGGTTCAAAGTTACCCGCAAGTGGAAAGCATGGATTAAAACAATCTATCCTGCCTCTCGGATAAGGAAAATAAGGCCAAGTGGATGATTATCGCAATCAAGGTCACAGAGAGAGAGAAATGAAGTGAAATTCAACCCTTTTTTTTTAATGTCTAGTTTTTATATGGGAATTTTCAAAATAGATACTCAGCTAGAGAGAATGGTATCATAAACTCAAAACAAGACTTTCAGTTCCCAACCTAAAACCCTTGTTCTAGAACATGTTTCATCTAAGAAATAGAGTTTATCACAGCAATTTTAATTGAAAGAGCTTTAGTATTATTTCTAATTTTAGAGGCAATACATGTTCACTGTAAAGCCATTCATTCAGAACGGAAAGGTTTGCCTCTATTAATAACTTGTGCATATCCTTTCAGACTTTCTCTACACATATATGGCTATGTAGAGGGGTATCATTATTTTTTACAAAATGTAATCATGCTATATACACTTTAAAACCTGCTGATTTTGCTCTTTAAACGTACCAGGGACATATTTCCATTGCAACAAACATTGACCTACAACTTCATTCTTAATGTTCACACTGCATTCCATGTGTCAATCAACCACCGTTCACTTAGCCAACTCCTTGCTGATGAACGTTCATGTTTTTTCAATGTTTTGTTACTGTAAAAACATTGTGGCAAATTTCCTACCTTATACATCTTTATATGCATGTAAAATCAATTCATAGAAGTTTCTGGAACATAATAGGTTCTCGATAAATTTGCTTAATGAATAGATGAATGAAAGTGAATGGCTTGGTCAAAGAATTGGTAAATCTGATATTCTGATATATATTGTTAAACTATCTTCCAGAAAGGGCAATTAATCCATTTTCTGTTACTTACATCTTATTTTTTTTTTAACTTTATTGTTTAAATATTTTAGAAAGTTTTAAATCTTTTACCTGTGGTTCTGTCTTAGGGACATTGATTTATAGAAGGAAGAGCCCAATGGCTTATAAAAGCCAACTGCTGAATTTTCAGAAATTCTGAGAACCAGTTGTAAAATGTAGCCATTATTTAAAAATTATGTCAACTTACAATTAAATAAATTACATTTAAAATAAAGGTTATATAAATGCTCAAAGCACACTACTTCCCAACTATTTGACTAAACTTTACTATCATTTATGCTCTTGAAGTCAATTACAACTATCATATCTGAATAGTGACAGGCTACCACATTTCTTCCCAACTCCACAATCGGTTGTTTTATGTTGGCAGCCTGAAATTGGCAATTTATCCATTGGTGGGGTATTTACCCCATAGAAATCAGCAAGTGCTATAAATCAGGGCTTGATTCAGTGGTGAAGTTAAAAGAGTTTTTAGTTGAATTAATAATTTATATTATGAGAAAAGGTTTAACAATAAGCCACATATTAGATTTCATGGCAATTTACTGAGAAAAGAGTAGACTCAGATAAACTCCACTTGTCGAGTGATGACTGAATATTAACTACAGATTCCAAATTAGAAAAGAAAGAAAGAAAAGCATTCTGAGAAAATTAACTGAATATGTGGAATTAAATTTGTTTATAATAAAGAGTATTGTGCATTTTTACACATTTTATATTTTTCATATTTTTTAATTATTATTTGTCACAGATATTCTACCACTACTTAGAATTTGGGCATTAAAAGAATGTTATATTAACAGACTCATATACTGTATAATCTGTTTGAATTGGCTTTCTCCACTCAACATAATTCTCTGGAGATTCACCAGGTCACTGTGTATATCAGTGGTTCTCTTTATTGCTGAGTAGTAGTATTCCACGGTGTGGATGTACCACCGTCTGTTTAACCATTCAACCATTGAAGGACATCTTAGTTGTTTCCAGTTTGAGGCAATTATAAATAAAGCTACTATAAACATTCATATATGGGTTTTATGTGAACATAAGTCTTCATTTCTCTGAGAGAAATGCCCAGGAGTGCAATGCTGGACAGTATGGTAGTTTCATGTTTAGTTTTCTTAAGAAACTACCAAATTTTACCAAAGTAGTTGTACCATGTTACATTTCCACCAGCAATTCATGACTAATCCAGTTTCTCCATATTCTTGTCAGTATTTTGTGTTGCCACAATTTTTATTTTAGTATTCTGACTGGTGTATAGTACTACTGCATTGTAGTTTTAATTTACATTTCTCTAATGACTAACGATTTGAACATTTTTTATGTGCTTATTCACAAACGATGGACCTTCTACAAAACACCTAACCAGTATTGCAAAAGTGTCACTATCATTAAAAACAAAGAAAGCTCAGGAAATTGTCACAGATTAAAGGAGACAAAAGGGACACAGCAGTTAGATGCGATGCAGCATCCTGAATAGAATCCTGGAATAGAAAACAGCCATTAGTGGAAAAACTGAAGAAATCTAAATAAAGTCTGTTGTTTAGTTAATTGAAATGTATGGTTGATGGGTAAAAATTTTAATAGGACAGCCTGCAAGAAAAAGGTTCTGGAGCCACTGATGAAATCATTTTTTGGAAAAGAGGTCAACTCATCTTTTAAATGTGAATATGCACACTTACATAATCTTAAAATGACACAGCTTTTGAGTAATTTATTCCATTTTTGGGGTTTCTCCAATATGGTTAATTATAAAACCACTGTAAGGTCATATTATTCTCTTAATAATATTCTTTTGGCCACATTATCATCTTCTAAGAGATTCTACAAGTACATAATTACTTGCTAAATGCGGGAATATAAATATATTATGAGAACTTGAGTTAGACAAGCAAGCAAAAAACCATAATTTACCATAAACAACAACGACCATATAATTCTGTGCTAAATTGCAGCGAAAAGATGACCCTTTAATTTTATCTCATAGTAACATTTGTTACATAAATTGCACTGTTAACATCATCTCCATGAACATCCCTTTCAGAAAGTTTTTAATAAATTACTGAAAAATATTTTAACAGAAGCATATAAATTAAATTCTGTATATCTCTTCACTATAGAATTTACCTTACAGAGTTCTAAAAATGAACTCCTATAACTCTCTCATTTAATAAACTTACAACTTGCAGTGCCCCATTCCACAGTAAGATGCTACAGTCAATCCTCTACTCTTTAGTTTGGGGTGGCCCCATTCCTCTTATTTGCTCCTAGGTGGGTACAGAATCCAAGTGGCTGCCAGATTATAAACTTTAATACATTTGATGGTAATAGGCTCAGCTGTTTTTTTTTCTTTCCTTCTTTCGGGTTATCAAATACGAAACATGACCTGGCATTCTGTGTTCTGCACAGGACTGGCTGGATACCTAAGTTTTCCCAGACCTACTACTGTCTTTATTGGTAAAGACATGGGTAAACCACTAGACGATGCACTTCTCATATTTGGTAGTTAAAACCTGCAAATCAAACTTCTTCCAATGCTTTAAAGACTTCTAATCTATTTTAATAGAGCTGCTTTTATGTTTAAAAAAATAAAAGCTATTCATGGTTAGACAGAACTATATAATTACATAACTATTTTTTTTTTTAAGTGTGGAAGGAGAGGATCTTGAGAGCAAGACAATTTTAGCCACAAGAACCGAGGTTTGCATGGGAGACATTTTGCAATGGAAATTTTTTTCTTCCCACCATTTAGAAGTGTATTTGATTGTTTTGGTTGGTGGAGGGGCGTTGTACAGGTTTCGGAGTGAGTTTGGGAAAGAAAACAAGTGATAAACATTCTTCTTTCGTTCTTTGTAACCCTGAGTTCCTTGATAATCTTTCCGAAAATCTGTTTTTCTTCTAGTGGCTAATTACTTTTCTCTTTATCCTCAAGAAGGAAAAGAACCGTCATAACCCCTCAGCCAGTCAGTGTAGATTAGAGGAGAAACTCAGTAGGTGCAGATCTGGTTACATCATTCTCCAGAGCGTCACCCATTTGCAAGCCAGGTCTCTTTCCTCTTCCAGAACGCCCAGCCCCGTCAGAGGGTTGACTGGGGTCAACACGAAGGATGAACACAGAAAGGAAAGGATTACCCTGAATAATGGGGACCCCTCTGAGCACCAGAGAATGTTCGTTCTATTTAGCCCTTTTTTCCTTTTTATGAAGTCCATTCTGGCTGCTTCTGTCCTCCTCTGGAAACAGATTATCTTTAAAAAAAAAAAAAAAATCCATTGATTAATGAAGCCATTTCCAGTAGATCTTCTTCCAATCAGAAATTCTCCTTAATAGACCCTTGTATACCCGAAACTCTGTTCTTTCTTGCTCTGTGGAGTCGGTCTTGTCTTTGGAGCATTCCCAGAATCTGAAGAGACGGTGACCTCTGATTAACCACTGATGCCACAGTGGATCCCTAACCACAGTTTATTGATATGAGCGGTGGCTATGACTCTAAAATACCAGGTCCAAATGGCTTAGTCTCCATTAATAATTACAATGACAATAGCTAGCATTTACTTAGCACTTAAGAGTTTTGCTAAGCACTGTTCTAAGTGCTTGTTGTACTATCTCATTTAATGCTGATAACAACCTTGAAAGTCAGGTAATCATAATCCTCCCCATTTTACAGATGAAGAAATAGAGGCACAGAAAGGTGAAATTCCTTGCTCGGAATATCATAGTGGCACAGCCACTCCATGTTTAGCCACTATGAATATTAATTACTACTTATACTTCCCAGCCGGATAATTTTCCCCAAGCAAGTCAATCCCATCTTAGTTTCCTCCTCTGCCATTTGCCTAGATGACATCAGTATTAATGCCTGCTCCCATCTACTTCAGAGACTTGTTGGAAAGATTAAATATGATGAGAGGGGAATGTGTTTGGGTTTTTTTTTCCTTTGGAGCTGTTATAAAACATGTAGAATATAGAATATGTAACATATGCAGCAAAATCTTAGCTCCTGGGGTGGGAACTGAGTGCTTTCTAGAGTCAAACCGACACTACAAACAGAGGAAGCTGCGAATTCTCCAGCCCCTTTCCCCGACCCCTCTTCCATCCAGTCAAGCCCAAAGCCTCCGCTGCGGTGGCAATCCACTGCCACTTCCTGGTCGACCTCACCACTGCTGACCCTCGTCTGTATTTTGTATCTATTTTTAAAATGCAGATTCTCCAATGAACAACATGGGTCCTCGGCTGGCTCTTTACGAGCAAAAGAACTAGACTTCCTTCGAGACTTTTAAAGAAAACACACAGAACATAGCACAAGTGTTGAAATGAACCCGACAGCATGTCTTCCTGTCCTGTTATTTCCTCTGCCTCTCTGCATCCTCTCTCCATGTCTGATTCTCTCTCCTCCCGTCTGCCTTGTTGTTGGGTGTGAGACCCTCCATCTGATTGCCTTCTCATTCTCTGTAACTTCTTCCCTTTGCCCCTCACTCCTCCTTTAGTTTACCGATTAAAATACTGAACCAATAGATAACACTATTTACTCTCACTCAGAACAGTTAAGGGGAATAGTGGAATATTCTAAACACCTATTTCCAAAAAGAACTCCAAAATACCTGAAGTTGCTAATGATTTATACTCCCATTTCTGTAATATTTAGGAGGGGGTCAGGAAAGTAGCTTGTTAAAGAGACACCCTGGAAGCTTTCTTTTCCCACGTGAAGCCCACCAGAGCCCACTCCCTTTCAGAGCAAAGCAGCTGCGTCTGAGCTCTGCCAGACGATAGGCAGCAAATTGTTCTCCACAATCCTCTCTGGTTCTACATAACATCAACGGAGCGTCCTTCTGCGCTGGAGAATTGAGCTGAAAGGCTCATCAAGTGTGTAACCTACAGTTCCTTCAGGATCTGAACAGAAGCTAAAGGGCCCATGTGCAATAACTTAACTTGAAGGGAGACTGTACATAAGCCCCAGAGAGCGGAAGTCAGCCCTACAGTGGCTTGTGAAATAACGAAAGCAAATTAGCCCAGGATTCTTTTTGTTGTGTGGGAAGGTGATGGCAGAGCAAATCTTCCAAATTTAAGTATATTTTATGTTAACCACATAGAGTAGTATAGATTTGTTGCTTTAAGTCTCATCCACAGGGAGCTCGAATTGGGTTTGTTGATTTCTTTTATTACCCAGTAAAATGACTCCAGTCCTTGTTTGTATTTACCTGAGAAGTACCAATCTATTTCTGAATAGCTTTACAACTTTAAGTGGTTTTAAGAAACTTCTTTTTAATACCATCTAGTTAATTGTACCGTGATCGCTCCTAAGTAGAACATTATATCTATCAGTCTTAAGTGCTGAGAGAGCTATAATAGCTTCAGTCATATTATTATACTTTCTTTTATATAGAGCACTGGGAAAGCTGAAAATTAAATATGTGTCAATCTGCTACCATTCTATTACTTACCTTAGTGTTAAGTCAACACTAACGAAACTCTATCACCTCTGGTAAAATTATATTCTGAATTCTTTGATGATAGAATATAAGTTCAATGTAGACCTATACTTTTCCTTGTTTTCCTCACTCTATTAATTTAAAGATGTCTTCAAGTTTCTGTGTATTCCGATTTGTGAACTTTCGGTTAGTGCACTTAGTAGGGAGAGAACCGGAATGAAGGGGAAAGAATTAACTGCAGAATCACAATCATGTGTGGGAGACACTGCTGAAGCTAAATCCTGAATGCACTCCACATACCACGCCCGGAAATGGCCACATGTTAGGAGAGAGCCAGGGCCAAGAAAATGGGCCCGAAGCTAGATACACCCAAAGCAGACCAATCTAGATGTGGTCCAACCCACCAAGGGCAGCTGTTTACAACACCCATGAGGTCTTCTTAAACACGAAGCCTCAGGCCCCACCTCAGGCCAACCAAATAAAATCTGCAGGTGCACGAGGTGCTGGAAGGAGAATATGAATGCACCTGCCAGTCTGAGGTGCCCGTCTGTGCTGCCCCTGAGCCTCCGCTGGGCAGACAGAAGGCCCATCTTGCTCGCCGCAGGAACTGACGAGGAATACCAGTCAGTCCCCTTCGCCAAGAATGGCGCTATAGATGTAATGAAAGGAAAAAAGCTGCAATTCTTTAAAAATTCAAATCAACCATTGAGATCTGGTGGCCCGGGAGGTAGTGATAGGGAAGAGGGAAAGCGTCACACACTCCACTCCCACCCAGTGTTGAGACAAAAAGCTCTTGTTGCAACAATTTTACCTTCCTCTATGAGCAATGTTATTGGATTTGATTTTTTTTCTTCTTGAGAAGGATACATTGAAAAAATTGACCTAAATTCAGTATTCCATCCAGATGCTTTCAATTTGGCAGATGGGAAGTAAGTTTTGCATAGAGACTGAGCTCACTGAAAGGGATTAGAATTTTGAGCTGGGAAGTCCAAAGGCATTTTAAAGTCAAGAAACTGTTTAGGAAAAAATAGCTAGGAGTGACCTTGATATAATTCTGCAATGATATTCACATCTCAGAGCCATCTTGGAATAAGCTCCGCTGGGTTCTTTTGTACCTAGTCTTCCCGGCATTGCATTCAAAGCAACATACTTTATGCTAAATTTCACTCAGGCAAATGACAAAAGGTGAGAGGTGTAACAGGATTCAAAACACATCTAATTGAAGTTAGGTGAGCCAGTCACGGAAAGCTCTTGCAGGACAGGGTGGTCGTAACCCAACAAGGAGCCACCACCGCAAGGCCGCACCGCCCAGCTGATGGAGGCTCAGAACTGTCCCCTCTCGGCAGTTCGACACAGTTCTGGACCTCACACTCGAGACACATGGCCATGGGCGTGGTGTGGACAGCTCCACCATTCTCCCAGACTGACTCTGATCTCAAAATAAATCCCTTGACCATGTGATGTATTTATTACATAAGCTATTTTGCAGTTTCTTTTTTCCTTAGACATTTGTGTTTTACTCAAGGTTTTGCCATTTTTTTCAGTAAGTAGGTAGCCTAGACACCAATAGCTGCTAACATCAGATGATATTTAAATACTTTTTTCTATTCATTTTTAAATAATTTATTGATTTAGGAGTAAATACATCTTTCAGTATTCTTGAATATATCAGGTAGTAAGTGCTAAAGAACTGTATGACATTGTTATTTATATTTTTCCACTAAGATAATACAAATGAGTGTTTTAATTTTAAAAGAAAAACAGAAACTTTGGCATTTTGAGAAAAGGTAAAATTGAACCATTGCATACATAGATTACATAAAAATTACACATGTGGCCTATACAAGTAAGGGGTCTAAATTTAGCTTTGGGAAAGGTTTTAGTTTCTTTAATGACTATAATGATTATCCCATCTCAAACGGGGGGACACGAAACTAATAAACGCATTCAAAACTGGATCAAAATGATTACTAACTACAGAAAAAATAGTTAAGCATGGTATATTAGTTTCCTGGACTGCCATAACAAAGTACCAGAAACTGGGTGTCTTAAAACAATAAAAATTTATTGTCTCACAGTTCTGGAAGCTAGAAGTCCAAAATCAAGGTGCTGGTGGGGCTGTGCTCCCTCCAAGACACTAGGCGAAGATCCTGCCCTGCCTCTTCCAGCTCTGACAGCCCCGGGAGGGCCTAGGCTTTGCAGCAGCATCCCTGCAACCTCCACCTTCCCATGACCACTTTCCCTCTGTGTCTCTGTCTTCTCTTCTCATAAGGACATCAGTCATGTTGGATTCAAGTTAAGACCAGGCCCACCCTAATGGCCTGATCTTAACTTGATTATATCTGCAAAGACTCTGTTTCCAAACAAGGCCATCCGCATGTCCCAGGGGCAAGGACATATTTTTTGGAAGCAATACCCACTCGACCCATAGCACGTGGCTCGCATTTTCTCGGTGATGCAATATGGCCTGTACCGTCACCGAAATAATAGTATTATTCTCTCGCTCTCTGATTCAAAAATTATCATTTATTCTCATTTGCCTTCACAAAACAAAGAAACCCTTAGAAATCAAGCCAAGTTGCAAATGTTACGTGTCCAATGAGTATTTGATAAAAGTTCTCTTAGAAAAGAGCAAAGGGCATCTAGGGCATATCGGTGATGGCTGCCCCAATAACAGGAGCTAATAACTTAAGATCCTTGGGACTGTCAAGTAACTCACCTGCCCGGGTGGCATAGTGTTTAAGAAAACAAAGTTATGATAAGTTCAAAAGATTCATCGAGGGGAAGAAACAGAAATCCATCTAAAGTATTTTACTCCATAAATATCATAAATAATTTCGCATGACAATTCTTTGATACCACTTGAATACTTAGAAAACATAATTCACACGAAGTTATGTACCATTCATGATTTAACATGTTGCAGTGAACAACTTTTTGTTGTTACAATTCTGGGCCTATAGTTAAATATGTCACTTTCTTCCCAGACTTACAATTTTCCCAACTTCTCACCTCGAGGGCCTTTTCCACTGTCTCTTCCCCTCCTCCCATCCGGGTTCCTTTCCCTTCCTTGTGGTCCCTGGTGGCCACCTTCACAGGCACCTCTCGGCAGCACTCCTGGTTGCTGGCTGCTTCTGTCCTCGGCCCTAGCCCCCCGCTCCTATCCTAGTGTGCTCAGTAGACACCCGTGCTTCTCAAACTTGAATGTGAGATCTTGTTAAAATGCAGATTCTGATTCAGCACGTCTAGGGTAGGGTCTGCCATCCCGCGTCTTTAACAAGCACCTGGGTGACACCCGTGGACCACACCCTGTGTGGCGAGGCTGTACACCCTGACTGACTGGCCCCCAAGGCCTTCACTGTAAGTCCCACTATCCCCCCCAACCTCGTTGGGCCTCTCCTGCCCCACAAGGTCTCATACTTCAAAATGATCTCTTACTGCTGATCCGCGCCTCCTCTCATGGCTCCTGTTGCCTTAAGCGCATCTCAGGTAGCTAATGAATAAAATAATCCTACTAAATAAATGGCTGATACGCTCTCCTTACCTACCCTCCCCTTCCTTCCAGAGGTTTTCTTTAGCGGTTTGTCTGAATCTCTAAATCAAATAGTCTTCGCTTGAAGTGTAAATATTGGTACATTTTTCTGGGGAACAAAGTCAAGATTATTATGAGACTTTCGAAGACTTCTCTAATCCCAAAAGATAAAAAAGTCATACTCTAAATAGCAAAATGTCAGGCACTGTCAATACCACGTTGGAAGGCCGTGAGAGGGGTCGGGGTGGGGGCTCCCCTTAAAGCACACCACCTGGTTTTCTCCCCTTCCCGTTGCGAGGCTGCTCACGAGGACGCGGCGGGCGGGGGGTGGGGGGGTGCAGGGGGCAGCAGAGCAGGGGACTCCGGGGGTGTCCTCCTCACACTCCCTCAGCTCAGAGGAGGAGCTTCCTCATGGTCAAACGCAACTCCCACGCGGAGGCCGGCCTGTGGGCTGCAAGGTCAACTCCCAGTCCCCAGGGAAACTGAAACTAAGATCAGATATGGAGGGGGAAAGCTGTGTCCTCACCTTGTCCATCTGTGGCTACGATTTCAGGGCCCAGGAAGTCCAGACTCCCCAACCCGGGAGAGGACAGGGGTCCCCAGGCCATAGGGAGAACGCGTGCCCCTGCGGAACAAGAAGGGTGTCCCCGGTCTCCTGGAGGCCCTGGAAGCCCCCTTCCCTGTCCCCCACCCCCTGGCCCCTGGACACGCCGCGTTTAGCGGCACAGTACACGAGACAGCGAGGCAGCGTGTGTAAAGCACCCAGCCCGGCAAACATTAGGGAGTCAATAAATATTAGTTGCCTTTCCCATTAAAAGTAACGCCAGCTACGCCGTTTATGTGATTCGCTTGCCGTTATTACCATCGAGCACAGTGAGGAGTGTACGCGTAATTAAGTATGTACCACTATGGTAATTTTGTTTTTAAAATTTTATTGATAACATCATTATACACTTTATGTAAGCTCAGAGTTTTTCTGCTTACGCAGCATGCTCATCTGTTCCTAACTTTCAAAAAAAAAAAAAAATGCAAGGGAACGTCTGAGGGAAGAACAGTTGAGTGGTTTAACAAGGTAAAAAAAAAAAAAGTTCAACACCTCCCTGCAGTGTGAAATCTCGCTTTCCTCACTGTTCCTCCTGTTGGAACCCAGATCCCAGTCGCACCCCTCAACCCCGGTGCTCCCCACCCACCTGCAGCCCTCTCCCCTCCCACTGCTCTCCCCACGCGGCGAGAAAAGGCCGGCAATGCCCAGGAACATGGCCTCCCGCCTGCTCCTGGATGCTTTGATTAATACGTTGCTCAGCCACAGCAGTGTGGGAACACCAGCCACGCGGAGAATGCTACGGGAGCTGGCAGTCGCCTGTCTAAGCTATCCTCACGACAGAATCCCTGCCCAAAACACTGGCTGGGAGGCAATGTGGGCTGTGACTTAATGGCACAGGAAGCTGAAAGCAACCACACCCATTTATCACTGTCTGAGGCTAGGAGGAAACTGTAGCATCCAAGTGAAAAACAGCCAGACCTCTCAAACTTGAAAGCAGACATTAATGAACGAAGCACAGGAATCAAGTTGAAGTTGAGGTTGTGGTTAAACCAGCTGGAACTCTCTGTCATGGTCTAAATATGAATGATTCTTACCAAAAAAAAAAAAAAATCTGTGAAGCCATTGAAAGTATTTAGAAAATCCTCAACAGTATCTATCACGGTATAACAGTAATCTTGATTCGTAACTAACCGCAGGAAATGACAATATCCACAAATGAAATCGATGATTTCAAAACGCCTTGTAACAGCGAACAGCTTCGCCTCCCAAGTATATCCTACAGAGGCCTTTAAATATGCTCCTCGCAGAGCTCACCAGAAATACACTACTTGGCCTGGTTGCCCAAGAACGTCCCTTGATATTTTCTTTTTGCTGAAATTAAAAATAGGGTCACTGTCAACAGACACCGGCACTCATTACTCTCGTCATGTGCACTCCTACGACACTGATGAGCCAGGCATTGAAAGCGAAGCATCAAATCTATTAACGCTAAATCCTCCAAACCGCTGGCCTCTCTCAGCCTGATCGTTAGAACTGCCATTTCTTACAAAGGATGGCACCTCTCCCATCCTCTACCCTTGCGGACCTTGTGCTAGTAACACACACGTTTCCCACTGCAGTGAAGAAAATAAAGCAGATATGGCACTAAGAATCCTGGAGCTGGTTAGAGTTGCCAGGTTTGCAAGAATGAATCGAAAGTTGATCTCCAAAATATTTTTAAACTTTCATATTTAGGAAATAAAAAGATTCTTAACTTTCAGAAAAGAGTAATGATCTGGAATTTTGTTATCAAATCAGGTGAGTTTTAATAGCTCATTTTAAAAATTAAAATTGAAATGAAATATGAAGGTTGAACAGAATAGTGGATCAAAGCATCCAGAAAACAGATGAAAAAGGGAATATTTGTGAGCACAGAGTCAAAAAAAAAAAATCCTCATTCCAATCCCACAGAGAACCGCAATAACCCACCCAGATAGAGGACCTGCCCTAGAAAGCAAGTGTCCTTGTCACCTAAACCATCAGTCTCCAACCTTTTTGGCACCAAGGACCGGTGCTCCTATGAGAATGTAATGTCTGATGATCCGAGGTGGAGCTGAGGCGGTGATGCCGGCGCTGGGGAGCGGCTGCAGATACAGATGAAGCTTTGCTGGCTCACCTGCCGCTCACCTCCTGCTGTGCGGCCCAGTTCCTAACAGGCTACAGACCACTACGGGTCCACAGCCTGGGGGTTTGGGGACCCCTGACCTAAACAATATAAAGCTGAATGAAGGCATATTCCTTAAGAAAAGGAAACAACTTCTTACTATTTGAAGAGCAACCCATTATTTTTGAAATACAAATATAAGATTAAATATAAGATAAATAATTCTGAGAGCGATTCTCCACCCACTCAGGGTTCAAACTTATTTTCTAACATTTACAATAGAAACTTACTACTTCACTTAAATGCTGTATATATCACAGTGCATTTCCTTAAAAATTAGTATTCACAAATCTTTCCATGACATGATGTTCTATCATGCAAAGTTACAGAATATGCAGCTCACGGTGTCACTGCCACTTCTTTCAAAGCCTTTCTTGTTATGACCCTACCTTCCGCAAATCACCTTGTTAATAATAAAGGTGTTCAGTCTAGAAGTCTGGAGAGAGGATAAGTCTATGAAAATCTTGAAACTATTTTTTCCCAGGATCCACAGCTTGAGGCCAGTTTTCCATGAGATACGTATAATTCTTGCCATTAAAGTTTTGATTTAAGGGAATGAAAATTCCCTCAAGCTGGTTTTAAAGGAAATCGAGAAATCGGTGCACAGTTACGGAGGCATCTCAGAGAATCTGAGGGCAGGAGGTCCAGCTCAGCTTCCTGAGGAACGACAACTGGGAGGAAGAGCCTTCTGTCTTCCCCGCCCACACCCCCGCCCCCCACCACGCCATGTGTCTCTCTGTCTGCCCTGCCAGACTTCCTTCTGTGCTGCCCCTGCGAGACGGCACCTCACCCATCCTTGCACATCCCAAGCCCACAGTCCCAGAAAACAAAACCAGCTGAGCCCAGCTTGACTCGAGAGCCCATCCCTGACCCACGCAGCTTTGGCCTGGTGAAGGAGCGGAGTCTTTTGTTACAAACAAGGCTGGAGGGGCCCGCCCTTTGTGGGGTGGGAGGAGGCAGTTCTTAGACAAGGCAGAAATACACTGTGCAGGCATCCTCAAAGGTACCTGGGACAGTTTCTAGTAAGAAATACACATAAAATGGTGATGCGGCCATCAGGGAGATATATTGCTAAGATATTCCCAGTTGGATTCTATCATCAGAATCATGTGTGAATTATTTTATTAGAAAATACATTCTATGTTCTTTCTATATTTGGCGAGACCTGTGTGGCATAATTTTCCTTTCCCTCCTCTTGAGAATCTGACAATTTCCACAAAGTCAAAATGAAGAAGCATGTTTCGATCTGTTTTTGCCCAAAAATATGTCAAGAATAGTGTCCTTTTGACAAGCCAGGTAAAATTTAGTTCCTATCACTAACAAGCTTCCACTTCCAAATATACCAAATATAGGTATACTATCTACCAAATATAGGTTTGCAACTTCAGTAGCTTTAGGAAGATCACCACCGCTGGCCAATAACTGATGTGAAATCCCAGGTTGAAAAGAATTATCCCTCCCCTCCCCCACCGCCACCCCACTCAAATTAAGGGAAAGATCCAAGCAAGAGTGAGGAAAGGAGGCTATCATTACAGTCTGCACCATGGGAGTGCTGTCTCTTCTGCTTCTGGAAGGAGTTAAAACTCTTATGGAGCAGCTATTATGTTCCACATACTATGCTTTGCATGTGGCATACATGAGATGATTTAATCCTTAGAGCGACCCTGCAACTCTGTGGATTGGAAAAACCCTGAGCCTCAGAAGGAGTAAATAATTTGCAAAAGATAAAAAAGAAAAGAAAAAGCCCCACAGAAGTCGAATCTAACCTGGCTCGGCCCCGTCCTGCGGCCCACAGTGTTTCTCTCGCTTGAACTTACGCGACACGGACAGTGTCAAGGCCCAGCTACCAGTGCCCCTCACATACTGACTCAGGCAGCAGAGTTACGAGCTAGCTGCTGTCGGCTCCCTTTTGCAGATATGGAAAAGGAAGCACAATGGCACCAAGTGCTCGCCCAAGTTCATACTGTAATGAACCTGTAAACGGTGGAGGAGAGATGAGGACCCAGGCTACCCAGCTGCACAGCACGTCAAGCTGCACCCACTGGAGGATTTGATTCTGTAGACAGCGCATGGCCTTCTTGGAGACAGCTCTCCTGCTGAGTCAATATGCCTGAGCTGTGTCTGAGAGAGCAGCCACGATTCCACCACAAGTTCAATGTGAAACTGAGTTAAAATTGTGTAGCTCGCCTTTTCACTGCACACGTGCAGAACAGAAATGACAGATTTGGTAGCCAAGATACTCAAATCCTTATTTTACTCTAAAACAGTGTTTTTTCCTTATAGCCCCTAAAGATTCAACACATCAAGATATGTTAAGGATGTTATGAATGAGGGGAATCTCTTTTGTGTGTGTGTGTGTGTGTGTGTGTGTGTGTGTGTGCGTGCGTGTTTGGGGAGTGGGAGGGCGTAGTATTAAAGAACACTGGTGAATCTCTTCTAAGAATATTGTTTTCCTCACCTCTCATGTTAAGCATAAGCAAAGTTGGTCTCTCTCTGATAGAAGACCTGTATTCCTCTAGTATCTTTTTTTAATTAAATTTATTGTGGTGACATTGGTTAATAAAATTACATAGGTTTCAAGTGTACAATTCGATAATACGCCATCTGTGTGTTGCATTGTGTGTTCACCACCCAAGGTCAAACTTCCCTCCGTCACCATATATTTGACCCCCTTGACCCTTATCTACCTTCCCATTCCCCTCTGGTAACCATTAAACTGTTGTCTGTGTCTAGGGTTTTTGTTTGTTTGTCATGTTTATTCGTTGCTTTCAGTTTTATATCTCACCTACGAGTGAAATCATGTGGTTCTCAACCTTTTCTGTCTGACTTTTTCGCTTAGCATGATTATCTCAGGATCCATCCATGTTTTCGCAAATGGCAGTGTTTCATCTTTCTTATGGCTGAGTAACGGTCTGTTGTATCTAGAATCTTTTTTCTCCTGCTTGCTCCATTTAAAGTCTTCGATGTCAAACCGCTACAGTGCCGCTGGCTCAGACAGTGTACTGTGACCGCCCCTCACGCACTGTGTCCGCCGGACTCACCTTACAGCAAGCGGCACTTCGGCTGCAGCGAGCTGTGGGGGCCCCAGGGGCCACAGATTGTAAACTATAGCTTGTGGGTGGGTGATGCTAACGAAGTTCTTTGAGAAGCCACATTTGCTTGATTTCACACTTTGCTGTGTCCCCTTTAAAACTGTTAACAAAAAGCTGACAAATGTGTTCTTTATCATTAATTTGTCCCTCCACTTTCTTTGTCCCTTTCTGTTCAAAGGAAACCATTTCCATTCGTCCCACTACACTGTAACCCTTCATGACCACCCAAAACCAAGCATCCCCCCCAAAACTCTCAAAACCCTCGTGCAGTGAACGCCTCCCCGCGCAGAGCTGTGCAGGCAAACCATTTACGGCGTCCCAGGACCAGGGAGGGCCACAGCCGCACCGCACTTCTGCAGAGACGAAGCCACTCTCAGAACCCGATCTTCAGAAGGAAATGCCAAGTTTGTTTCACGTCAGCCTTTGCTTCAGACCCGGAAAAAAAGCCGATCAAAGCAAAAACCGTTAGTCCGGCTGGTTATTTCCAGGCGAAGCAAAGGGCAGATGGAAAGCCTCTCAGCTGGCTGTAGTGCCTCGTCTGGCCACCCCCAGTTTCTTTGGAAGAAGCTGAGCAAAACTGAACCCCTGTCAAATGGGAATTCACACACACACACACACACACACACACACACACACACACACACACACACACGTTTACTTAAATAACATTATTAAGAATATATAGGCTGAGCTGTCACATGGACAGCTGGTCTGGCTGCTTCGGCAGTTCAGACACACCAGGCTGGCTGCCCAGCTTGTCGAGGGCCCAGCCTCCCAACTGCCCTGTAGTGACAAGACGGTACACAGCCTTGGTTGTACACATAACCCTCAAGCCCAACACGACCCTCATTAAGGTGGAAGAACTTCTGGAAGCAAGCCTGTGATATTTGTATATTCAAAATCAACCTATTGAGTATAATATATATATAAAGGAGAAAACCACCTCTGCTACTTCATCTGTTTGCATTCACATTTACATGCATACGTTAGAGTTTCCAACTACCTACATATATGTGGAATTAATAAAAACATGTAGTCTCACACACGCGCACACACAGAAAGGGTTCTAGATATACTGCACTTATCACATATGAAATATGTTAATGATTCGCAGAGATTCTGATTTAAAAATTGTGTAGGAAAAAAATGCAATCGATTTTTAAATGAGTTTCTTGCCCTAGTACTCAACTTTCTTACCAAAGACCATTTTTCTCATTGCTCCTTGGTACAAATGATTTGAGTGTTGCCTCTGCTGGGCTTCACCAAACATAAAAACACAAGCAGCGATCGGTCTCGTCCACGTGTGCGCACCTCTGCTGGCTGGCTGTGCATAAGTCCCACTGACTGTTCTACATGCGATCGTTAAGACCGCAATGCCCAGCGGGTGTCAGGAAATCAAGGCTCGGTTGGCTCGGTGATTCTGGGGTCACATCTAACTTTACCTGTGCACAACACATCCCACAACTTCATCTGCAACACAAGTGGGCACTGGCTGCATCCAATCTGTTTTACGCTGTATTATCACTGGGCGAAAATGGCCTTGTTCTCCCATTCCCTCCATTTTCCAACTGAAAAAAGAAAGGAACTGATAAGCCTGAGCTCAATTTGTTCTGGCAATGATTGCAAAGTTCCTACTGTGAGGGAGGCCCTGCCCATCCGTGTGGAATGACACGCTGCCATCCAGGGTCCAAACAAAAGGAGCCCCTGCTTTTCTCCGAGTGTATTCAGCCATGTATAGACATATTGGCCAAGATGTCTGCCCATTCACATCTTAATGGGAAAAAGAGAGAGACAAGAACCTGGGGGCGGGGGGCGGCGGGGGGGGATGAAAGACTATCAAGTAACACCGGACAACAAAGCATGAACTTGGTGAAGAAGAAGAAAGGAAACTATTTTGACCACAGGACAGTAAATCACTGATCTAATGTGGATATATACGTTTTAGTACTATCCAGCAAAATTATGCTTTTATTACAGATAAAGGTTTCTATAATGACACTGAAATATGAAACTAAAGAAAGTTATGCTAGGAAATTGGATTATATGAGCCTCTCTCTTCCATCTTCTTTCCCTTTCCCTTTCCCTTTCTCAATCTCTCTCAATCTCTCTCTCTCTCTCTCTCTCTCTCTCTCTCTCTCTCTTTCTCTCTCACCCCTCCCACTCACTAAGGTACAGTTGCACATTAATTCAACCAAATGAAACTCTTAGGATGAAATACCACCGAAATGCATTCTAAAGTGTAATTCCTCTGAAACAAGTATGTAACTTTATTTTTTTAAAAAAGTACCAGTCAAAAGGTGAAAAAATATATTACATTATGATGAAAAAGAGGTCATTTAAGAAAAGGCTGAAATAACACTTCTTTTTGAAATGGCATATGGAGGCTTTTACAGCACTAAAAAAAAAAAAAAAAAAAAAAAAGAAGTTTGATGACTTTTTCTTAATATTTGTCCTAATTCTCTGCTCATGATCAGAAGGAAAATGTTTGAAGATAAGGTCACTTTAAATTCTAGGCCATGGCATATGTCCTCTCTGGAGCCGAATGCCCTTCCCCACCCCCACCTTCAACTATATCTAATGATAACAGTTCTACCCATCAACAGTCCTGTCTACTAGGAAAACAGCTGACAGGGAATGTCCAAGATACCAGAAATCATTTCTCCCAGCAAAAGTCACTTATTTCAAAGGATAGGTAATGAAGTGAACTGGGGAAATTAAGTTAATTTTAAAATCTGTTATTAGTTGCTTCTCTTTAGTCGTAATGGAAATAGGGGGAGAAATTACAGATTCAATAACAACATGCATTTTTTTCCATTACAGAGAATGACTAATTCAATGGGTGAATCATTAGAAAATGATCCCTCTAGCCTTATGGAACTGCAGACACAGAAACAAAAAGGAAGTTTAAGATATAAAATACAGTGTAAAATTGTTGGGAAAAGTGAACTACAATCCCCAACGAAATTACCTCTTATGGCAATTAAGGGCCCGTTAGTTGGAGCATTAACAGCCTCAGGCAAACTCGACAAACCCATTCCTGGCTGCCGGTAATGACAGATTTCTTAGGGAGTATTATTTAATTAACAATAATTTGAAAGAGCAGCTCAGCTGAGATACTGCATTTACTTACTGGAAACACTAAGCAATGGTAAGTGAAAAAGACGTGCAATTTGTAAGCATTGCCATTATCTTTTGTTTCTGAAACACATAAGGAGCTGATAGGTATTTGCCACTAGACATTTCCAGCTGTCTGTAAGGCCAACATGTCCAAAGAACTTTAGCTCTTACTGTACGAAGCTGCAAACAGTCCTTTGCCGTTTGATCCTGTTAAGAAATCCCTCAGGCCCTCAAACGTTCAGGGACAGCATTCTTTGTCCTTCCCCCCTCTAGACAAGGGCAACCGCCAGCCCCCCTTCCTTGTATACGCCAGGCTGCCTCCCACCCCCATACATCATTTGCTGCTAATCACCTAACATAAGTGATGCCTTTTGTTCTCACTCCCTTCCCAAGTAGCTTTGGGTTGCATCAGCAACTTGGTGGCTAGCTGGGTCTTATCTCCCCCCAGAGATGCGTTCTGACCCCATGGCACTGGCAGAATGAGAAGAAAAGCCTTAGCTGGGTGCTGACTTCTCGCCTCAAAGTTACTGGACTAAATTCCCTACGTTCAACGGCCTCCTTTAGAGCTGATTATAATTTAAAGACCAATTTCAAATTGGCAAAGGAAGGACCACTTTAAGTTGTTCTGATATACAGAGGGAGCTGGCAGCAGGAAGTGAGCTCCACAACTAAGTGGCAAGCTCAGGAAAATGCAGAAATAGTGCACTCCGTGGAAGAAGGAGAAAAAAGTAAGTTACAAAACTTTTCATGTCGTCTGTTATTTCTATGACGTATCTTCACAAAATTAGGTTTAAAACTAGTCGGCGACATAGAAAGACTGTCTTGGGAAATGACTGTGTCAATTTAGTCCCCGTGGGCGCCAAACAAAGCTATGATAGTAATTTTAGATTATTATTGGGTGGCTGTTAATTGTAGTCACCAGCGTCCACTGAAATTCCTGCAACAGAAAATCTTTACCTTGATTTGATTTGTGATAAGCTTAGAAAGGAACAGTCCGTGTGGAACGTGGTTACTAAACAAAACAAACTGTTCACGGCTTCTGAAAAGACAAATCTGAAATCCCAACCAGTCAGTTTGTGCTTAACATGTGGGAGCAGATTCGGATGGTGTGTAGCATCCACAGTGGTTAAGACTGACTGCAGGAGCTAAAGGTTTTTCTCTTTGAGTCTCTTGAATCCAAAGTAGCTTTTGCTCAAATAATATCAAAGGCATCTTATTAAACACACCTCCCAGCAGGATTTTATCACAGGGCATGCTTTATTACGTACAGTATAATCAGACTGATATAACATGGCATCGGCCAGTGAATGTCTTGTTTTAAAACAACTTGTGGAAAGATTTTTATCCCTTTCTTTAGTCCTAATTTGATGCTATTAACCAATTCCATAATTTAAATTGGCTATTAAGATAGGAATCAGTTTGATTTATCAGAATGTATTTCCTATCAATAAGGCTTTATTTTTAGCCTTCTTCTTCAACCTTGATTTACTTCGAGTACTTTGAAGAGAAACATTTGCAGAATTTTTTTCCTTAATATGGATTAAAGCATGTGGACTGGTTCCTGTTAAACTATTCTTAGCCGTACGGTATAAGAACAAAAACTTGTAGAGTTTGTGTGGGTTTCTCTTAATGAGTCTTTACTGTATAGGAAAGACGAAAGGAATTATAGGAGAAAAATAATATATTAAATTCTGAAAAAGACACAGAAGAGCATTTCCTATGTTCTTATCGACCTAGAAAAGAAATACACAGGAATCTCAACTGCTAATGGCAGTTTCCACTAGTGACATTTGAACATCTTTGTGGCACTGCTATATGATATTTAAATACCAGAAAGGGGAAAAAGTACCAGCATAAAAGCAAGGGAGGCACACGATTTTTCCAGACAGCAGAGCTAACAATCCCATCTTGCCACAAGTGTTACCACAGATCACTCAGCAGGTCATTTTAAATTTTTTCTCTCTCTCTTTTTTTTTTTACTGAACTTTACAGCAAGTAAAAGTAGAAATAGTGAGAAGCAAGCGTCACCATCAATTCCATCAATTGAAGGCAGTTTAGAGAGAGATCGCTAAGTTTTTTTTTTTCACTGTATGCTTGTAAATTCACCATTTTTTCTTAGGCAAAAATGAGTAAAATGTTGTAAATGCTTACTATGATGCAAAGTCAGCATCTGAGAAGATCACTGATTGATAGGATTTTTAAAAGACCCGAAGCCCCTCTGATTCCACCCCGCTTAGCAGACCTACACTGAAGTCGGCGGGAAACTTCCTGCCCGCAGTCAGGTCAGTCTCCCGCCGTCTTCTGCCCCTGCCCAAAACGGGGCGGGAGATTTCTTAATCTCCATAAGCAACCTGTCCCAGTTTATAAACTTCACTGTCAGAAAGTCCATCTCGGCTTAAATCTCTTCTGCTACTGGTTAAGGCCACATCCTCTGCCCCTGTCCTGGGAGATGCCATCTCCAGTGAAGGCGGATTTCTAAAATCTGGATGTCAATATGAAGCTGCACCTCTGGCCTTAGAGATGCCTTTCCTCGGCCACTGCAGGTTTCATCTCTAGGGCCCTGTGGACTGCTCTGTGCCTGCTCCCATCCACCCCGACCCCCTTTGGGGTCGTAGCTGTCAGAAACAGACGAAGCCCTGGCAAGGATCCCAGCCCCGCCTGGCAGTACCGCCACACAACTGCCACGATTCTCTTGAAATGAAACTATCATATTGCTGAATCATTGTTCACTTTTTATTTAGTTTTATTCCAAGTGTTACTAAATTCCTGCTTGGTGCCAACACTGTGCTAATTCTGAAGACACAGAGGTGACATTCACTGCCCTCAGAGAATTCACAGGCTAGTGGGGAAAGCAGACTGTGACCTGTGCTGGCCTAATGGACAGAGTGGCATGGGGACACAGAGGACAGGCCTGGTGACTAATAAGTGTTTCCTGGAAAAGAGACTGCTAAGCAAAGAACCTAGGAAAGGCAGTCGTGTTTGAACAAAAGCATGGTGTTAAAGCATAGGATCCATGGCTTATTTTGATGGACCAAAAAGAATGTGAGGGAAATAGAGACCAAAGATAAGGCTAGAATAGTCTATAGGAGCCAGATCTGTAGGACCTTAAGTGCCTTGTCAAGTAGTTTAGATTTTTATCAGTTAAGAAATGAGGAGCCATTAAAGACCTTTTAGCAGGTAAGTGACCTGATAAGATAAGATCCCTCTGGCTGTTAAGAGAACAGGTTAGAACAGGGACACCAGTTAGGAAGCTGCTGCAGTGGTGAAGGTATGAAATTTAAAATACCAAAACTCTCAAGGGCAGGAGGAATGGAGAGGAAAGACAGATTTGAGAAAGACCTAGAAGGTAGAATTGATAGAATTTGACAAGTTAAGTAACCAGAAATGGGGGCGTGGGACGGAAGGAGTCTCACACTGACTTCTGGAATTCTACTTGTATGGCTAGAAGTGCCATTCACTCCCCAGACTAGAGTAAGCAGAGCAAGAGACCTAACAAAGATATAATGAGGAGCCAAACTGGGAGGAAGTGACGGCCACAATGACCCCGCAATCTTGCACTTGTTCAAGGAGTTCTCACTCCCAGATGTTACTAGATTTTACTCATTATTGCTCTGTGATATTCTAACATTTCTCCAAAGAGCCATGTGTCTAAAGCCAAGCTACATCCTTTATCACCACCATTTTAATTTGCTCCACTTTGGTAAAATCCCAATGCTTAGTGATCATGACTTTAAATGGCCTTAAAATTATGGATGAATATTAAACACTTGATACAGAACTTATTCCTACAAAATATTACTTATCATTGCACTAAAGTTGAAAGTTGAAAGTGATTCGCTGTCAACAACTCTCAGAACTGAACACACAGAAGCACATTTTCTCATCTGTTAAGCCTAAGCACAGTCGAAAGTTTTGTATACATGGCTCATCTAGAACTCCCTCCTTTAGCTGCATCACCTCTTTCACAAAATAAATGGAAATTAGGCCATTTGGACAGAACTAGCTCTATATATGTCTTTTTAACTCAAAGAATAACTATTTTCCCCATCCCTTTCTAAATACAAAAACGTGCCTTTCATCTTTGACAGAAATTGACCCTTTGTTGTTCTGACATCACAAAAATTCTTCCACATTGAACTCACTTGGCCCTGGATGGCTTGATTGATATTTTCTGGGTGTGGCAGACTGTATTTCTTAAAGATGGCTACAGTATCTCCCATCACACAGGCTCTTCCGGTGCCTGGCCACTCCCCAGTCATCAGTGGAGTCTAACTCCTTTCCCATCAAGTGGACTTGTGAGTGACCCGTAACCAACAGGATGAAGCAGAGGTGCAGGTGACAGGATTCCAGGGCTAGATGAGAAAAGCCTCCGCTTTGAGAACAAGAGCCCTGACCGTGTACACAGTCCAGCTGCCCTCATGGAAGCCACCATGCTGAGAGGCCCAAATTAGTCCAGGTGGGAATCGCACGGAAAGGTGCAACGTGAGACCACGTGACGAGGCAGAGCTGTCCCAAGCAGCCTCTACCTGCGCCAGACCCCCGTTGTCCCAGTCGAGGCCCCATCTGGCTGCAAATGCCCAGGAAACCCCCCTCCGGCGCCACCCAGCCAAGACACATCCAAATCCCCGACCCACGGGAATGGACCATTGCTGTCTTATGCTACTACATTTAAGGTGATTTGTTTCATAGCAATAGCTAGCCAAAAACAGGAATTAGTGCCAAAATGATCCAGTATAAGGTCAAATGATGGAGGCTGGGTGGATGGGATCTTCCACTCCTCAGTGCCTGAAATGACATTTGAGCCCCTTGATCCAGACCTCCATCTAGTTGGTGATCTTGATGCCAAACTAGATCGGACTCGGATGAGCCTGAAATGACTGAAACAATCCTGGATTCAGAACAGTTCTCGCTCCTCGCTGAATGCTGACCATGTTAACATGGTAGAACTCCCCAAAGAAGAAAACACACTCAACTATATAGTCAATGATTCTATCAGAAGCCAATTGGGCTAGACTTTCGAGGGGGCAGGATGACTCTATGTGAGGCCCAAATTAAGACTATCTCATACACTTGTTTGATAAGGTGATTCCAGTTACCAAGCTAGAAAACACTACTGGAGAATCATCAGGAAATAAAACCAGTTCAGAAAAATGAGGACATTTAACCAAGCTCTGCCCCTTGATTGTATTACTATGATATGTTTGGAGGCAGGCTGCTGTTGCAGTCTATAGATTAAAAATCCACTCTTGCCATATGCTATGGCTGGGCATGCTTGGTTGGGGAGATCCAAGAGACAGTGGTATCAAGGGGAAGAAAATATTGAGTCTCAGGCTTATAAACAATGTCTTCTACAATTACCTCTATAAAAGTAATTGGGATCTGTAGATAATGTACTATATCAGCCTAGAAATCAATCGGCTAATTCTAACACAACATAGCTCACTATATTAGTTCAATTTGAAATAATTCCAGAGTAGATTCTTGCTTTCTGAAAACCGTAGAGTGGCTAAATTCTCTTTCTCCAACTGAAGAGTTAAGAAGCTGATAATAAACAGTGTTTTGAGAATAGCTTTAAAATCAATTCTCAGTCTTCCTTCAAAGACAGATTTCATGGGTATATTATAATTTTTTAAATCATCTGTTGTCGGAAATCTGGATTAGTCTAGTTTTTTTGCTGTAAGAATATTATAACAAATATAAATATATTTAAATTCAAATAAAGTATATATCGTAATTATTTCCTTACGATGAATTACATGCATTTTAAAGACATGACACATATTGCAAAATTGCTTTCAAGAAAGCTTTTGTCAAGCTACACTCCTATATGAAACCTATGAGAATGTCCAGTTCCCCACATTCTCAATGACACTAGTTAACTGACTTTTTAATGCTTTCCAATTTAATAAGTTGGAAATGTCTTATATTCTTCAGCTAATTGTGAAAGTAAAATGTATATATTATAGGTCATTTTATTTCTTCTTTTATGAACTTCTTATTGTCATTTGATCATTTCCTATTGGAATGATCATAGTTTTTAACACTGAACATAAAAATTCCTTTGTATGGTGAGGATAATGAGTCTTTGATTTCTTATGCATGTTACTTAATTTTTATACATAAAATATATAACAATTTTTAATAATCTTTTCATTCAATCTGTCGACATTTTCCATCATTACCTTTGGTAATACTTTAGGAAGGCTTCTGCAACGCAGTATTATAAAATTAATATTCGCCTACATCTTCTCTTAGTATTTCTTATTTTGTTTTACTACATGTCCTACTACCTTGCATGGTTTAACTTTTCCCATTTGACTCTTCAATGAATGAAGAACAGAGATGGATGGTGAAGGACAGGAATATAGCCTTTTCCACCCACACTTACTGAAGGAATCTGCCTGGCCAAATATATAGTACAGATTAAGTTGTACCTTCAAAAGGGGGAAATAGTAATAAAGAACGGGGAAATAAGAAGGGAACAGAGCCTAGCAATTTCACGTGGAAAGAGCTTCAGAACTTCTAGCGCCTGGAAAAGCGGTTTTGAAAACCCTATACTAAAATATTTCCAGATCCTGGATCCTATGAAACTATAATTAAAGGACAGCAGAAATATAATGATCGCAAGTTTTGATGGGGTGGGGGACGAAGCACTAATACATAAGTGCTAATAACATAAGTACTTAATAATAATATTGATTGTTATAAGATCCATTCTGATCTCAGAAACATTTAAAAGTTTTTAAAAAGTCATAGAAAACATAATATACATTCATTAAGTCAGTTTGAAGGCTTTCTTTTCTATTCACTTCTTCAATAATTTTACTTTAAAATGCTCTTTTGAATTTTTCATCAGTTTTCATTTTATGAAAAGTAAAATATTTGCATTGGTCAAAAACAAAACAAGGTGACACTGGAAGAAAAGAAAAAGACAGTCCTTTGCCCCCATCCCCAAATCCATCCCCAAATCCAATCCCCAAATCCCATCCCCAGATCCATTATGAATGTTGTTACTATCAACCAAAGTAGTTGGTTTTCTAGGAACATTTTCGTTTTTCTACATTAACAATTTTCTACCCAAATCCAATCCCCAAATCCAATCCCCTAATCCAATCCCCTAATCCAATCCCCTAATCCCACCCCCAGATCCCCAAATCCAATCCCCAAATCCCATCCCCAGATCCATTATGAATGTTGTTACTATCAACCAAAGTAGTGTGTAAGATTTTAATTCCTTTTTTCTAGGAACATTTTCGTTTTTCTACATTAACAATTTTCTAGTATTTTCCTTTCTCCTCTTCTCTAGGTATGCGTCACTAATTTTTTTTCAAATGCTAAAAATATCTGTCTCGTGCCTCTCAAGGATTTTTCCAAATACTGCAAGAATTTCTCAAACATTCTACCATCAGTTTCACTTGGGGGCTTCTGCAGTCAGGCCTGGTGTACAACTTTATCCCCAGGGCTTTTTGGTGCCAGTCTCCTATGTTAAATCCCCTTGCTCTGGAATCTCGTTTCTTTTTCTTAATTGGCTCTATCATTTTGCGAAAGTGGACTGACTTTCTCAGTAGCGATACTGGGCTCTAGAAGGCAGTGGAGCAATTTTCATCATAGACTTCTCTATCTAGCTGAAGTATCACTGCAATATAAAGATAGAATAACAACATTTTAAAAGGAAATGTAAACGTAGTCATGTGGTGAGGACTGAACTAATAAAAAAAATCTAGGCTCAAGAAAGAGGGGGATTGTCACAGAAACAGGTAGAGGTTGTCCTTGAAAAGTACTAGAGAAAAAAGATCTCATGTCAGCCTCCTTCCCCCAAATTAAGGAGGTAAAAAGCTTAAACACCAGAGATAACCTCCTAGTCATATCCTTTTAACTAAACAACTAAAAAAATCACATAATTTTAGGACACCGTAATTTTTCCAATCCCAATTCCCTCACAAGGTTTCCAAGCATTTCTGTAAAAGATTCCTTAACTTTACATGACAAGAAGTGATGCCAAGGTCTAGGGCCCTTCCGGACTGTAAGGGTTTCTTACGTTTGCTACCCAAGAACAAAGATATCATTTGTAAAGACTCGCTGCTTTCCTGACTTTTATTGCCTTTACACTGTCTGATTATCCTTGCCTCTTAATATGCTCCTGGTAAGAAAAGATATGGAAATCAGCATTTAAAAATTAATTAAATTGAATTAAAAGCTCGAAGGCAGAAAGGATAATAATATCAAACTTAAATAACTTAAAAATACATTGGCGCTCATTCACTACTTACTAAGCACCAAGTATGTGACAAATACTGCACTAGGTATCAGGGATACATGGATAAAAGATACAATTTGTGTCTTCAAGGAGCTTACAATATGGGGAAGAGAGAGAAAAGTAAACACAGTACTGAATAACGAAGAGCCATGGCAGGAAATGCGCAGGTGCTTTGACAAGACAGAGGAAAAGGGAAACACATAGGAAGTAAAAATTAAGCAGAACTTAATCTGTAGCATTAGGTCATGATAACCTATGCTAATCCTTTAACTATTATTATCCTCAGAGTTGAGGCTCAAAAAAGGTTAAGCAAATTGCCCAATGTCACACATCAAGTGGCAGAGCAGAAACAGTCTTAAACCAAGATATCCTGATTCCAAACTATGCCATTCTCCCAAAGAGAGACTTTTTTTGAAAATATATATTAGAAGACAAGTTTCTATTTTCCATTAACAGAATAAATAATAAATAGCAATGAGATTTTCATTTTGTTTTGTTTTATCGGGAGTTTTCTTTTTTCCTTTAATAGATTATCTAATGTCCCGTTTCTGTATGTTCCTTACATCTTAGAAGAATGAAAGATAAAATACCCACGGCTCCAATGTGAGACTGGGGATTAGGTAAAAGGAACAACATCTGAGGTCAAACTGCCCCCAGATGAGTGACATTCCAGATCAATTTCACCAAGTCACCCCAGGTCCGCCAGCACCGGTGAGCCTGGCTTCACGTGCGCGCTCAGGGGCTGGGGCAGAGGAACTCCCGTTCTCTGTGCCCGAAGCTCCTCTGAAGTTTTGAACTAAAATGAGAAGGAAAGTTCTTGTTCGCCTCTTTTAATAATCAGGCATAGAAGGATGAATTGTTTATCCCTAAGTCTAAAACCAAATTTGTTACCTTTCCGGTAACGAATGCCTCCTCCCAACTTCCTGCTGTAACCTAAGCGCAGAGGTTTCCTTGTCATCGATGCACTTTCTCCTACAGCCACCTTCCTTCACATTTATTCAGTCTGCAAATGTTGGAGACTTGGCCTCCTCCAGAGTTCAGACATCTCACCAACCCTTTCCAGCCCTGGGATCCGTGGGCGAAGTTCTCCTCACCAGTTTTCCCTGATTCCCCCACTCCTCTCGTCTGCTCTCCAGCAACACTACTAAACAAAGATTTGATCGGTGATGTTCATATGCTCAAAAACCTTTCATTGCTTGCTGTGAACAACTAAATATATTCAAAACACTTCAGTCCAGCAATAATCACAGCTCCTAGCGGTTCTGGCCTGTGTTTTCTGCAGCATCTCTCATTACTCTCCCGAATAGATGCCATTCTCCCGGACAGGCCCTCTGCATCCAGCATCTGCAAACACTTGCAGGTTTTCTTTCACTTGAAATGCCCTCCCCATTATCCTTCACAGCCTAGTTCATACGCTACCTTAAACCTTCTCCTCTATAATAGAAATCACTTCTTCCTCTTCTGACCTGGCCTAGCTTTTGTTCGTAGGGGTCTTGTGGCCCTTATCACAAAGAGATCATGTTACAGCCAGTCACGTACAAAGCGCATGCTACAGAGTCACTCCTGGAAGCATCCCTATTCATCCACTTGCTTGTTATGTCACACTTCTTATAGCTGTGGTGTAAATACTCACACCACTGCCGATTCCAAGGAGTTCGGAAGAGACGTGTGAATCAGCTCCCGTGAGAGCTGGTAGGAGCCGGATCCCAGCCTACTACTACCATTAGTTTGTCTCTTTGTAAAATGGGAAACAAATCCCTTTTCATGGAACTCATGTAAAGATTAAATGACAAAGTAAATGTAAATAACTTAACACAGCCTGGCATAGAGTAACTGCTCCATGTTGCTGCTTCTGCTGTGATTACTTCTGTTACCCCTGCTGCTGCTACAACACTGCTAGTGATGGCATTAAGCCTACACCTACTCCTACTACTATTTTTACTACTAGTGCTAGTGGTAGTATCTCCCCCACCAAACTGTAAACTCCTTGAAGGAGGGAAAGGGAACTAACATTTCTTAAGCACCTACTATTTTTCAAACACAAGGCTTTCACCATCTGCCCAACACAGTGCTAAAAGCTTTATATATATTTTCTCACTTAATTCTGACAATCACCCTATGAGAGTCTATAATTATCTCCAGTTTGTAGATGACAAACTGAAACTGAAACAATTTAAGTCTCTTGCTCAAGACGGCACAGATACGAAGGGGTAGGGCTAAAACTGAAACAATTTTGTTTGGCTTCACAAACCATTTTTGATTAAACATAGCTGATACTCAAATATTTGTCAAATTAATAAATTAAGTCTTGACTTTAGATGGCAGCAACATTTGCCAAAACTCTTCTTCCTGTGGATTAATCTTTCCGGTCCAGAGAGCACTACAGAATTGTCCGGCCTTCTTAAAGTTCTGTACCAAGGCAAAGTTGCAAGAGAAAACACTGAATAGCAATTATTTGCAAGTTCTTATCAAAGAAAAATTTTAGCCAAAAAATTACATTTAAAATACTTGTTTTTTGTCTACGGCCATGCCACCCTGAACAAGCCCGATCCCATCTGATCTCGATGATAAGCAGGGTCAGGCCTGGTTAGTATTTGGATGGGAGACCACCTAGGAAGAGCAGGTGCTGTAAGCGTAAAATAAATAAAGAAAGAAAGAAATAAAACACTTGTTTTTATAAATGAATGAGCACAAATTTAATGCAATTATAAGTGTCATATAATTATCAGGTAAGACCGGAAATTAGTGACTGTGCGATAACTCTGAAAAATCAAAATTGATCAATCTGGTCTAATTGTAGTCATAAAAATTGCCCATGGACTGAGCTGCAGTTTCATTAGCTTGATTAAAAGTGAAAACAGGAGGAAGGGTAAGTAGGTCAAAAACTGCCTGACTCCTTTAGGATTAGAACATTTAATAGACACTAAGTGTGTGTGAAAGGATCAGTGAGACTCTATTTCCCATTCTTGGAGGATATGGAAAGGAAGACTGGGAACCCTCAACTGGAAAAATTGATTATAATAAGAATGAGAAGCAAAGAGGAATTGGGCATGAACTCTAGAGAAAGGATTTCTAAAGTAGAAATTCCCTTTTTTGTGACCCGAGCAAAGGAATTTACAGCTAGAGGGGCAGCGTACAACCAGGACACACAAAGCAGGTTTTACTATGGAACCAATCGGGTTTTTCAAAGCCAGCTCTTAATTACATAATTCAAGCTTTCTTCCATTTTTTTGTTCTACTCCTCTCACCCACACATGGACACACACACACACACTCCCCTCTACCCTTATATAAATATTGTTCCTAAATTCTTCAGTCAAACCACCCTATGCCTCCCTCTCAATCTTCCAGCCCCGCAGGTCCAGTTCTGAATCTCAGGAACACCGGTCCCTTTCCTAAAGCAGTTTGGCTGTGTGAAGGAAACAGAGAGCGAAACGGAGGGGTGAGAAAGGGAAGATTTCAGGGCCCCGTAATAGCTGCGGTGAACGCTGCAAGCGCGGAACCTTTAGGCTCAGGATTCGCAGCTTTGAGCAACTTGGAATCCACAGAAATATAAACAAAACTAGAATACCCAGGAGTGATGACCACCTGGTCAAAGAAACCTCCACGGAAATTAACTATTTTTAGTTTTTCTTCTATTTGAGATGGTGATACTATGATGCCTCGATTCCAGTCACACCATCGATTAATTCATAGTTTCTTTGAGGGGTGGGGGAAGGGACCATGACCACATTAAACGCACACACTGGTTCCCAGATAGACCCCATCTCAGAAACGTGAGCTTGGGGCATGGAGGGCAGTGTCGTGAGTCAGGTGAGGAGGGGAAGAGAGAGCACAAGCCAAAGGCAGGAAATCTAGTACCTGGACAACCTCTTCGGGCTCTGCTGAGAGTCGCCTCTGTAGATGGGTGGCTTTGAGTTGGCTGGTGAGTTGTTGGCCACAAAAGGGCATGGAGCTTCTACTCACAATGTGGAAAGTCTGTAGAAAATGAAAAAGACTTCAAGTCAGAGAACTGCCTCATCTTTCAGCATACAAAACCATCCTATACACCCTTTCCGAAACAGACCCCAGTGGTGGACTTTGGTCCATAGCACAGATGTGCACATCCAGGTTCGGGAATGTTCAAAGTTGTTCAGAGCCCTGAAAATATTTTCTTTAAGGAATTTCACAACGGGAATCTTGTTGTCTATGAACTATACATATTCAAAGATATCATCATATGAATTTTCACTCCGATTTGTACTCACACCACCTGTTTTGTTCTCTGTGAGTTCTACCCTCTGTACTAAAGAATTCGGGCTCCTAAGTCAATGCGTGTGTTTGTATTTCTCAAGAGAGACCCTGGCTTGAGGCAGGAGAACACTGTGACACCGAGGCGTGTTCTGACTCAATGCTGCTGCTCCTCATGGTCCACTCTCACGATTCACTGTAATATCTAGTATCTTTGCAAAGTTTCTTTTTGCTTTTTAAGTACATTTTTGAGACTCTTTCTATAAGTGAAAGTAATAGCTTAAGAAGTTTAGTCACCTAAAACCACGACACCACGATCTATATTTAGCTCTATACAGTCATGAGGCCACATGAGAAAATTAACACCCCCACCCCTTCACAGGGAGTCACGGGCGGAGGCAAGGACTCCCTGCTTCCATAGAGATGTCATTTGGGCTTACTGAGCAGTACTTCCATTAAGCATGAAAAGCTCAGGAAAACTGGAATAATGAAGGAAGAAATCAGAGGGAGACCATTAGCGCCCAGTTCATTTCAAGAAGAAAGCAGTAACCATCCCTTCCCCCTACGTTTTAAATGTCACAACGAATTCAAGTAACAAAATAAACAATTAGCTGAGAGCACACTTTATGTACAACTTTAATTTCTTCCTACTGTGTTCATTACTGAGCTATTTGCTTTCTTCAGGCAGGATGGGGGGAAACTTTTAAAAGTCTCGTTTAATACAGAAGTCAATTTCCACTAATGCAGTCTTTGGGTGGCACATGTGGCCTCACAAAGCAGGTCTGTATATACAAATGTACGTGTATTCACCTCTTTCTTTATAAGAACGACAGATATTGGCCCACCTTCAAACACTTCATCACTATTCCTATCCCGTAGGGAAAACCATGAATATGAGAACCATATTATTTATAATAATTGCAAACTGGTTAGTATTTCTGGTAGAACTGATTTTTCCCTTCACTTGTATAAAAACAGCTTCAGTTGTGAAAAGAATAATGTAACTAATGTATAACTCACACTTTACTCTGTAAAAAGTTAGACAGGAAGGATTTTTCCTGCACTCCGCCACGAGGAAGCAGGAATAAAATGCTTTCTAATAACTGCAGCTATCGAGGTATTTAACAAGGAGTTTATGGGCCCTACAGGCTTTGACGCTTCAGGTTTGTAAGCGGCAGCACGAGAGGGCCACACGGGCCACCAGCACTTTCATAGATTCACTAAGGGCTCCACAGTTCTAACCATCCAGAAGCCACTCTTGTATGTGTTCAGGGCCAGGGAAGAACATGAGGGCTTTGCCCTAGTGTAGAGGAGGCCAAAGCTGAGGCAGCCCATCTGCCTATAAAATACTCATCGCAAAGATTCCAAAGAATATCTTTTTTTTCTCGAGCTCTTCAGATCACATCCTCAAATCTCTTTCCGCCCATAAAATTTAGCCAATGGAAGCAAGATAGGGGACATCAGCACACTTCGAATCCAAAGCAAGATGCTAAAACTAGCTAGAGAAAATAATCAAAATAATGGAAAATAATTATTAGGAAAAATCGGTTTGTAAGTGATGGGAGAATATAAGGGAGAGTACTTAAAATCCCTCAAAATTTCCTCAAATCTCTTTCCGCCCATAAAATTTAGCCAATGGAAGCAAGATAGGGGACATCAGCACACTTCGAATCCAAAGCAAGATGCTAAAACTAGCTAGAGAAAATAATCAAAATAATGGAAAATAATTATTAGGAAAAATGTGTCGGTTTGTAAGTGATGGGAGAATATAAGGGAGAGTACTTAAAATCCCTCAAAATTTCCTCAAATCTCTTTCCGCCCATAAAATTTAGCCAATGGAAGCAAGATAGGGGACATCAGCACACTTCGAATCCAAAGCAAGATGCTAAAACTAGCTAGAGAAAATAATCAAAATAATGGAAAATAATTATTAGGAAAAATGTGTACATGTGAAATGCAGACATCAAAGGGACTACATTAGAGTACATATATTGAGTTCTATCTCAATCAATGCAATCCAAAAAAATGAATTTTCTTTATTCTATGGAGTTTTTTAACAGCTAGTCCTTCGTTAGGCTTCCTCATGTGGAAAAACAATGCCTGGTTATTACAGAATTAGGCTGGGCCAGAATCTAGTGTCCAATAGCACTTATCACAGATGTAGAGATCTGTGAAATAGTATATATTCATTAAGCCCTTTCAGAATTTTGGTCCAAAAAGTGCCCAGGCTCAGCTTCATAATTTTTACACATGACCCAAGTCATTTCTCCTTATGTGGCTGTTCAAATGTCAGTTGGCGCCTTAGTTATTTACAGAGAACTTTCACCTACATTATCCCAAGCACAACTATTTCTCACCAAACGTTTTCATTAATTCATCTCCTGGTTAAGATTCCTTTTTCCAGAACATCTTCCCCTTAGACGGGGATCAGGAAAACAGGAGCTACATTTCTACTGGTCCAAGAGAGAAAAGACCACACTAATAGTTAGAAACCCACCTTCTGGTATACCATCGTTCTTTATTAACAAACATGTCACCCTAAATAAGAAACACTTGGCTTGCTTTTACTGAACAATCAATCTGCCATTAGAGCTAGAAATTGTGAGAGGCACAGCCTCCCATTCTGGTACAGGAATTCTATCGTCTCCCTCTTACACAGAAATGAGATGGCATATTGATGAAGTGATTATAAGACATGTTTTTAATTCTTTTGTTCATGTTAACGGTATTTGAGAAAAAGCTAAAACATAGAAGGTGGTAACCGAGCGAGTATCAATTCATTTCAGCCACTTGCAGAAATAAAACATTTAGTTGCATAGAGCTGAAATCCCCAAATACATACATTTTTTTTCTGGGAATATGACAGCAGTTCTCCACATTAACAATGCGAATATTAAGCCCACAGAAGACATTTTGGTTGTTTTTTGACAGAGTGCTATGCCACCTCATTAAACCCAGACGAAGAAAAAGTTGATGAGGTCATAGCGCAGGAGTGAGGTCACCAGCTAATTTGACTTCGTAGAACAAAAAAAGTTTGACTGATGAAAAGGCAGAAGTCAACATCCCTTTGCCTAAATGAGTCTTTCAGATCAGAGGCCAAAAATTCTGTTGGTTAGACACCCTGAGCATGCCCACAGCAGCATGTGACTGATAGCACTGTAGAGTCTCTTGTGAATGATTTAATGATTAACTGACAGTTCAAATCCTGGAAAGGTCACATTAGCAGCCCCTATCAATGCTTCAGAGCCGAAGCAGTAGAGTGTGAAACTCAAATTCCACCATGAGCTCGGAAAATGATTAAAGTCAGAAGTGATCCATGGCCACTTCCGAACGAAGTCCGAGATCCCTAACGTTACCCGTAACGTGGGGCGGGCACGAGATAATGGCAGGCGGTGAGAAAGAGTTAGATTTTGCTTTTGGTTTTGATCCAAGAAAAGCAGTTGAGTTAATGAAAATATTAGTTATTAACTATAAATTTTGGAAATAAATGCCATTTTTAAGAGTTTAGGAGGCTGTCTGATCATAAATATTTCAAAGAGTACACTATTAATTCAAGCCAATCAATAATACAGCATGACCCTCCAGCTACACTACCAATGAGAAGAAATTTATTCATTAGTTTTATTCCCACTGAAATCCATATCTAAAGGTTTGAGATTGATTATTGCAACAAAAATGTCTTTTTATCAAAATATTTTTTATTATTCAAACATTTCTAAAGCAATAATATGTTATGATTCTTTTATTTGTTGAGGAGAAAACTGAATATTTACTGACATTTCTTGAAAACTCGCTGCAAGCCCACAGGAAAGAATCTGACGTCTTTATCTTGTGTTTTCCTTAACTTGACAGGAAGTCAACTTCAAGTGGACTGACTTGAATCAGGATCTCATTTGGGAAGCATAAGTATCCAATAAACAGCATTATTATTTTATTATTATTTGGCAAATACTCGCACTCCAGTGGCTTTTCATCCTGTACTTTACTTTCTGAAAACCTGGCCATCCCATGTGGACTTCTGGTAGAATGAGCAATGCAAAGAGCTGGCTTGGACTCAGCATGTCCTTGTACTTCTGGGGATTGATGGACCTTACGACCACCGTTCTCTCGGGCACACCAACACCGCCAGGCAAATTAGAAGCACTCCTGTCAGACAAGCCACAGTCACACTCGCGGACAAAGAGGAGCTGGGTTTGGAATCAGTTTTTTGTTCTGGAAGAGTACACTGGAACTGACCCTTTGTATGTCGGCAAGGTAAGAACCGCCAAAAAGAAAGATAAATTATCAGGATATTGAATATTGACACTGAAATGAATATAAATTAAATACGAAAGCTCATCTAACACGTGCCTAAAGCTTGAGAACAATTTTAACTAGTGGTATGTTACCTGACAGCTAGTTGAATCTCATTTTTGCTTTGTCTGATAACCAGTCAGAAGGAGAGATCTCTCTCCTCACTCATGCTTCTGCTCTGAGAGGGGTGGGAGGGTGGGGAATGAGAAACTGGATTTCGGAGGGAAAGCTGGGGCCATTGCAATAGCCATTCAAGTCCCAAAAGCAGCAGCCTTGGAAATGACGGGATGGAGAAGAAACTGGGGTGTAAAAGGGGGAAGCAGAGGGCTTTCTGCTTTTTTTTTTCCCCAAAGCATTTCTACAGGTATTGCCTGAGGCTCAAATTTAATACGGAAATAAAAAAGAATAAAATATTCTTCATTTCAGAAGATCCTAGCACATGCTTTAGGATAGGTGGAGACAATGAATGAATATATTTATAAACTTTATACTCAAATTCCCTTGATTTATCTATCATTTCATTTTTAATCCAGGCTTTCTCCTATGTTTACATTATTTGGTTGTTAATCAGAGAGCATTTTATGAAAGTAACCAAGTGAGAGAAAAATGGAAAACAAGGAACTAATTAGAAAATAAATAATTCATTCAAATGATAATTTAAACACTTGTTTAGCACAGAGGCTTGAGGGTGTAGGTTTCAAAGTCAAACACACATGAGTTCAAAACCCTCTGCCAATTGCTTCCAGAGTGACTTTGGACAGGCCACTAAGCCCCAGTAGCCTCTGTTCCCACAAATGTCCATGGGGGACAACAAGAGAACTACGACCTCTCAGAAGTGGTCTGCATAAACTCCTTCAACTCCCACCCACTACTTCACCCACTTCTCTGACTTCTGTCCCCACCGCTGCACCAACGTTGTCTGCGATGCTCCTAAGGACTCGTCCACTATCAAAGCAGGTTTTATGGAACTGCCGGACCGTGGCCTGGACACTGCTGGCCAGTCCCTCCTTCCTGACTCACGGTCCTCTCCCGGCTTCGCGAGCTTCGCAGTCCTGTCTTCCCTCCTTCCTCTCACGCCCTTGGCCAGCCCTCTCCCTCCACCCGGTCCAAACCACAAGGTCTGCCGTGGGACTCCTCTCTACCCACACTCATTCTCTGGGTAGATTAACCACCCTATGGTTTTAAACTCCACCTCTAAACCAAGGAATCCAAAACCTCCATTTCTAGCTCAGACCACTCTTTTGAGCTTCAGACTCATAAACCTACTGCATCTGCGACAGACCCATGCTTATGACTCAAAGGCCTCCCAAACGAAGTGTATCTTCAGTAAAGAATTCTTGTTTTTCCTTCCAGACCAACACTGCCCCCAACCTTCTCTATATTAGTACTGCCATCATCCAGTTCCTAAAACCAGAGACCAATGATCATTCTTCACTTCTTCTTGGCCCCCACATTCTCTCCACCTGCAAATTCTGTCAGTCCTATGTGAAAATCCACCCCAAATCCTTCATTTCTCTCATCTCCACTTCTACCATCATCTCTCACCTGTGCAAATATTCGGACTCCAAACCAGTTTCCTCACTTCTACCCACACTTCCTTCCAAACTATTCTCCACACACGTCTTTCAAAACGTGAGTCACACCATGTCACTCTGCTTACATCCTTCAATGTCTTCCCGTTACACCTTGAATCACTCGGACTCCCCCCATGCACCTGACAGCTGATGAGGCCACTCCCTGACCCGCCTGCCTCGCCTCCCGGCACAGCACGTGCTCCTCTCTCTCTCCCTCCCTCTTCTATTCCAGGGACAGAGCCTCGTGTCAGTTCCTACAACTTGCCAAGCTTTGCCCTACTGTTCCTGCATACTACGATGCCCTTCCCCAGCTTCTCGCAGGGTTCCTCCTCCTCTTTTGGATCTAGGTCTTTCCTGACCATTCTCTACCATTATTTTTTGGATCTAGGTCTTTCCTGACCATTCTCTAGCATTATTTTTTTCACAGCTCTAAACACAACTGACAATATGTAAGTTACTTGTTTCTTGACATGCGTATTGTCTGAAGCCCCATACTAGACTACAAGCTCGATGAGGGCAAGGACACTGCTTCCATTTTATCCCCGAGGCCTGACGTAGCACCTATGACACAGAAAACACACACACAAAAAAAATGAATGAATGAATGAATGAATGAATGGACACTAAATAAGCTAACGCATGTAAAGCACTTAGCATAGTGCCTGGCCCAGAGGAAGATATTAATAACTGTCACCCTGTAGTAGCAGCAGGAGGAGGAAGAGGAGGAGTCACAGTAGTAGTAGTAATAGCAGTAGTGATCAGTCACTTTGCTTGACTTCTCCCTTCCCTTTTCTCTTTTCTTCATGCACGGTCAGTCACCATATCCTGTCAACATCTCTGCCAGTTTCTCAGACTCACCTCATCGTCTCCAGTCTCCGTGATCACTGTGATCCGTCTGTCCTTCACGATTAGATTAACTAAGCAGGCGCTGCCTGTCTCCCTGGAGAGAGGCTCGTCCCATCCCTCCCCCAGGACTCAGGACATTCATCTACTTGAAGCACCCTTCCATCACCTTGCTCCTCTGACTAAGAAAGCCCGTGGCTCTCCAGTGCTTATGGGAGCTCCAGCGCACAGTTCAGGGACTTTCAGAAGACGACCCCTCCCTTACCCGGCCCTCCCCTACCATCCCTCAAATGTAGTCCTGATCCCAGCTGAGCTGGCTCTCCTTACTGGCCTCAACACACATACTGCATTTGTCTCCACCCCAGACGTATGTATGTCCATGCTACTGCCCTGCCCAAGACATGCAGTCACCTCCTCTCTGTTCAATCACTTTCAGATTCCTCAGGGCCCTAGCTGAAAAGCCACTTCCATCATGAACACATCCTTCCAGCTATTCAGAATTCCAAAGACTTCTAGCTACTCAATATTTGTAAAATGTTTCTGCCAACTAGACATACATAGCTACCTCTAAAATAAGTTTAAGAAAATATCTTTGTATTCAGTAATTGCTTTGTATGCATGTACAATTTAGAGCCCTCTTCCCAAGGAGGAAAACTGAGACGCCACTCCTCGCCTTCCCTGCACCTCCCAACACCGAGTACCCAACACAGCTCTGGACACAAACGCAGAAAGACAAGGCCACCTAACATTTTCCTGGGCTGCCACTGCACTATGCGTCAGCTGCATTCGCACAGAGCAGATCATTTAATCACCATAACAATGCTGTGAGATAAATATAATTCACCACTTTTAGATAATTAGCCTAGAGAACTTGGCTCAGCGAGGTTATATTCATTGCCCAAAGTTATAAGAGAGGTAACAGGAAAAGCCCAGATCGAGATCCACACCGCAATCTGACACTGAAGGAAGCGGCTTTCCTTTACGTAGCCCTGCATGCGTGTGGCCGTGACCTTAGACTTGGCCCTAAGAGATATGCGGAAGAGTCCACCTGCTAGCGCAGGATCAGGAATCTGGCCAAGCCCAACTGCCTCCTGCCATGGGAGCACTTCGCTGTGCACCCCGTCCAGTCTTCACGAGCAGTGCTCACCCTCTCCTAATCACCCAGCCCCACGCACAGGGCACCCCCCGCAAAGGTCACCCCACGCAGCCCTACAGCGATCCCGTCCGGCCAACGCACCAGCGGCCGGTGAAAGTGTTTGACCTGTGCTGGGTGTGTCACCTCCACGTGACGAAGGTAATTATATATTCACTTACCCAGGCACTTTACCCCTTTACTTTTTTTTTAAAGAGAATTCACCCACCTTTCATTCCCTTTACCCCAGGGGCAGTCAACTTGTCACCTTGAGCCTGAAAGGTGTCTGTTTAGGGAACCTGCCTGAATATTTGCTTATTTCAGAAAGGAGTATGGCAACAATTACCAGCTGTAATTGGCATGGCCTTAGAAAGTCCACATGGGCTTTCCAGGGACAGGCAGTGTCGAGTTCAAGCGAGATTGTATTGACATGTGCAAAGAGGGGGATGCGGAGAGCTTGTGCCTGTGCACGAATCCATGGTTCCGAGTCATGCTGAGGTTAACCACACGGAAGCTGTCTGACCACCAACTGCAAGCACTTACTGCATTCCTGGACCTATACGAGGCACTACGAAAGATGACAAAAGGATTGGAACTCACCCTCGTTTTTGAAGTCCTAAATCAACTAAGATTTTTCATAATCTATGTGTGCTTCCTATCATTCACGATTCCTCTGGCTGAAGAATTACACACTAAAGAATTATTATGATAATTAGGATGTCTACCTGTCTTACTCCGTCTAGATTTGGGGGGAAAATATTTTCGCAAGATGCACACGACTGCGTGCGCCATCTCCACTCTAGAAGGTCCTCACCATCCCCTCAGTCAGTGTTAGCTGAATTAAATATGGATAAATATTAAACATTTGTATTACAGTGCCAACTTGCTGAGTGACTTAGAGAAAAGCTATCACTGTCTCTTCTTTGCAGTTCTCACAACCGAATGTGTATTCTGTGGCTGGTAACCCTTAATGTTAAATAGGCATTACTGTGCTGGTTATTGAGCTAGTGTCCTTAGAGCCACCTTCCCCTACTCTACCTCGTGACGCTGGGGCTGGGGCCCGGCAAGCCACGATTTCTTTTTCTGACCAGCTGCCAGTGGGCTCTGACGGTAGGATGTACTAGAGGGAGAACCACCAGAGGCCGGAGACGGAAGAGACTTGCTCCTTTTACCCGGCCGGCAGTCCATTCCTGCACTCCCAGCACCAGCCTCATCGCACCCCCTCAGAAACATCAGCACCACTGGATGGCACCCCCTCCTTAGAAGTCTCAGCTCTGTGGGAGGCGGGTGCTGGGGACACCTGCTCTAAGCCCTGACTCCCCAGCCCAGAGGGCAGCTCTCCCTCCTCAGAGGTCTCAGGCCCGGCCTCCTCCAAACATCTAGATTCCAAGAGCCCAGTTCCATCCGGAGGGAGCTGTATCCCTACTATCCCTCCTGTACCTCAGGGTTCCCTCTTTGCCGTTTCATATTAAATTCTCTCTGCTAAAATAACGTGGTTTTGTTCTCTGATTGGACACTGAACTGATACAATTACACTCCTCAGAAAGCAGTTCTCCGTAAGCGGACCCCGGCCCCTCTCATAGCTGGTTCTCTTCCCGTTCACAAGAGGCCCCTCCTGCTTCTCTGTGGGTATCACCTCGCTCCTCCCCTCGCTCTCCTCTCCTTACCTTCCTTCTCTCTTGCACAGATGTACTTGTAAACACACACTCAGAAGCTACTTGAAAGATACTTGCTAGCTCTTTCCAAACAAAGGTAAAATGATTTCACAAGAAGCCTAAACTCTAATTGTACACCCTACGCTATTCTTTCAACGAAAATTTTTTGAGCATTTACTACATGTGAAAGCAACATGGTTTCTGACTTCAAGGAACGCACAGTCTAGAGAGTTCTTCAAATTCTTCCAATTCGTCTGTGGGACAAAAACAGAGATAACAGATCTGAGGTTGAGCCCAGACTATTGACATCTGCCAGCCAGATGGCTCCTGAGGAACCAGAACCTCCTCCACAGCAGCAAACGCATTTAGCCGGCAGTCAGTTATTAAGCTCTCTCCATGAGCAGAGCACTTAAACTTGGCCTATGATGACCACAAGCATGCTCAGCTTTGTTAAAGCTCATAGGACAAAACTTTTTAGATGACAAATAGGATGTCTCAAATAGTCCTGGGTTCGTTCTTTATGTCAGCTTCTATTCTTTCTTCTCTCCCTACATAATCTGCCATGTCCTCAACTAACCTATTCCACTCTAGGTGAAAGTCCTACGCCATATACCTTAAAATTACCTGGATCTATATTTATAGTTACACGTATATTTTATATACATAAATGTGTAAACACATGCACATGTATATCCTTTTTTTTTTTTAATTTTAAAAAATCCTGAGATTTTTGTCCTCCTTCTCCCAATTCCATTTCTCTACCTGGAAACATAGTTCCACATGGAATGGATTTTCATTTCTCTGTGACCAGGTCTGAATAAAATGGCTTTCTATTCTACACAATAAGAGCTGGGCACCTCTGCTTTTTTAACTTTACAAATAGAAGATTTAGATTGTGAAAAAAATAATACTGTATATGGAATGAGGAAATGTGAGCACTTCATATTCTAAATCGAATTCTTTAAGCAGGAAAAAAAATTCACAGCTATTTTTTTGGTCAATTTTGTTCTTATGTCCCTTCCCTAGATAAGACACAGCTGAATTCCTCTAGGCAGCAAAATCACTGCCTGCGTGATTTGGCCGTGAGTCAATTTGAGATCAGCTCAAAGCCAGCCACAGCCTCCAAATCCATCCTTGTCTGAGGATGTTATGAATACATTTTCAGGTGTCTTCTTGGTGTCTGTGCCATTTAATCCTCAGAATAACACTGTCCCAGCAATGCTTCAGGCAGCCTTATGCAGCTTTTACCATTGGACTGTGCCTAACAAAAAGCCAACAGGTTTTTTCCATCTCTGCTACACTCCTGAAGGTTTGATGGAAGCAGAGGAAGGCCAGGCATGTTAATACGCTTTTCTCTGTGCACAAATATCATCTTCATAATCGGGGCCATTTATAGCGTTCCTATCATGAGAAACTGTGTGCTGGGTGCTTTACATACCTTCATTTCTAATGATCCCAACACCTTTTAAAGTAAGTATTAATGTTGTTCTCTACACTTATATATGAGAAATTTGAGAATTATAAACATTAATTTGTCAAGGACACTCGATTTATAAATGACCTAGTGTTTGGGCCTGATACATCTGCTTCTCTGGCCTAAACCTAACACTGGTTGCCTGTTTGATAAACTAAATCTCATGAACTTCATTGCTGAACTTCATATGCAAAGTGCTAACGATCCAGCAACAAGAGTTAGTAGTAGCTGACGAAATGTAACTAACTTTTTGTTGCTTCCTTTAGAGAGAGACTGTTACTTATTCATAGCCCAAAATTTCAGGGTTCTTGCCATCTATATACATTAGAGATACAGACATTTATTTCTAGGCTTAATACGAAAAGTGCCCCTCAACTCTTTTCAAGAATCATTACAAAGTAATTTAGGAGGAAATATGGTTGGATGAGCAGATAAAAGCATGTCCCTAATGAACTGTCCACATAGAGACTTGAGTGATCCAGTTATGAGTCCGGGAACCGGTCCCACCGAAAGGAGTGACAGACTGATGCAAAGAATAACGACCAGCAGTTAAATTCCGTTTTGACAGCTGAAACACAAGCCAGCAGAGTCCTAGTGAATGACACTACAGAACTGGGACCACGGAGTCAAAGCAGAGCAAGAGTCCGGAAGTCACTTAGTATTTCCGGTGCAGTAGCCAAAGCATTTTTATTAATCATTTCATCAGCTTTTCAGCCAACTTCAAATTGTCATAAAGTTTTTGAAACTCCAAGACATAATTTATATCAACACTTTCTTATTTTAAAACATTTAGGCTTGTCTTTTTCTTTTTTTTTTTAATCAAATGAAAAGGCTGGGTATCTTCTTATGAGACAGGCCCCTATTCTCATGCTGGAGACCTATACTTTCCAGAATTCTTGTTTTTTGTACTCCTCAGGGAGAGGATTTTTTTTTTTTTTTTTAAAGCAGTAAGTTCAGGATACTGAATGCGATGTGGAAAAACTTTACTTATTTACCAACCTATATTAGCTCTTTGATACAATCATGTTCGGTCAATATTAGTTCTTTGTAGACAGACATTTTAAACATTTGACTAAAAAAAAAAACTCTTCTTGTTTAAAAGGTCAGATGTTAGGACCAAACAGAAAATCAATTTATTTCTGCCACCTGTTCATATCCATACTGAGATGTTGGTCCTTCTTTTCCCCTAGCTCCATTCGGACATGGACAGGGGGGATGGATCCATCAAATACATCCTCTCAGGAGAAGGGGCAGGCGTCGTGTTTACCATCGACGACACCACCGGGGACATCCACGCCATTCAGAGGCTCGACCGAGAGGAAAGGGCCCAGTACACCTTGAGGGCTCAAGCCCTGGACAGGCGGACAGGCAGGCCGATGGAGCCGGAGTCGGAGTTCATCATCAAAATCCAAGACATCAATGACAATGAGCCCAAGTTCCTGGATGGACCTTATATTGCCACCGTGCCAGAAATGTCACCAGTGGGTAAGGTGGAGTTCCCCGATTCTCACAGAGAGCGATCCCTCTATAGAAGGTCCTTCCGTCTAAATGCGGGAAAGGAGAGAATGTGCAGATCAACTCAAAGATTACAGAACTGAACCAAAAGTGACAAGCACGTCCTTAGGCAGAAAACTACTTAAACACTGAAATCAGCCAGAGCAAAAAATAACATTAATAAGCTTAGTATTGTTATTCAGTTCTCGTTCCTAAAAAACAAAAGATAGACAGATAGAGGTAGATAAATGCATTTTGATATAAACGAAAGAGCCAAAAGGCTGTGTTGTCCTTACCAGTTATTAAGTACCTGAAACAAATAGCTCGCATCCCCACTAAAGAGGTATGAGAGAGGAGTGACAGATGTCTCACCTAGAAAGGAGCGTGTCCAAGGAAGCAAACACAACATTTTCTAATGCTTTAAGACTGCCCGTTCAGGACTGCCTCTAGCCTTCAACAATTCAACTTGAACAGGTTTGCCCCATCTCTCTTCCTCAGGGACCTCTGTTATCCAGGTGACGGCCACAGATGCTGATGACCCAACCTACGGCAACAGTGCCCGGGTAGTGTACAGCATTCTCCAGGGCCAGCCATATTTTTCTGTGGACTCCAAAACAGGTATTTGACCCAACAGTCTAGTCAGGAGTGTTTGCTTTGTTCCCTAATAATTTGTAACTGCTTCTATGATTGACCCAACTCTCCTTTTCAAGGACTCTTCAGAGACTGTGTTAACCAAAAAGGATTGTTATAAATTTGGGGATTAAGAGAGCAAACGAGCGCCGCTCTGAGGGGTAACAGCAGTGCTGTGTACAGACAGTGCCCAGAAAAGGCCAGAAGGCCTGCCTACACAACGTATCTTCTCATTAGCCTGCAAAAATCCTATGGTTATATTTATTCACAGGGATTAAGGTCTTTTGTAACTCCAAGAAAACCTGAGAGGGTTGACGTATTAATCTGGGCTCCCTACAGAACCAGAATCATTGACTTCGAAACTAGGGGAATCATCCAGCCATCACCATTCATTTAACAGATAAGGAATCTGGGACTCAAGACCTAACAAAGCATTTCTACTTGTAGATATGTCCCCTGCCATGTGATCTAATGTTCTCTCCACTGGATCACTCTGCATGGAGCAGAGAAAAAGTCCCAAATAAATGGATGCTGGGACAGACAGGTTTGAATGAGGAGGAAACAGCACAGCTCATTAGATGTAACCCCCTTCCCCCCAACTCCCGAAAAAAAGGCGGGTGCTGAGTGGGAAGCTCTCACAGGGAGGACAGCATAGAGAACTGGGTGGGTAAGGAGCGATGTGGCAGAAAAGGACAAATCAACACAAGCTTGGTTTTAACATTTTGTTTTGTTTTCAGTTTTATTTAAGAGCTTTACCTACAGAACTTATGTTTTATCTGTGAATAATTCCTTTTAATCCTTTTGAGTTGGGCAGGATGATGATTACATCAATATTATCTTGCGCTTGTGCCAGGCTTTCTCCCTTTTAAAAACACTTTCATATACAGTGCCATATTTGAGCCTCCCCATATTCTTGTGAACTCATGGAATATATGTAAGTATTGCTATTCCCATTTTACATACAGGAAAAATGAGGACCTACGAGTAATTAACAAGGAACTTGAGTAAAAAAAAAAAAAAAAACCTTACAGCCACAGAGGTAAAGTCAACGATGAATGCTCAAAGTCACCTTTTCATTTCAAAGAGAAAAAATGCATTTCTATTAGCAACCTGATAGAATTTTTTTCCCAAAAGTCCTAAGGGGAACCAGGCGTTCAGAAAATTATGCAATAAAAGTGAAAAGTGAGGGAGCGTAAATTAGTAGGAGGAAAGACAAAGATTGCAGAGACTTGTATAAAACAGTAACTTTAACAATGGAGGAGGGACAGGGGTGCCCGTGGGGAGGAAGAACACAGACAGGAAGAGGGCGATGTGTCCTTTGCATCCTCAGAGGAACCTTACATCATTTTGACAGCTCCCAGGGGGCATCTTTAGTGTTAAGGTCAAAAATACATGAAAAGATAGTTACTGCTGCGTCCATAGGGCATTTAAAAAAAAAAAAAAGATGCTGCATGTATCACATTAGAATGCTGTTACTATAATGCAGTATATACATTACAGGAGTAAACTGGGCACAGGTTTGTGGTTCCCTCCCTTCCTGTGGCATGCAAAATGTCTGTTTAGCCAAGAGTCATGTTGTAAACTTACGGTAAACAAGTCTTTAACCTTTGTCTAGAGTGTACAGAAGTCAACTTTTCTAAGTGGAAGGGTTAAAAGAGAGATAAAACATTACCACACATCGCTGGCAGGATCAAAACACATTTCACTGGATTTTGATTTAGACTCCTCTTAATGAAACCGTATCATCACACGGTGATGCTGCCACTTACTGTCTGGGGAAGTTCATCCCTTATACGTGTTCGAAATAAACAACTCACAGAGCATTCTTCATGTCCTAGCTCATGGTATTCAGTGAAGCACAGAGGTAAGCAAAACCTAACAAAATAGAATGAATATATAACAAAAGGAAAAGCAAATCAGAATTCCAACCCTGCCTGCGGGTATGCGGGAGACAGGAACAAGCAGACCAGGAGTGAGCTGCCTAAAGCAGTCGTTCACGCTACAGGGACTCTAGGGGCTGAAGAAAGAGCCAAAGGAGACCTGGTCTAAAATCACAGATTTGCAGACATGTGAGGCTTTGTTTTCTGGGCCCTAAGCCCCAATTTTCTTCAGTGAGATAGAGCAGCCTGACATGGCCATGGACAGCTAGCAGCTGACTTTGGAGAACCACTGCTGCCACCTCCTGTTCTCTCTCAGTAATGCCGCCAGAGAAAATCGGCCCTCAGCGCTTCCCGCTGGAACTCTGTTCGTTGGCCATTTGTTTAAACACAACACTTTTTTGAAGCTGGGATTCTGACCTCAAGTTCAATAAAATACAGATGACTTGCAGCTCGACTCTAGGTATTGACAGTGCACAAGAAAGAAACCTATAACCTAATCTTAAAAACTAGACTTAAGGTTTTATTTTGAAAAACAAAGTCATTTCTATCCCGCAGGTGTAATTAGGACAGCACTCATGAACATGGACCGAGAAGCCAAAGAATACTACGAAGTGATTATCCAAGCCAAGGACATGGGGGGACAGCTTGGAGGATTAGCTGGAACCACGACGGTCAACGTCACCCTCTCGGATGTCAATGACAACCCACCCCGCTTTCCCCAGAGTGAGTATCTAACCAGTGAGGGTGCCGGTCTCAGGCCGGAGGGGGGCAACCGTGACTGAGCTGAAAGAGAAAGACCTGAGTTCTCTTTAAGTCCAATGATTCACATAACCATGTCCCTTCTATGTCCCCACTTCCCACAGCACTAACCCACTGTGTCTCGCTTTCTTCATTGCCACCTCCCATGGAGCTCTTTTAGACTTTTTTTCATTGTCCTGTCCTGCCCCCTTTCACAAAATCAAATGTTAATACGATTTTGTTGAGTAATGTTGAACTTTAGAGAACCACAAACCCTTGTAATACCTAAGATTCTTTTCCCCACTCCTCCTGCCCGTTGAGAAGGCATGCAGGGCAAGTAAGCCAAACCAGTGACCCATTTGAGCCACCTTAACCAGTCAATTCATAAGCAGGTACAGAGCCCCTGCTTCGTAAGGGCCCTGGGCGTGAGGGGTGCGAGACACTTAAAATCCAGTTGGGGTGCATTATTCCATACTCACTAAAAGTTAACCAGGCAGCCGCTCAGTTAGTGCAGAACGAAGCCTTCACAGTAAACTAAATGAAGGCTTCACAAAAGGACGAGACTTCATGGGGCTAAAGGATATAAAGAATTTAAACAGGCAGAAAGTAGAAATTTCCAGAAGGGAGGAGCCACTCATCCATTCAAAAATTATTTGTTTCAGGCCTCATTATAAGTATGGGATATAGACCAGTGCACAAAACAAATGAAATCTTTGCTCTCCTAGAGCTCATCTGAGTAGAAACCTGAATGTAAGGAAAAAATACGTATAAAGACCTAGAAATAAAGTCACAAATGTAATTTTATGTTTAAAGATCCCTAAAATGAAGATCTGCTCTTTAGTGTTTCAACTGTCATGTGTGTAACAGAAGTCATTGAAAGGTTTTTGAGCAAGGGACAGAGAGAGAAAGCCCAGTTAGACAGCCATGCCTCGAATGGGATGGCAGCCCTGAAGACCAGCAGCAGGAGAGTCCCTTTGAGAGTGATGCAGACGTAAACTAGTAAGTACTGAAGGAAAGGGTAGAAAGAGTGGAGGGAGGCAAATAAGAAAACATGGATTTCTGCCTCTTGATTTCCTGGCTAAGGGAACCGAGGCAGAGGGCGGCGTCGAAGATGACAGTGATGTTTTACGTCTGAGGCAGGAGGAAGAACTGTACTGCTGATAGAAACAGAGGACGCACAACGGAACTAGTGTCAGGGAATGAGGAAGACAAATTCAGAATTGAATAAGCAGGACAATCAGATTAAATGTCCTTTCAAAAGGTGGAAATACAGGACTATGACTGTGGAAAGAAGCCCAGGAACGGAGACATGCACTGAGAAGCAGATGCCTAAATGGAACTTGGAGAAGTGAGGGCCGCAGAGACAATTCCAGGTGAAAGGCTGACCCCAGGAAAGCAAATTAAGAAAAAAAAAAAAACTAAACTGAAAACAGAATCAAGCCTGATTATCAGCTTAATAGCTATGTTTCGAGTCTGCCGGACCAAGTGAACCATCTATTCTATCTATGTGAATACAGCAAGAGAGCTCAAATATTTACATATAACTGGTAAACACAAATCCCCATGACATTTCATGAAACAAAAAGGCAGGGTAGTAGATCTATATTAGACAAGCGGCACAAGCAAGTGGGTTAATAAGTTGATTGGTTCTACAGTACAGAACAGCAGTGAGTCAGGGAACAGTGTGTAAAATGCCAAATGGTTTGGTTTCCTAATTGCTTTCCTGACTCTGTGGGTTCCATCTTTATTATTTCATGAACGGCTCACATCGTGCACACTGTAGGCTGCAGATTCTTAAACATCCTTGAAAACGTATTTGGCTTTTGACACTAGTTATTTCTGATGAAGGCAGAAAGAGCGGAAGAACAAAGTTATTACAAAGCTCGTAAGTACATACATCTGCATGTACTGTAGCAAAGTCGTATCACCCCAAACGTGGCAGCTTCACAATCACACAACACAAGAGCTGGGGTCTTAGTCCTGCCCCACGAGCCAACATCTTAACACTTGTCTAAAACATACGTTTTTGAATTGTCACTTTTTCAAAATA
>NW_006436810.1:8547128-8552464 GCF_000325575.1 Pteropus alecto
GAGTGGAATTACGGAACATGTTGCATGCAAGACAAAACGGAAATGTGTAAAGGTGGTCTGTGTGTCCCCCAGTCTTCATACATTGCCTCTGCTTCTCATAAAGTAGTCTTAGCTTTGGACTTTTGAAAAATTGTCTTTATCTCATCATCAAACATTTCCCTGCCTATTTGCCAAAACTAAGTTTAAACGATCCCGTTATTCCATAAACCTACCTTAGATGAGTTCTGCATTATTCATCTTCTCATTCTGCATTCTTCGAATTCCATTTTCCTCTTTTTTCACAAATATTACCATAACTTATTATGGGATGTTGACAAAATGACACACCTACTATTTTTATATTGAACAAGCTCTGTCACCTTTAACTGAATCAAATATAACAGAATATTAAGACCTCAAGTTATTTATTTCTAATATAATGCATTACATGTAGAAATTGTATGTATATTTGTTTAAACATAGAACATAGTTTGCCTGCTGTGGAGAAGCTTGCAGGCAGATACTGGTTTGTTTTTCCCAAAAGTCCTGCAATAGCAAAGTCTAATCCATAAACAACTTTGGAAATGAATGGAAAGAGATCGTGAAATCCAAATGCCTGCCAGCTCAGTACAGACATTAGCTATTTCCTGGCTCATACTGGCAAAGAACAGGCATCGCTTCTTCTCTTGTGCAAGAGAGGGAACTGGGAGCTGGCTGGGTGCTACCAGCCTCCCCGAGTCTTTGTGAAATCGAGCCCACACACCCCAGGCCTCCCTGTAGTTTGCAAAACATATTAGAATAAAAGAGATCATGTACATGTTGAAAACGTGACTGTGTGATTTTCTTTGTTATTTAGTTTTTCACATTATGGTTGACAAAATAATAAAGAATGTCAAAAAGTTGAGGCCCAGAGAAAGCAAGTTAGTGAAGATACGACTCTGGAGTATTCTATTCTGGAACAGGAGACAAGAAGTATCGGCAGCCTGTCCAGGACGAGGCCACCAGTGGGCAGTCCCAGGGGCAAGGACACATTGATGGACAATACACAGCTCTGATGGAGCTTGTTCTCTGCGGCTGTTCCTCCTTCATAGATCACTGGTCACCCCTAAATTTGGGCAGGTGGTCGCAGAGATGGACACTCAGGACACAGGCAAGGCTGTGAAGGAAAATGCAGGCATTCGCAATGTGCACAGAATAAATTTGTACTTTGTGACCACACCGGTTTCTTCTCTCAGAAGGAACTAAGATGTGGGGAAATAGTTCAAAGACTGGAAAGCGAGGTACCTCCTGCCACCAAGAAGGCAGATCCACTGAGATAAGAAATGTTTTTGATTTTGTCCCGTCCTACTCTTAGGATGACAACCAAGCTATTTTGGCCCCTTCTTACCGAACGTCCAGTACAGGCTATGACCTAACACCATTGGCTCAGGCTCTTTGATTCTCAGTTTTCATCTGTAAAATTCAAGGTTAAATTATTGAACCAGGAGAAAGATGTTTTGCACAGCATGCCCGATATAATGTGATAGTGACAAGGCATTTTTTTATAGTGACAGATTACAAGACTGCATTTTCTGACCTTTCTTCACAGAACATTATCAGATGAGTGTGTTGGAATCGGCTCCCATTAGCTCCACTGTGGGGAGAGTGTTTGCCAAGGACCTGGACGAAGGAATCAACGCAGAGATGAAGTACACGATTGTGGATGGAGACGGTGCCGATGCCTTTGACATTAACACAGACCCCAACTTCCAAGTTGGCATCATAACTGTGAAGAAGGTAATCCAGCTCCTCTTTCCAAACCATCATGGAGGCTTTGAACATATATATCTGAGACGTCAGTAAGGGCTGTTGCACTACCGATATGGATTGCTTCAAATCTGCTGATAAACGTTCTTCCCTACTATTAAAAAAAACTCACTCCTTTTGCTTACATGTAAACACTGGCTGTGTCATCATTTCACAGAGAGGGTACCAGGGCATGATAAAATATATCAGAAATATGTCATTTCTCCCAGATCACTACTTAGCCATTTAAAAAACTGTTAAGCTTAATTCCCTAGCCATGTTAATGATTTAATCACTATCTGCACTTGAATAACACCCATTTTCTACCATAGTATACCATAAATAACAATAAACCCAGCTATAATATTATTTAGGAATCAATAAATAACATGCAGGGATTTTTTAATTGCTACTCGAAGATCCACGGACGCTAATTAGACTTGGAAAGCTTATCAAACATAACTGCTGAGTGAGGTTACCACTTGAAACTCCTTTGCTTCATGATAAGTCACCAAGTTTTACGAATGTAGCTATGGATTCTTTTTGTGGAATAAAGCACATATGAATGGACATATGCAGGTAAAAATAAAACTCTTAAAAATAGAAGTTTTAACATTCTAGTAAATATATCTACGGAAATATATTAATTCAAAAACTCACTGATTGAATCGTCCTTCTCTTCTATTTTAAATACATTTAAAACCCCAAGATATCTTAAATTATTTATTCAACAGATATCTGTTGAGTGTCTACCTATTGCCAGTTATTCTAGACATTTAATGTAGAGAGTAAATGAAATAGCCAAAAATCTCTGCCCTCATGGAGCTTACACTCTAGTAAGGGGAAGAGGACAATCAAAACAGCAAGTAAATGAATAAAGTGATAAAGTGCTATGGGGAGGGATAAAATAGAACAAAGGTGACATCAGAATAGATGACATGACTTCAAATTGAAATTGGGTGGTTGGAATTGGCATCCCAATAAAGTGACATTCATACACAGACTTACACACAAGGGGACTGAGCACTGAGCTGGGCAGGTTGACAATGCACAACGCCTGAAGGTGCCCTATAAGTGACTTTTGGTGAAAATTGTATGTGGCAGCCCTGGAGATGAGGGAATGCACATGGAGATATTGAGAAAAGTGTTTCAAGCAAAGGAATAACCTGTGCAAAGGCCCTGAGGTGGGACTGTGGGACTCTGGTTTGTTTCAAGGACGAGGGGGCTGAGGTGATTGAGTAGAGGGAAGACTAGTAGGAGATGAAAAAATTCAGAAAAGTAACGAGTGGGCCAGGTTCTGTAAGACTTTATAAGGCTGATGTAAAGACTTTGGGTTTTACTGTGAGTGAAATGGGGAAGAAATGTGTGACATGACATGATTGGACTTTCGTTATAAAATAATTACTCTAGGTTTGGTTGAGAAAAGACCATAAGGGGGCAAGGATGGGAACAGCGAGACCAGCTGAAAGGCTACTGCAATAATATAGGTAGGAGAATATGGAGGCTCAGCCTAGCGTAGGAGGAATGGAGGTGGTGAGAAGCAGTCAGAATCTGGATTTATTTTGAAGGTAGAGCAAACAGGATTATTCGACAGACTGCATGAGGACATGAATGAGAGAGCAATTCAATGAGCAATAAGAAGAACAAAGTTGCCATTAACTGAGGAAAGTCTACAAGTAGAGAAGGTGGCAGGGGGCGGCAAATATTAGGATTAAGCTCTGGACATGTTACATTCGCAATGTCTAACAGACACCCAAGTGGAGATGTGTAGTAGCTATTGGTTATAGGAGTCTGGAGACGAGTTCTAGGCTGGAAATATAAATTTGAGAGTCATAAGCATATAGATGGTACGTAAAGCAAATTAATCAGAATATTTCGAGGAACTGAGCATAGAGGGGGAAAAACAAAAACAGTGAAATGAACACTGCAGTACCCCAGCTGACGAGGTCAGGGAGAAGAGCAAGGAAAAGCAAGGACAGTGAGAAGGAGAGACCAGGGAGGAAGGAGGAAAATCAAAGGAGTGTGGTGTCCTGGAAGGCGTGAAGAGGGGAATGATCGCCTGTGACAAATACTGCTGAAGGTCATATAAGAACACTGAAAAGTACCCACAGACTTTGGAAACAGAGAAGACCTTGACGAAAGCAACAAAGTCATAATTTCGAATGTGGCACAAGTTAATGTGTTTAATAATAACTTTATTCTATGCTGTCCCATAGAGTTGAATTAAAGCTGCTTTAGAAGAGAAGAGTTCACATTTGTCCTGTATTTACTTAAGGTGCAATCAAATACAGCAAAAGATATATCCAGCATTCTTCCAACCAGAAATCTTTATAACCAGCACACAATGACCTCAAAACAGTGCAAAATGCTGAGGTTAACTTCGGAATCATCAAATAAATCTAGATGTAATTTAAATATTGCAATTTCTTATTTTATTCTCATTCTTTGAGAATTAATAACACACGCTACAATTATATAAGGGAGCTAGAAATAATAATTACCAATTTGGTAATGACATAGGACTAAGAACCACCCCCCCGCCCCATTACATGGTATGCCTCAAGTCAACAGTTAATGTATTGCTTATCATGACTGTTAACTGTAAACAAGGTAAACACTCAAAGTTTTAATTTTGAGGCAAAAATTCTCTTTAAAAAATTAAACAATCAAAATAAGGGTTTTGGGGGTTCTCAATGTATTTTAAATTTTATTTTATACCTTAATATAGAAGATAATTCTAAATAATATATTAATTTGTGTCAAATTATTAAAACATACTTTAGACCTTATTATAAGCCATTCATTTAAAAAATATGAACCTCAAAATTTCTCCAGTATCTCTTACCTGGAAAAAAAGTTTAAACCGAGCAATGTCTTTCATTGTCATTACTAAAACTATATCCATATTTAATCAAATCAAATTATCAATTTTGCCAAGGTCACCTGGATTTCTCTTCTGAACTTATGAGGTGGTAGAAAATGCAATTACGAAAGAGGTCAATAAGTTGGGTGGATGGACAAGTCAAATATAATAAATACTTCAGAGGCTACTGACTGTTCAATCTGTGCCTTGGAAACAACATTCACTAAAGATGATCCACACCCAGTTCCCACTTTGTCATTACTAATGTCATATAAAATGGAAACAAAAGTTCGGCTTTTGATTTATTTCCCTAAGGCCTATTATTCATCTAAGAAGCATATACTTTATCAAAAAGAGAAATTAAGTTAAATTGATAGAATTGGGTCTTCATAAAACCACACTAATTACTACCCAGTAGCTTGGGTCTTTTTGGCTTTTAAGTAATCAATCTATCGATTTTCAGTCTCTTAAATGCTTGAAAGATAACTTGAAACATATATTTTTCGGAATGGTCATTATTCTATGAGCATGCTGTTAACGCCATTCTCGTCTTCAGCATGTCCTCCATCTTCCAGCATACGATCAGCAATTGTTTTGGGTCCATTCTCCTCTTAGGCAGGCCGCAGAGCAAACCTTCTGTATTTCATCAAATCTAAGATGCCCGTGAAATGTAAAACCCATCACTGTTTTATATACCATTTAAAAAAAC
>NW_006436810.1:8552924-8609153 GCF_000325575.1 Pteropus alecto
GACAAATACTGCTGAAGGACATATAAGAACACTGAAAAGTACCCACAGACTTTGGAAACAGAGAAGACCTTGACGAAAGCAACAAAGTCATAATTTCGAATGTGGCACAAGTTAATGTGTTTAATAATAACTTTATTCTATGCTGTCCCATAGAGTTGAATTAAAGCTGCTTTAGAAGAGAAGAGTTCACATTTGTCCTGTATTTACTTAAGGTGCAATCAAATACAGCAAAAGATATATCCAGCATTCTTCCAACCAGAAATCTTTATAACCAGCACACAATGACCTCAAAACAGTGCAAAATGCTGAGGTTAACTTCGGAATCATCAAATAAATCTAGATGTAATTTAAATATTGCAATTTCTTATTTTATTCTCATTCTTTGAGAATTAATAACACACGCTACAATTATATAAGGGAGCTAGAAATAATAATTACCAATTTGGTAATGACATAGGACTAAGAACCACCCCCCCGCCCCATTACATGGTATGCCTCAAGTCAACAGTTAATGTATTGCTTATCATGACTGTTAACTGTAAACAAGGTAAACACTCAAAGTTTTAATTTTGAGGCAAAAATTCTCTTTAAAAAATTAAACAATCAAAATAAGGGTTTTGGGGGTTCTCAATGTATTTTAAATTTTATTTTATACCTTAATATAGAAGATAATTCTAAATAATATATTAATTTGTGTCAAATTATTAAAACATACTTTAGACCTTATTATAAGCCATTCATTTAAAAAATATTAACTATTACAATTTTGTATCCAAAGGGAACCTCAAAATGTCATTTCTCCAGTATCTCTTACCTGGAAAAAAAGTTTAAACCGAGCAATGTCTTTCATTGTCATTACTAAAACTATATCCATATTTAATCAAAACAGATTATCAATTTTGCCAAGGTCACCTGGATTTCTCTTCTGAACTTATGAGGTGGTAGAAAATGCAATTACGAAAGAGGTCAATAAGTTGGGTGGATGGACAAGTCAAATATAATAAATACTTCAGAGGCTACTGACTGTTCAATCTGTGCCTTGGAAACAACATTCACTAAAGATGATCCACACCCATTTCCCACTTTGTCATTACTAATGTCATATAAAATGGAAACAAAAGTTCTGCTTTTGATTTATTTCCCTAAGGCCTATTATTCATCTAAGAAGCATATACTTTATCAAAAAGAGAAATTAAGTTAAATTGATAGAATTGGGTCTTCATAAAACCACACTAATTACTACCCAGTAGCTTGGGTCTTTTTGGCTTTTAAGTAATCAATCTATCGATTTTCAGTCTCTTAAATGCTTGAAAGATAACTTGAAATCTATATTTTTCGGAATGGTCATTATTCTATGAGCATGCTGTTAACGCCATTCTCGTCTTCAGCATGTCCTCCATCTTCCAGCATACGATCAGCAATTGTTTTGGGTCCATTCTCCTCTTAGGCAGGCCGCAGAGCAAACCTTCTGTATTTCATCAAATCTAAGATGCCCGTGAAATGTAAAACCCATCACTGTTTTATATACCATTTAAAAAAAAACTCTTGCCAATTCCTACTCCATAGCATATAGTTTTTGAACAAGCTCTTGTAGACACAGACATATTTCCTTCACTAACAGGATAATTACTCCCTGCTGTTGTTTCCATGCTATTCTGCCTACATGGCTTTTGTTTCAGTATCGAATCATAATAAAATCTTTTTAAGACATGTCGTACCAACAACGTGCAGAACTCAACTGAAGTACAGCATGGACAGCTTTGACCAGGTTTGACTTACACACAGAGAGACAACTGCATCCTATCTCCTGCTGGGCCTAAAGGTGCCATCAGGTGGAGAAGCGACCTTATTTCCAAATATCACAATGTAAAAAAATGTACACCACAGAATCAATGAAACATGGTAGCATAAAATCTATAAATATGTGTGTGTGCGTGTGTGTGTGTGTGTAGCCATTCAACCAGTACTCGTTAATACTCAAACTGAAAACCTCTTTTACACAATGTAATGAAATTTTTTTGCTGCCTTGTGAGTTTTAGGCCCTTATTAGGCACTAGGGAACAAAAAATCCAACAAAGTGATAGCCTTTGCCCTTGAAGGAACAACATAGAAAGAAATATTTGTAATACAAAATAAGAAGAGCCATATGAAATTATGACAAAGTACTATGGGAACAGAAAAGGGAATAATTAATTCTGCTTAGGGGAGCTGCATTACTATTCTGTGCCATAATTTTCATGAATGGCATTTTGGAAATGGAAAATCTCAATTTTCAAGAATGGCATTTCATTTTTATGTGCTCCAACTCTAGGAGATTTCTTGAATTTGGAACTTGAGTTCTCAGATACTACTACTCTTTGATTTACTATTATGAATATGAAAATAACAGTTCTCTGATGTTAAAAAAAAAAAAAAAAAAGTACAAAAAATGTTCCAAAAAGAAAAGTCAAGTCAAACTCATATTTTTTTGTGTGGGCAATTTAAAGCTTAGGGTATTTAGGACAATGTTTTCTTTCAATTTTAAATAATGAAATTATTTAAGTGAGGGAGACAATCTTACATGATGTAATGATCACTAGGTAACCTATTTTAAAAGAAATTTTAACGGCAATTAAAAACTCACCTTAATCTCTTCAACACATGGTACTGAAACAATTGTATATCCATATTTTTTTAAAAAGGAGCTTGAATTCGTACCTCACAAAAATAAACTCAAAATGAATTATATACCTAAATGTAAAAAATTAAAACTACAGAATTTCTAAAAGGAGACATAGGAGAAAAGCTTTGTGATCCTGATTAGGCAAAGATTTCTCAGATATAACACCAAAATCCCAATCTAAAAAAGAAAAGGTGATAAATAAGACTTCACTAAAATTAAGTTTCTTCTCTTCAAAAGACACTGTTAGAAAAACGAAGACAAATCACAAACTGCGAGAAAATATTTGCAAATCACATGTCTAATAAAAGACCCAAACACAGTATATAAAGAACTCTTCCGAAGATCAACGGAAATGCTCATCATTAGGCATTAGGGAAATGGAAATCAAAACCACGAAATATCACCTCATGTGCATTAGGATGCTAAAATCAAAAACACTGACAAAACCAAAGAATAACAATGATGTGAAGCAACTAAAACGCTCATATATTCCTGGTGGGAATGCAAAATGATACAGCTACTTTGAAAACTGGTTTAGAAGTTTCTTATAAAGTTAAAAATATACTTAACCATAAAATCCTGCAATCCTACTCCTAGATATTTACCCAGGTGAAATGAAAGCCTATGTTCACACAAAAACCTGGATGCAAAAGTTCACAATGGCTTTACTCAAAACCATCAGAAGCTGGAAACAACCCAAACGCACCTCTAGTGGAGAATGGATAAACTGTGGTATATCCATACAATGGAATACTACTTGGCAATGAAAAGGAACAATAACTCATTCACACAAGAACATAGATGATACATGCTAAGTGAAAGAAACCAGACTCAAAAGAGTATATACTGAAAGATTCCATTTACATGACATTCTTGCACTAGGAACAGAGCATAGGTTACTGGCTGCCAGCAGGGAGGGGTTTACCACCAAGGAGCACAAGGCAGAGAATAGGGGTGACTGAACTATTCTGTCTCTGGATTATCATGGTGGAAACATGATAATCTTTACACGAAACATGCAAAACTTTACACTAAAAAAGATGAATTTTAATGTATGTTAATTACATCTTAATTTTTTTAAAAAATACAAAATTCACACCGACTTAGAAAAATGACTTAAAGTTAAGAGAAAAATAAACTTTACCTAGCTCAAATCAAACATAAACAACATTGCCCACTTTGGATTACATATATTCAAGAAAAGATTTTTAAAAGACTATAATGTAATTTGCCAGAAATGATAAATATGTAGATTTAGAGAGCAAGTACAAATGAAATAAATGGATAAAACTACTCCTTCGAATATGTCATAATTTCAGTGGCAGATCTACCTGTTAAGAAAACTTGCCTTTTGACTAAGAATGAGGGAGGCAGGCAGGCTGAAGCGCATGGCTGCTTGGTTCAAATGAGACTGGGGGACTCCAAGAAATACAGAATAAACATGTGGTGCTAACACAGAACGCGCAGTGCCGACAGCAACAAAAAACAAAACTTTCTGTTAAAACTTAAATTTAGTTAAAGTGACTACCACTGTTTCTCAAAAGCATAGAAGTTGCTTGAACAGACACATGCCTCTTACTAACATGAAATGTGCTTAATTCAGCATATTTTATGAAAAAAAGCATGAGTGAATAATAAGCAAATTTATCATCGCCAAGTTCACATGTGACTTTTAAGCTTTAGTAACTGCTTTGCTACCTTGTGTAATTATTTTATAGGATTGACCTTCCAGGATTTTTTTATCGTTGCTATTCTGAGGCAATTGTTGTTTAAAACAGTTAAATATTTTTATCATTTAAGAAAATGGATTACTCTTAAAAGACAGCATTCAAGTTCACTTTCTGCCCCTAAGTGCTGTATTTATTTTGACATAAAACATTCTGAGAGGGGGAAAAAAAAAACAGGGGAGGGAACCACCAAATAAATTAGATTTTATAACATAAAATTTTATTTTGTGGATGAGCCGCGAATGAGGAATTTAAAAAGCAAACCAGCATTTCTACTCTGACTAGTTTTGGGGCTCTCTGGGTCAGTTTCTTCAACTGTAAAATGAGGCGCCGGATTACTTTATTAAAAAAGTTTTAAAAGAGGTAACCTATGATAAACTAAACACCCAAATATCGATCTGGCACAGTGCCCTGAGAGCCCGTGTGAAGTCCTATGGTAGTTTCTTGAAAAAGATCTTTGTACACAAGAGGAAATTTTATTAAGGAAGAAAATGAAAAAGCCTAGGCCTCAGTTGGATGGATTCTGAAACAGAACTCGAGCTCTCTCTTAATTAGCACGGCATCTTTTCAAATGAATAAACATCTCTAAAGGTGACCAGGCCCATTAAAGAGTAGACACGTTAGAGTCAGTCTTGCCCAGAGTACAGTGGCTCTCTTAATCAGCAAACTGGCTTCTGTCACTATCTCTGAAGCATCTAGCATCTTCCTGACCTTCTTTACCGGAGCTGTTGAAAATGACATTAAGACCAAGAACTATGGAACAAAAGAAAAATTCTCCTTATTCTTCCCCTTGCCTCTTCCCCACCATTTTAATGAATTGGGGAATCTACCCACCAGCCATCAATCTACCCAGGGGCCATCCTTTAGGACCTTGACTTACATGCTCCTGGCTAATCAATTTTCCTGCTATTACTTTTCAGCCCCTGAGTTTTGAAAGCAAGAAAAGCTACACCTTAAAAGTGGAGGGAGCCAATCCTCACCTGGAGATGCGTTTCCTGAACCTGGGCCCGTTTCAGGACACGACGACTGTGCACATCAGTGTGGAAGACGTGGACGAGCCCCCTGTATTTGAACCTGGCTTTTACTTTGTGGAGGTACCTGAAGATGTGGCAATCGGAACAACCATACAGATCATTTCTGCCAAGGACCCAGATGTGACCAACAATTCAATCAGGTTTTTCCACAGATTTCACCTTTTTTTTTTATATCCTGGAATCTTCCCTTTTCTTGTATCTAATTTTCTAGCATTTTTTCCCTTTGTTTCTTTCATTTCTGGAGACTCTCCTATTTCCTTAAATTCTTTCTGTTTAAATAACATGGTCTTTTCATGTTATTGAGAAGTGAAGTATCACTGTGCCTACAACTCACCGTCAATGGGTTCAGCAACACACACACACCTTACTTCTCAATCCTGACCCTACTGCCATTTTCAGATGGATAATTTTTTGTTGTGGGGGTCCTCCTGTGCATTGCACCATGTTTAGCAGCATCTCTGGCCCCCTAATCACTAAATGTAGCATCCCCTGAGTTTAACAACCTGAAATGTCCCCCGACACTACCAATGTCCCCCAGGGTGTAGGGTATGAAACTACCCCTAGTCGAGAAGCACCAATTCAGATAAAGCATAAACGAATACACAGATGTCAAAACATTACATACAAATTGTTCAATATTAGTGGTGAATATTAAAGGTGATCATGGTACATTCTTTCAATTTTTATTTTACAAAAATGGGGGAAAAAATACATATATCAATCCCTATTTCCATATACTATAGAAAGAACAGACTTAAAAACTACTGTTGTCAATGACTTCAATGCCACGTAGACTGGCCACACAGGGTTTCCTACGGCAAGCCCACTTATCAGTCTCTCCAAAGTGTCTTGGGCTTAAAGATTCTAACTAAGATGCCTCCCCCTGGAGAGGGGAGGGAGCTGCCCTCACAGCGACAACCATCTCTTATCAACTCTGGGACCAAAATGCAAACAGCTGGTAGACAGGTTGACACCACAACCTCCCAGAGCAACTGCCAAGCCTTGAAGCTTGACACAAAAGATCAGGATTCCAAGCCTGTTTGAGGCCATCTGTCACATTAATTGCTGAAAGCCACACAAATGGTCTGGGGCTTTAGTGCAGATAACACATTTTAAACACACCCCAATTTATTGAATGCTTTTCTGTCAGCTACCTCCATCACCTGGTGCTATTTTGTGTATAATGAAAATGTGCTTTTGAAGTCTAACAAAGACAGTTCTCTCCTGAGAATAACTATTCTGATTCCTCTAGCCAATTAGTAAACATTTTAACTTTCAGGCATTAAAATGGCTAAAATGATTTTGTTTGAATTCTGATATTTGATTTTTAGAAGTTGACTAATCTTTATGAGTTTTAACAACTCTATAGGAGTGATATTTGAACCTTAAGCTTTTTAAATCTATAATAGGATGGGGTGAAAGTTAATTAAACCATATCATCCCCAAAACCACCACAACATAAATGAAACCTATTCCATTATAAATTTATTTTTCAGAAGCCGAGTGCGTGTGTGCGTGTGTGTGTGTGTGTGTGTGTGTGTGTATGTGTGTGTGTGTTCGTAGCGGGAGATCTATTCATATCAAGGAAAATATTTTAGGGAAAACTTTAGAGAATAAAATTTTATGGAGGAAAATGTTTGAAATGACACAATCACAAGCTGGAAAAAAATGAGATCTCATTTCTAAAGAGTCGGTTAGAATACTCAGAATACTCCCACACCTTCTTTCCAGATTCTGACTGTACTCCTCCAAGGTAAGCCCTGGAAATACAATTTTGTTAGGAGTCACACTACTGTATGACAAGCAAAAGGGACTGAATGCAGTCAGGAAACATGCACACAAGCACGCACACACAGACCCACTCAGGGGGAATCCAAGAGTGAACGGGCCGGAGGCATAGAGCAGGGACCACTGGGCTTATTCTGGGGCAAGACTCTAGGTTCTGAGACTGAAACTGGCAAGAACAAGGCGAAAGCCACAAGCCTGGAGGAACAGACACGGGTTCAGGCGCAGAGGCAAAGCAGACTTCCACTTACCGGAACTGGGGATAATTCTCCCCCTGCATTTTGGTTGCAAAAAAGGAACAGAGTTCACATTGCTAGGTATATGGTCCCTCTTTGTGCTGTCCCCCAGGAAAAAAGAATAGTCCCTGGACACAAGAGGAAAATTGTGGGCCCTGGACTCTCAGAGAGAAAAGCATCTAAAAGTCAAATCTCTGGCTATCATTTAACAAACTCATTAGGGAATTACTTCCCTGTTATCTTCTCCAGATTGCTCATTTTATCCTTATTTTTCCTATACATCATTTTCTTTTAAAATAATTTGCATATGTCATATGCTGCTTGGCTATCTAATTCATTTTCTGCATTTTTATTACAAATAAATGAGATTTATATTCCTAAAAAGAAAATACATATTAAACCACCCCAAAACCAGCATTTCACCTAAAGTTAAAATACTATAAACAGTCATTTAACATTTTTAAAAAAATTATGACTTTTGTAATCTCCTTTCTAGAAAGTTCATGGTATGTTCAAGCATATAAACTGGTCATCATTTACTAGTAAGTCCCAATATTAAGTCTTCAGATTTAGTTATATATACAAGAAAAACATAATATTTGGATTGCCTGAATTTTTAATAAACATTTAAGGGATTTCTGGCAAGCAGGAAATGGAACCAACCATCTGGCAAGTGAAATAGGTTTCTGCTGTGTAAAACAGCCTGCCCTCCTATGCCATCCCAGAGTGTGTGTGTGGATTCAGCGAGCCTGCCCATGATACCCTACCTCCAAATTACTCCCAAATCCAGGAGCCAAGCAAATAAGCAGGGAGCCCAAAGAACACTGTTTGCTGAAGGGGGTTTTCTATGTGTATGTTATGCCTATACTGCCCATAGCAAGTGAGAATGTTACGGTTAGAGAAAGCAAAACCACCTACATAATTCACAAGTGTGTCCCAATTTCCTCATTTGCCATCTGTATCTACACCTTTCATGTGTTCTCCTGCCTCCTGAAAATTGGCCCAATGTCCCGTTCAGAGTTATAAATGCTATATTGCCTCAATTCAGGCCCTATTTGGGCAACTGAAAAGAGATTCCACTTGGTGAGGGAGGCTCTCAGTGTGTCCTCTCAGAGTGTCGCCGGGCAATACTGTCACGGGTTCTTTTGGCTAGTTACTTCGATCACTCCATCTCCCATACCATCTGTGACATTTGCTATGGCGCTGTACATCTGAGTGCAGAAAGCTGGTTCATCGGAGGCTGTCTCTCCCTTGGCATTACGCCTACGGCTTGGAGAGCTGCCACCAAGATGATGGCTCCGTGGGCCGAATGGCTGGCTTTACTCGTGTGTGGGGAGCTGAAGAAAAGACTGTCGTGAGCCAACCGGTATTTTTTTCCTAAGACAAATTCTACTCTTAAAATAGCCAGTAAGCTTTAAAACTAACTCACTAATTATACCTAGGAAAAAAGTACCCCGATTAATTATTAATGAACTTTGTAGGCATGTGTCTGTTCTTCATGAAAGAGTCAGACATTTGCTATCACGGCTCGACCTACCCTCATGAAGAGAAAAAGGCTGTTTCCTTACTCTATCTCATGCATTCCACGCACAGGAAGGCAGCATGGCCCGGGGCTTGCCAGCAGGAACCTGAATCCCAACTGCCTACACTTGGTTCCCAGCCTGAGACTTCGGGCCAGTGACTGATCCTCCCCATGCCCCCGCTTTCTCCCCTGTAAAATGCGGATGATAACAGTACCTACCCCATGAGGCTACTGTGAGGATTAAATGAGGCGAGATAAGTAAGGTAGATACAGCAGCGCCCGACAACAGAAGGTGTTCGTTAAAGAGGGTCACAGGCAGAAACGTTAATTTGCTTCTTTAAATTTCCCAACTCTTGGAGAGTTATAACTGAAATGATTCTAACTTTTCTAGCTTTTAGTCATCACCTTTCCATTTAATTTCTAACTTTGAACAGCCATCCTGAATCTTTCCAAGAAAAAATACCTATTTGAAACAAAACATTTTACCAAAAAATACATATATCTACATATACCTATATGTACTATATATTTATATTTATGTGAACCGTTTTACCGTCAATATTTACTGTTACATGTGACAGTCTTGTATGCATATATTCTATTCTATTTCATTTTATTTCAACACTAGTCATAACCCAGCACAGTGGTTTCACTAACCTGCAGTTTGAAAAACAAAGCACTCAAGAAACTGCTTACTCTCATCAAAATGGCAGTTTTCCAGTTTCAACGACTTTAAGATACAGACTGTAACTGCTAACAACTTTAAATAGAATTCTGAACCCGATATATTAAAATGTGTGTGTATATTTTTTCAAATCTGACCTCTGCAAATTACTAGGTGCACAACTGTATGGAACTGACTTGACTTCTGAGTCGTAGCTCCCTCTTCTGATAACTGAGGTAATATCTACCTCCTAGAGAGGCTGTAGGACTTAAAAAAGAAGCTATGAAATGTCTGATATTCAATAAATGGCAGCTATTACAATAACCGGCCATTACCAAGGACCACAAGGTCCTCAAGGATGGCTCTTGGTCATGGTTACATATCAAAATCCCTTATGCAGGGCTGGAAACATACAGATGCCTGAGCCTCCCTTCACGCTTACTGGATGTCAATCTCCCAAAATGGGGCCAGGTGAGGTAATGCACGTGAAGTAACAAAAAGGGTCAGGTTGCCGAATCAGATTCAACAGGAATTTCAGATCTTACCCAGTACCATGGTAAATAATGACCCAAAGCGTACAAACAACAGCAAAACATAAGCCGAAGGCTCTTTCCTTGGAGAGGTCTGAAGCCATCAGCCACAAGTGCTTGTAAACATCCCTCTTTCCTGTAAGGATGCATGTTGGTTCACACTGACCATGAAAGGTGTAAGCAATGGATGTTGCTGTGCAGTGCACTGCCTGAACAGAAGGAGCCATTTTGGTTATGAAACATCTGTGTTTTATACTCCATTAATTACATAACTCACATGACATTATCCAGCAAGCTGTGCTCCATAAATTCATAAATTCTAGGCTTACTTACAACAAGTGACCTAGACAAACCTTGTTGATATTCCTAAAAACATTCCATAGATAAGGACTCTCTAGCTAGTAAATACATTATAGATAATGATGTTTGCCAATAGGTCAGTCATTAGCACGTTTCTGAAGGGCCTGATACAAATCTTCTCAATAGGTGATACTAAATACAGGACTAGAATCACTGAACTATGCGTTGTTCAATTCCATTTCAGCATTTCAGACTTATAAAATTCATTTTGAACAAAGAGATGTAGGGGTTGATAGTCAGAGTGTCCCAAAAGCCTTGGGCAGTTTTAAATAGCTGAAATTGATCTTTAAATGGTTTAAAACTGCCCTAAGGCTTTAGCACCTGTTTTATTTCATTTAACGAATCAAGAAATTAAAGCAGTAATAGTTTGTTGTTGGTTTTTATAGTTTTTTTTTTTTTGCGGGAGTGGGGGGCAGGGGGTGGTCATGATAAAAGAGCAACTTCAGTCTCCCAAGCACCCATAAATCAGAACTAGGACAGCCATGTCTCACACAGTATGCCCTCAGTTCTCTGGTGTAATATGCTGTGGTATGTTTATCCAAATAAGAAACGAAGTATTTAATCTGTGTTTTTTGCAGATATTCCATTGACAGAAGCAGTGACCCTGGGAGATTCTTCTATGTTGACATTACAACAGGCGCCCTAATGACTGCAAGACCCCTCGACAGAGAAGAGTTTTCTTGGCATAATATCACTGTCCTCGCTATGGAAATGAGTAAGAAAACAATAAATTGGTCTCTATATAGTGACAAAATACAACCATTGTAGAAACTGGAAGTTTCCAGAACTTGTTGAAACAAGAATTTTATTACTTACAGCAAGAAACGGAAATCATAGTTCATGCGATTAAGGCTTCTAGTTCAAATATTTACTGAGCATTTCCTGTATACACCTAGTCCAATGCTAGAGATAAAAACAAAACGTGTAAAAAAAGAAGTGAAAAAAAAAAATTGTATCCTTAAACCAAGGAGCTAGATTACCATATGAAGGAAAAAGGACAGTTCTTAAGAAATCTAAGAGGCTTTCAATCTTTAACAAGATTGGGAATGCACAAATAGTATAAAATATTATTATCAGATGAAAGGAAGCATTTATAACATATGACCTTCATTACACATACATGCATACAAGAATGAGACATCTTAAAACGCAAATTAACATAAACTTAAAAATTATATTATTTACTACTACATTCAACTTTTTTCCATAACTCCTAGTGATAGTAAAGGTGTAAGGAAGTGGCAGACTCTAAACACACTGACAGATGTGTGTCCAGTTGTTCAGAAGGGCAATCTGGCAATTAATCTTTTATATTAAGATTCTCCAAAACATTCATGCTCTTTTTCTCAAGAATCCTACTTTTAATAATTATGTTAAGGAAATAATCATAGATGTAAACAAAGATTTACATATCAAAATGTCTACTGCAGTGTTATTTTTAAATAAGGAGGAAATGCAAGTTACCTACATGTCTAATAATAGGAGTCTGACTAAATAAACTGCAGTTATAACCATACGGTAAAATGAGACTGTCACATAGATATTAATACCCATGCTCTCAAAGCATAGCTCAATGACACAAGATCATCTCGCCCTAAAATATTAAAGTTCAGAATACAATTTTTTTATTTTGCTTAACGTGTGTGTGTGTGTAGCTCCACATTTTTGGACACATACATAACATTACGTATAACAGTTATGCCTAGTAGGACTGTGGATCCTATTTATTGTTTTTCTGGAATATTCATTATTCCTTCTATAAACAAGTACCAATAATAAAATTTTTAAAAAATTTAAATATGGTAACCAAGCCATAGAAATATTTAAGGGAGAAACACAATAGAGTGTAAGTATTTTTGAGAAAGAAAAAAATGAACCAGCAGAACACGGCATTCTGATTTAATTTCTGTCTTATGCTTTCTATTTTGTCTTCTTGGGATGGTGATCAAAACAGAAAAAGAAAGGAAGGGAGCTACCAGGGCTGTGAAATTGTCCCTGTGTGGCAGTGCCAAGCAAAAGACAAACCAAAGACATTTCCCAATGAGTGACTATGAGAAACTTCTCCTGCTCCAGCCAAAAATATTGGATTTGGTGTATGTTTGATCCTGTAATATCCCCTTAGTCCCTAAGCAGAAATAAATATGCAGTGTTAATCTGCATTCCTGTGAATAACTTGAAACCTTCTGAAATATAATTCAAAGAACGATTATTTCACAGGAATAAGCCAAGCAATGCCACACCGTAGGATTAGAAACGGGCTGTTTTCAAGCCCAGAATACAGAACTGACCTCTTTTGATTTGAGAACCTGAAGTACGAGCCAAGTGAGAGCTTAAAAAGCTATTTTTAAGATTCAGTTTGTGATGCCTGCTGCCCCGGAGTCTGGCCCTTCCCCTCCTGGTATCCTCCTGGTACCACACATACTCTCAGACACACACCTCTTCCCGTCCACGCTTGTGTTCTGGCCACGCTGCTAATGGGCACCACACGCATCCTATGCCTGGGTTGCCATTTGCACGTACTTTATCCATTCCTTTAAAAACCAGACTGACAAGGTAAAGACCTAACCAGCAAAGAGCGGCTTTCTTGCACTTCTGAACCCTTTGGTTTTCTTTGTGCTCTCTTTAGACAATCCTTCCCAGGTTGGAAGTGTTTCTGTCACAATCAAAGTCTTAGATGTGAATGACAATGCTCCAGAGTTCCCAAGATTTTACGAAGCTTTTGTCTGTGAGAATGCCAAATCAGGGCAGGTAAGGCGGCCTGTGAGGCATGCACCTTGGTTAACCCCAAACATGTGGAAATGACTGTTACAGATAACCAAATCTGCCATCAAAGAAATTTAGACTCGAGTCCCCAATTTCTGTGTATCACGTTGCACTGGCTTATTTGTTAAGACGAGTATGTAGAGCCTCTGTCATATTTTATGATCTGAAGAACGCTCTGATGATGGTTTATTCATGGGCTGGCCTGTGATAAGGTACATACCCTCCTTGTAACTGAACTACACAGAACTGATTGTAATAACACACGCTCTGGGTCCTGGAGAGACCACGAAAATCAGAAGAAAGAACAGTCTTCTCTTTTCCTCAGTTTAGTACTAATCCCTGAAAATATTTACAGTAGGGGAAGCTTTTTAAAATATATTCCCACTTCCCTTTCTTAACTCTGGCAGCAGAGACTGCCTGCCCGATTCTCAGAACACTCTGTTACCTAGAATTACCTATTTGCTCTTCTCCCTCAAAACACCCATCTTTTAGTGCTGCTCACGTCAGGTAAGTTTTGAGAGGAAAGGAATCTGAAGGAAAAAATTTCTACTTATTTGCAATAACTTTAGTTCATAATCTTCAGAAATATATTTGCATATTTTTTAAAGTCTGCTTTTAAACCTAAATGAGTATTTCATCAAACTCTGAGTAGTGTCACTGAGAAACATCCAGAATTCTGTGCGACCACATATGAATGCACGTGTCGGGGCATCGCCCGCCCTGTGACCACCGTTCCACACTTCAGATCACAGGCTCTCCGCCCCCTCAGTGGCCCCCGCTTTTGTAAGAAGCTTTCCTCCTCTACCTACGACCCAACAAACTCCTTGACAGTCCTACTTTATTTCCCCTGGAGTGTATTCTGCGGTCCTGTGGATTCTGGTGGCGGCGGCGGAGGGGTGTGGGGGCGGTGCAAATGGATCAGGAGAGTTTTAATGGATTGAGTCAACGCATCTTTACCATTCTAAGAGCAAAAAGTGATTCCCATCCCCCAGGGGAAAAAAAATGTGTCCTGTAGTGATTCTGATCCAAATGATCTCATCCATTATTTCTTGAAACTTGGTGCAAAGGTCTATAGCACTCCTTAAAATTTTTTTTCAACAAGCCTAGGATAATTCTACTTCCATATCTAATTTCTAGTCTAGAAAGACTTGAAATATTACACAGCTAATAAAAGTTACAAGGAAGATTTTTCAGCGTAAGAAATTATCCGTATTATAAGAAAAAAGGTATTAAAAACTACAGGTGCGCGCTTGCAGTTATGTAAAATTATGTCTGTGTGTGAACAAAGACTAGGAGACAAGATGCAGAAGAAACAGCAATAGTTACTATGCAAAGGCAGTTGAATTTTGAGTGAGGGGGGTTCAGACCTTTAATAATTTTTGTTTTATAGTACAACAATTTATTATATGAAGTATAATATTTTGTTTTACATAAGATTATATTATGACAAATATATATTTTATACAATGATATGATAGGAGACTATTTATTTATAATATAAACACAGTGATAAGTAACGCAGTAAATTAAACCCCCTCTCAACCCAAAAAGGAAACATTTCCTTTCTTAAAGGGCTTGAGAACAGGAGTTGCATTCTGACACGTTAATAGCACTGTAACCACCTCGCCTGTTTTTGGAGCAAACATCTCCCACTGCCACATCTCTAAACACATCTCTCAATGGGCTATTGTACAGTCTTTTGAAGCGCACTTTATCTGCTACTTAAAATTCAGGTCATGAGCTACAAGTCTGTCATATTTGTCATCATTAGCCCAAGATACTGAAAATCCTACCCTTTGATTTTGGCACCAGGACGTGTTTTGAAGATTTTCAAAAGCACGCAGGTCAGCAGGTACGTCTGGCTTATAAAGAATCGGGCCTCTTTGGGTCAGACTTGCCAGACACTCGTCAGCTCTGCGTCTGCCGAGTTGGGATATGTACTTTCCTCTTAGGGAGCAGCCCTGAAGCGAGCCCATAAAGAAATCAGACGACGTACTCGGTGAGAGCTGAGGGCGGACTGAAAACTGTGAAGCAGCATGCTGCACAGCAAGAGGCTGAGGAGGAAACCTGACCTGACAGGAGCGCGGAGGGCAGAGCATGGGCTCCCGACTCGGGCTCGGCAAGGCGGCGTCTTTGCTCGCTCATTCTTTAAAGCCCCGTAACCAACCTCCCAATACAGAAACGATTTCACAGGTGTGATGTTCTGAAATGACTTTCCGACTGTTTGCCGAGTTATACGTGATCACCTATTTATAACATGCACCAAGAAATATGTCTTTATATGTTTGGTACTATAGGCAAGATGGAATGCACAGGATTTGTCTCGAGGGCTGGGACAGTAGGGTGACCCTCGTGTGTACACAGCACGAACACCAGGCCAGACTGCGGTCTCCTGACCACTCTCATATCGTAGCGCCATTCCCCCAACTCTCAGACTGCACAGAGGCCAGCTGCCAGTTGGGGTCACCAGAAGGCATACCCTGACAGAGTTCTCATATAAGGTGCTAACTGAGGACTGTCCTTGGGGCCAATACCGTGGAAGAGAAGGACTTCTGTGGGATGGGGAGAAGGGAGAAGTCCAGCTGTGATGCAGACCCACTGACAGCCTCAGACGACTTCACACTGCTCCGGAGCTGGAGTTTTCCCGAGCTGACATGCGATGGCCGGGCCCTTACACTGCTGCACCAGTCACTGGATGTGGGCTGCCATGGAAGGCTGAGGTGACCGCGGGCAGGTGGCTCTCAGCAACTGAGGCAATGCTCGAAGAGACAGACAGGTGAAGGCCGGGGCATTGAGTCCTTCACTGAAGGGCGATCCGGGCAGCACACGATCCACCAGAAGGCCCCTTGCTGGAGCTTCCTGCTCTGTAACTTAACTGTAATTTCATCTTAAGCACACTGGGAGGCAGCATCACCTCCCCTAACCCACAGATGAAGATGGAAAAACTAAGCAAGCCCACCTGGGCCCCCAGCTGACCTTTGCTGTTCCCGTTCCTACCCTGGCAGAAAAACAGCTGGCTTTTAACAGCAGAAGTGTCATGGCCACAGGGCCAGGGCCAGGGCCAGGGCCAGGGCCAGGGCCAGGAGGGGTAGGGGAAGTCTGTGCTCCTGGTTGACAGAGAAGCAAACACACAGGAAGACCACCCATTCAACACCTTTCCTGTCTCCGCCCAGTCGGCCTGCCAATGGTTCAAATGTGTATTTCACGCTGCTTTCTTAGCAGCTTTTCATCGTGGTCTTCACAATCATGAGGCAACTTACTACTCCCAAAAGCATTGTGGAAAGAGCAAAGTTTGGGCCAAAGAGCTGCAGAGGACGCCACCCCACCTCTTCCTTCAGCCCCAAGCTCTGCTTTTCCCTCTAGTCTGCGCTGTACACCCCACCCTGGGGGTTTCGTGCTCTACACCTCATCTAGCTCCCCTTCCTGCCAACAGTGATGGCCCTGTGGCCCATTCCGTCACGTTTTCCATTAACCTGATATAGCCAATGTTCCTCTGTCTATTGACTTCTATTCTAGGTATTGATCACTTTTAAATAGGGACTTCTCAAAGATAACAATTTGACCCTGAAACATCAGCCCCAAAGTGGGGTTAAGTAGGTGGGGTGGGAGGATGGAAAACGGGGAGACAAGCAGGACCATGTGGCATCCTAGGGTTCATTTACTCAAAGTCTTCTATTCAGACTGCGTAGAAGTTCTCACCAGCCTTGGTGTGAGAATGTTATGTTGGTATCTAGCACCTGAGGTATTTAGGCAACATTCGCCCTGAGTCTGTTAACGTACTCAGGGCCAGCAACAAACCAAGACTAAATCCTGAGTTGTGTGACAACATGGAGATTGTCCAGGTAAGTTTCAGGAGAGCCTTCTCATCAGGTAAAATAATGTGCTACTGGGTTTGGGCCCTGAAGCTCCTTCCTTTGGCTCTAACTCACCTGATCTCTTGCCCCCCCCCCCCGCCCAGATGATCCAGACAGTGAGTGCAGTGGACCAAGATGACCCACGTGACGGCCAGCACTTCCACTACAGCTTGGCCCCAGAGGCGGCTAACAACCCCAACTTCACTGTGAGGGACAACCAAGGTAACCTGTGGGGAGTGGGCTGGATACGTGGGGTTATACCACGCAAACAGCATCAAAAGCCACCTGCTCTTTAATAGCAGGGAAGATGTGAGTGCTAATTTTTATTTCAGAAAGTCAGAGACAAAGAATGTCCTCTGCTGATTCTGAGACTCTCATTTGGTCAGTCGGCCAGACACGGGGCGGGACACACAGGCCAAAGCCTTCCCCATCCCCACAGACGGCAGCCATGTTTGTGTGTTCTGTAACTAGGGGAAGAATCTGAGAAAAATGACAGAAACTAAACTAGATTAAAAGAAAAACCTGAGGGAACATTTCTAAGCAAGGATCAAAGGGCAAACATGGGCTCATAAAGAATAGTTTGCGCACTGAAATAACTTTATTACCTTAGCATGATTCAGGAAGACACAGCTGGGGCTCCCCATTCCAGAAAGTGCCCCCCACCACAGCTGTGCGGCAATGGGATTCTAGACACATTTCTCCAGTAAGCATCAGATCAGCAAAGAGGTTTACGGACCTCGTACACTCTCCATGGGCACAGATGGGAAAAGGAGAGACCTTTGCTCTCTACCCAGATAATTTTCAAGAAAGGTCAGAGCAAGTGAAAGAATAATTTCGGTGTGTCACGTGAACCCCTCCTGTTGTTAACTGTGACACCAACGAGCTGTCTGACCTCGAGGAGGAAGGGCGTCACTTCTCTGGGCTGCAGGAGCCTCACTTTTATGCCAATTCTAAAATATTAAGTGGCTTTTTATAACAATCTAAACAACGAGAAACAAAAAATCATGACTGGGCATGCCTAGTCTTAGTCCCAAACATCAATTATCTGAGACTTAACGTATTAATCCCACCCCACGTGATGTTCTGCTACTAAAAGTTGAGAATATCAAACCTGTGTTATTCTAAGTGGAAAGTGTTCTTCCAAGTCATCCCTTTAACCGTCTACGTGTTACCATAAAATCACCACAACAATCCTGGGAGGAAGGATAATGTAAATTATCACAACAGAACTACTACAATTAAATATCCTGATATTTTCGTTGGGTCAAATTTTGAACTGTTCATTTCCCTGCTTTACAAGAAAACCCTTCCTGCAAAAAGCGGTTTTAATCCCCTAAGGATTGGTTTTACAGTGGAAACATCATATTGTTTCTTTACATTTGCAGCTGTGTCACTGCATTCCTTTACTCTGGTTATTTGTCGGAATCGATAGAAAAATAACATGCAGCAAAATACTGCAAACTTTTAAAGACGATTTTGGACCCAATTCATGGAGCCAATCAATGCCTTGAAAAGATGGACCACTGGAATGTGATGACTATAAAGAGAAATGACTCATCTCTTGGAAGGTTTTCCAAAATGGAAGTCAGCACATCTTCAACAGAAAGAATAAACTCTTAATTTTCTCATGACAATTTACTCCACGAGCAGGCTTTACTGGGGCTCATTAAAAAACTGACCAGCATCTGATATGGTAGATACACTGTCAAGCCTCCTCCAACTCCCGTGCCCAAAAAACAACACCCTTTTATGAACACAACAGAGCACGCTCTCGAATAAAGCCTTCTTACTTTTTTATCCCCAAAGCATTATGAAAAGTATTGTGTATACATAGCACATTACAGTTTCAAATGCATTTTCCCATACTATGCTTTATTTGATGTTTATAAGAGTATTGCAAGGTTTTAAGGAAGTTCCTAAAACCCTAGTTATCAAATTCAACAAAAATTCTACAAGTGACTACTATATGCCACAGCCCTTCCAAGACTAGACTCAGAAATATGATGCTCTGATCTTTTTTCTTTAATCTTAAATAATTTTGAGACCAAGAAACACATGATGTACAGTAGGCATGATATAACATGTTTATGAAATTCAGTTCCGGTCAGGCTTTCTAAAAGTCTTATAACCTAGCCTCGATTAAACTGGAAAATAAAAAAGATTTCTGTTTAGGAAAACTTAGTTTCTGAAAAGAAACGAAATTAAAACTGTGAAGCAGAATTAATAGTACTTAACTACTAAATCTGGAAAATAGAAAAATAGGTGAGTTGTATGGCAGACAAAAATATGAATATAATCCTCAAGTTGGCAACCAAGTATTATCTTTCTCCACTGAGAAGGAAATAAGAGGAAAGGCCTACACAAAAGCACGAAGAGATTTCAATTAGCTGAATAATTTGCTACACTTAATGTCATTAAACTAAATAAGCAGTTAGCACAGTGGAAGGAGTATACATCTGGAGTCTGAAAAACCAAAGTTCAAAGACCAGCTCTGCTACTAAGTTAGTGACTTTGAACAAATTATATCATCTCTCCAGGCATTAACTCTCTCACTGTAAGGGTGAGATTATCACTGTCTCTCCAAAATGTCATAGAGATTAAATGAGATAATGCTTGTAAAGTCTAAGTGCCAAGCATTTAAGTACTCAATGAACGACAGCTGCTACCATGAAAAAACAGGGGAAGAAGGTAGAAAAATTATTTAAGAGTTCATGTATTAGTCAGAATAGGCTAGGTTATGCCGCAGAAACAAACATCACCGAAAGCTCAGTGACTAAAGTTAATTTCATGCTCACACAAAACTGACTAGGGTCTGAGTGACTGAGGACAGCTGTTCACGTGTACAGCTCAGTGTCCAGGCTGCATGGATCTCCATCTCAAACATTCTTTCATGATAACCACACCGATGCAAGAGCACAGAGAATCACGTACCAGCTTCTACATGTTTCTGCCTGGAAGTTGATGAATGACTTTTGCTTATTTTTCATCATCTAACACAAATCACAGAGACATGCCCAAATTCAAAAGAGTAGAAATGTACAATTTTTTGTTATGTCCAAGAAAAGGAGAACCGGAAATACTGATACTGATATTAGTAACGTTTACGTTGGTAAGGCTCTCAGAATATTTTGTGAAGTTCTAGACTCTCCCCTGTGAAGTGTGAAACACATCCAGAGGACCTTCCACGTTGTTACTAGCTTTGAGAGTCAATACTTGTATGTCCCGCCCTATCTCTCAAACTTTTCCTCTGCAGAAAATGATCTGAGCTTTGCGAATATATATATATATATGTTATACATATATGCATATATATCTGATTTATAATTCATAGCCATTCAATGAAACTTGAGAATATAGATAAAAAAAAGATCCCAGAACATTAAGCAAATATACACACACACACCCCAGCTTTGTGGAAACACATCAAATAATTTTGCTAATCTCCTTTAAAATTGGAGGGGGAAAAAATACTATCAATACTGATAGGAATGAATTTTCACAAAGTTCATATTAACCACTTACACTCAGACCACCAACGAGGGGGGAATAACAGTGTGTGTCATATGATTAGGGGATTTCAAATAAGCTTCTGCTAAATGAGCTGTTCTTCAGAAAGCACAGGAGTTGGTGACTGCATTTCGGAAGCATAAAAGAAAATAGCGAAAGACGTGAATTCCAGCCAAAGTGACAAAAAAATGAGCAATCTGCCAAAGCCACTTGGGCTCTTCAGCATTCTTCTCCTGGAGGCACAGAGCAGCACTGGGGCCTCGCAAAGCTGCTGAGCGGGAACAAACGGGACCACAAGTCGCCAGTGATTGTTCATTTCTGTCAAGCTTTCCCAGGGACATTTCAGTTAGATCTGAAGTCAGACAGCTCGCCCTGGGCACTTATGTCACAAAGGGTAAGACATAATCTCAAAAAGCGTTTCTCTCCTAGGTCTCAGGGTTTTGCCTAGACGCAGGCAAAAATCTTGGTTTCTGCATCCAAATGCTGACCAGACAAAGCTGACCTGGCTGTAGCTGAAGGCCTAAGGGAACGTTTGCCCACCCTCTCTCCTTCACGCCCGTTCCTGCCCCCTTGCTTTCCTCAATCCAAGAGACACATTCACCTGTTGGTTCTTCCACTGACTTCCTCCCCCTCGTTCTTCCTCTTTCCATCCCGGAATCCCTGTCTTCTTCAGATAACACTGCCCAGATCCTAACAAGGCGGTCTAGCTTCCGGCAGCAGGAGCAGAGTGTCTTTTACCTGCCCATCCTAATATCAGACAACGGGCAGCCAGTGCTGAGCAGCACAGGCACGCTGACCATCCAGGTGTGCAGCTGTGATGACAACGGCCACGTCCTGTCCTGCAGCCCAGAGGCCTACATGCTCCCAGTCAGTTTGAGCCGGGGTGCCCTCATCGCCATCCTGGCCTGCATCTTCGTCCTCTTAGGTGAGTACGTGGCTCCCTTCCATTCTGTGTGGTCCTGCAAGTGCTTACGGAGACATCATTCAGGGATTTTCCCAGCAGCTGTTCAGAACTGCTTTTCTGCACTGGGTTTATTGAAAACATGGTAGATTAAGGCTGAGAAAAAAAAGTAAAGAAATTGAAGGCAGTTCCTTCCTTCAAGAAACTCCCAGCCTTTCTGGCCAAATCAAAGCACATGTATTTCTCTATCAAGCATCTACTACGGGCAAGGGTACCACGCTGGGTGCAAAGATTAATAAAACAGACATGTCCCAGCCTTCACAGACCTCACTTCAGAACAAAGCAGTTTATCTGGAAATCACAGAACCAAAATGACAGTTTGGAACAGGATATGATGATCGCCTCTTCTAACTCCTTCATTTCAGATAAGTACTAGCTATATCACAAAGAGACAGTGACAGGCCCAAGGTCAAATGTCACAGAGCCAGGACTGAAATGCAGGCAGGCCCTACAGTGAGCTTCCCTGTATCTGAGCGGCACAGCCCTTCTCCTAAAAGTTCATCCCAAATTCTGGAGGTGGTGTTAGACAGAAGGGAAGAGGGACAGCGTGTCTTGAGGGGACAGGGGTATATGCCATTTAAAATAGGGTGATCAGGAAAGGCCTCACTGATCAGAAGACCTTTGAGCAGAGACCTGGAAAAAGTGACAGAGTGAAACCACACAAGTATCTGGGAAAATAAGCTGTTTGGGGCATCAGGCTCCCTTCCTAGGCACTGTGGCCACCCAACAAGGAACAGCGACTAAACAGGGCCAGCCTGCCTCTGCCGGCGAAATAAAAAGATGTGTTGACAGGCCAGTGGAAGAGCACTATTGGGGTATGGGGCCCTGTCTTCCTTGTCTCAAGTCATTCTGCAAGGCAGCCACCCAGCTCTCTTGTTCATAAGGCCATTTGTGTAATTGTTTTTGAACTCCACACTCAAAAACGAGCAATAAAACACCTAAACCAACTCTTGAAACCGAGAATTTTCTGTACATAAAACTCTTCTGATTGAATTAATTCACAGCATACATATTTTGCTTAGAGAAAAGTAGACTTAGTAGATAGTACTATTATTCGATATGAAAGAAATCTAGCATTCCATGGAAGAAAAGAGTAAAGCACGGGAGATTTAAATGAGAATAGACATGCAGATATCCACATACCCCCTTAATCCTTGGTTTACTGCTACAAGAGACTCAGTCAGACCAAAGAAAGAAGGTACTGACTGTAAAATGTTAGCACTTGATTGAATTTTAGATAGGTCTGTGGAACATGCTTCTGAAAAAATCATTTTAAGATATAACATGTGGTTTAATTGTGTTGTTTTAGTTCAATGCTACATGAAGGGATGAGTAATATAAATAAGTAACATTTCTAAGTCCTTGGATCCCTGGATGACAGAGAATTGTCCTCTTTCTGGTGCTTCTCAGTATTGGAAAAAAAAAAAAAAAGCTTCCTGCAATTCCCTAAATGTCCATAAGGTGGCATTGGGAGTCCTTGAGTGCAAGACAGGATAACCTGCAAGAGGCCTTTGATGAAACTTGTTCTTAAGGGAAATTTCCAGTCTGTCCTTAGTTCTATCTTTGGCAAATGTGTATGTTACAAGTTCACCCTGGCCCACAAACAGTAGAGATGCCATCATTAAAGAAATACTGATTTAAAGAGACTGGCACAGAGAGGCTCTCAAGCTAGAAGTGTTGTGCAACGGACAATTTCTTTTGTGCTTCCTAAATCCATTATGTCTTGTCTTCTGAACTGTATGAAATAAACACAGTTTTCAGGAGCTGAACTGAACAGAGCTGTTGCAAAACCCTCATAGTTTTAGGCACTCTTATTTCTAAGAATGCACATCCCACATTAAACACAATTCCTAAAACTAAGTAAAAGTGAACTGCAGTTGGTCCATCAACAAAATACTATACTTTGTGAACAAATAAACATATTAATTTTATTTTGCGGGATTTCTTCTTATATCTCAAGTATGTATCTAGTTCCTAGAAAATCTCTTAGGCACTACACGCTGTGCTTATAGATCTAAAAATTAAAAATCCCTAGAATTGATTCTCTTATGTCGGGGAGGCTTTTCAGCTACATAGGACCCCAGATCTAATTTTGCAATTCTTGTTATTTAAATCAGATTACCTAAAAAATAAGATATGTAGTGATCTTTATTTTTCAAGAGATGGACCCGTTCCAAGAACTGCTTAATTCTTCATCACTATCAGAATTCTTTCCAGCAGATACTCAAAGATTTTTCTATTTTTTCTTTTTAGCATTTTCTAAAATACCACTCCAGTATCACCTACATGAAGGTTTTCCCAGGTTGCTAGGAAGAATTAACTAGCCCTGCCTCTGCATTCTCTTCACTACACTTATAACCCTATAAAAGACCTTACACACCTGAGTTGTATTAATCATCGGTGTCTATAATTTCCTTGGATTGCAAGCTTATAAGAACAGAAATCCTATTCAATGTTGTTTCTCCATGGATTAGCACAGTGCCTAAAAAATACTTAAGTTTAGTAATTGTTTACTGAATCCTACGAACATAGCATGTTTACTTAGAATCTCATTTTCCCAACCTTCATCCATCCAAATCACACCCCAGCCTCTAACTCCCAGTTCAAGGCTCCACTTCTTCAGATCCCTCTTAGTCCACTGCTCTGAAATCTACAGTCCTATACTCTATGAATCATATTTTTGCACAAAGAGAAAATATATGAGCATACAGTTGTTTCCTGCGTTTTGTCACCCAAGCTATTTGGGAAAATATTAGGTAGTAACATCATTAATTGCAATTTACAAAAAGCACATTTTATATTCAAATTTTAAAAATCATTATCATGAGCTTTTGAAGTCCATCCGTTATCTTACTGTGCATATGACTATACTCTTATTTCTCCCCCAATGGATAGACTGGGGTCTTATTTTGCAGTGCTGTCAAGCTGTCAGTGTTCACTAGCTGTAACAACGCACACCAGAAAAATAATCAATAGCGGTTCTACAGCTAAAACCCCAACACACTTCCTGGAAAACATTTTTAGTACAGAGATAAACAGTTCAATGAGATTATCTCTATCTCTCCTTTAAACCTCAGTGAACACATCCTGGGAGGAAAAAATACATTTGTTGGGATAAAAATTTTATCCAAGCCTGCAAAGGCACACCTAACAATGTGGTGCTTCTCTGATAACAAGATGAATTCTATAAAATGTCACTGCTCATTCCTCCCTTCCACGAACATCACTGAATCCAGAAAGTCACAAATGAGTCACAACCTCTATGGAAAGGCTTTTTTGAGGAGTTGAGTTTATTGGACAACAGCGGTCACTTATGTTGTCTTATTTTCTGGAGGAGATGTGAAAAGCCTAAGACTTTGGCCGATTCTTAGTAGGAGTCTCTACGCATGCGCAATAACATATGCTAGGTACACAGCCAAATCCTACCGAGCTGCTAATGTTAGAAAGCGGGATCTATTTGCATAAGAGAAATGCACATCCATCCTTATATAGTCAGAAGACAAGCCCTGATCCCTATCGCATGCTCCACGCAGGCCGCTGTGCTTTGTTAGTGGGATTTTACATTGGGTGGTTGGGTGTAGGCACCACACGCAATTTCAGAGCGGCAAGTTGACGCAAAGACGCTTTATATGCAACCTTTAATTCAACTACTCGTTTAAAATATTTGGCTTTCGAAGCGGCAAGTTGATGCAAAGATGCTTTATATGCAACCTTCAATTCAACTACTCATTTAAAATATAGGGCTTTGTTTTCCTACAAACTCTCAATCTAACCTGGCAGAATGAGCGAGAACGGGGTAGACCCCGCAGTTTAAAATACACAAACGCTGTCTCTGAGCGCAGCGCTCAGAAACTCGTGCCATACCTGGGGTCAACCGAGAGCACCTCACGTCATGGCACGTCTCCCGCCAGGTCCCTCCGGTAAATGTCCCGTCCTCTTTCCCCGGCAGTGCTGGTGCTGCTCATCTTGTCCATGAGGCGGCACCGGAAGCAGCCGTACATCATCGACGACGAGGAGAACATCCACGAGAACATCGTCCGCTACGACGACGAGGGCGGCGGCGAGGAGGACACCGAGGCCTTCGACATCGCGGCCATGTGGAACCCCCGGGAGGCGCAGGTGGCCGGCGCCCCCAAGACGCGGCAGGACATGCTGCCGGAAATCGAGAGCCTCTCCCGCTACGTGCCTCAGACGTGCGCCGTGAGCAGCACCGTGCACAGCTACGTGCTGGCCAAGCTCTACGAGGCCGACATGGACCTGTGGGCCCCGCCCTTCGACTCCCTCCAGACGTACATGTTCGAGGGGGACGGCTCGGTGGCCGGGTCGCTGAGCTCTCTGCAGTCGGCCGCATCGGACTCGGAGCAGAGCTTCGACTTCCTCACGGACTGGGGGCCCCGCTTCCGGAAGCTGGCGGAGCTCTACGGGGCGGCGGAGGGGCCAGCGCCCCTGTGGTGACGGAAGCCGGGAGGCATGTGCGCGTCCAAACGCGGACGTGCTAGGCGGATGCTTCGCGGACGAGGTGCAACCAACCCACACGAGCAATACTGTGCTGGAGAGTTCGAGAATGGAGTGAGCAGGAGAACAGGGCTCTCTCTGGATCAGCTTTACTACTTGGTTAGATTAAATAAACAAGAGGAAATGCAAGAAGAAGGGGGCAGAATCTCCAATTATCTTTTTTACTTTTCTTTTTGATTTTTGTGACACTATTCAAAGGCTTGGAGTCCAAGGTTAGATATGGCAAGCTTGGCTTTTCTTTGCCTTTCACCAAGGTCTTTGTCACTTTTCCACCACAAAGAGGCTCTGATATTAAATCTAGAGGTGGCCGTTGAAAGCAGACAGAAAGTTCTACTCTCACATCCTCTTTATTTTATTATTCTCCAATTCAGAGTTTGGCTGGCTCGTCAAACCACACAAACCAATCCACGCAGAAGAACGCTGAAAAAAAATGTTCCTCGGTGGAATTAACCTACTTGTCCTGGAATGGATGGAATTTCTTTTAACCCTTTTGCGACAAAGTTTAGGGGAATCGGCCTTGCATGGGGGCCGGGTGGGGGTGGGAGGAGGAAGAGGCATTGACTTTGCGCTCAAGTTTAACGGCTGAACCAAGAGTCGTTGGCATTACGACAAATCCAACTCCGTCAATTCGAGTGCTCTTGTTCTCCCAGCTCTTTCACTGTGCCCCTGCAAAATCGTTCAGAACGAAACCAGAAAATCTGCCTCTTTTGCACTGTAGATATCTCTTCCATGTGCCAAATGTGAAGATTAGATGCTACAAATGAAAGCCAAATAAAAAGAAGTATCTGATAAAAGCATGGGTTAGAGGGCTTTCCTAATCTGTGTGAGGTCAATCCAAGGGATGTTTACATACTGTAGATAACCTACTTGAACAAAAATCAGTATTATAGAGAATGGATGTAAGAAAATTACATGTATAAGTTTTGTATATTTGTTAATAATTTTGGTAATAAATATGATGCACTGCATCTCAGTACCTTAGCACTTCTTTTAATAAAAGTTAAATAGAAGGGAAAGTCTATTGTCAATTTGTTTTAATTGCTGAGCTGGTGAAAGATGGCTTGGTGAGCCTGACCTAGCCTCAGGTTCTTGGGACTGGGGCTGATTCATAAAGCAAAGCCAAGGGCAAAGAAGTATGAGGCTGTGCGTTCTATTTCAGTCACGGAACAAATGAACACAATGGTTCAAACTGTTAAGCTTTTCATGAACACGCTTTATTCTCCCATCTCTGAAAAGAGCAAAAGATGATTTGAGAACATCAACAATGCAGTGGTGAATTTCACCTACTTTTTTTATTTTGTGAGTGGGTTTTACACCTAGCCACCAAGGAGGCAGGCCACTGAGCTCCTTTCATCTCTGTTCTATTGGCAAATCAAATATGCACAAATAGTCCAAATATATATCAAATATGTATAGCTCATCAACACTGGATGAGCTCGCATAAGTGTGGGACATAATTCATTCATCTTTCTTTTCCCCACAGTAGCTAACAAAGTCCTCTGCATACAGTCAGTGCTTAATAAGTGCATAATGAGTACATGAGAAAAGGGATTTCTTTGACATCGTATACTAAAATATATTTTACACAGTTGTACTTACAATTGAGGACAAACTGTGAACAAAATAGTTTTCTGTGTGCCTTGGTTAAAGCAGTGATTCTCAAATTTTAATGTGTCAGAATCACCTGGGACACTCGTAAAACTCTAGCTTGTTGGGCCTTACCCACAGTTTTTAAATTCAGTTGATCTGGGGCCATTTGCATTTCTAACAAGTTTCTGGTGGATGCTCATGCTGCTGGTCCAGGGCCCACACTGTGAGAACTCTGATGTATGGTTTCTCTCTCTCTTAAATAAGAGATAAGATTATCAGCCTACCTGGCACTGGGGCCCACCTCATCCATAGAGTGGAATTGTGAACCTCTTTTCCAATAAAAGGGCAATTTGGCAGAAATATATGAGAAGGCCGATGAGGGTCTGGGAGCCAGAAGGATGTGCTTTATGCTTTTTATGTAATCTACTAATAGCCAGGCCAATTCTCATTTTCAACTTTTAGCACACTAACCCTTTCCTTCCATGAAAGGCATCTCTCCTACATCTTTTTTAAAGGTAAGGTGTGATGTAGACATTAATAAAGAAAAAGTATGAACTTGAACCCCAACTAGGCTCTAAAAAATAAGTTACTTGAATTTGGGCAAATTAACCCCTATAACATTCTTTCTGTCACTAGCCCTGAGGATAATTTTGTGACTATTTCTCTTTGTGTTGCATGTGTTAAAAACTGGGAACAGCTGTTACCCAAAACACGGGGGGTGATCATGCCCTACATCCTGCAAGTATAGTACCCCTGGTAGTGGGCATGAAGTGATTAAACAGAACCACCTGGAGCTTCTGGGCCCTGGGAGGATGTTTAATGGTGTGATACAGGAAGCGTGAGGGAAACACAGAATACGAGATCCATTTCAGCTCACGTTCTAAGCCGAAAGAGACTCTTCCCTCCAAATGAGTTTTAAAGTCCCTTTCCATTGCCACAGTTTGCCACAAATGCTGGCCCCCTCTGCAAAGAAAACACCATCCCTACCAGACAGACTGCAGAAAGTATGATCGGGTTAAGGCAAGAGAGCTGTAAAATTATTCAGCCATTTCTTTGTTAACAGGTAAAGCAGCTCACCTATACTTTACACATTGGAGGGAAACAGGAGCATCTGGAGATATCAATTAAGACTCAGTCTGAAACTGTCTTCTGAACAAGAAGACAGCAAAGATAAAAATCAGCAATGAGTTTTCTGAATCAAAAAAAGCAGACTGTCCCAACATGGCAGCTAGCAAAAACAAATTGGAGTGGTTTACACAAGAAAGAATCTATAAATCCTGAAAACAAAATTCAGACAAGCCAAAATCAGTGCAGGCACATTGATTAGGGGCTGTTACTAGTTCACCAGTGATCCAGAACTAGACCTTGATGTCAGGCTTCACAGTAAGTTCTTTTGCAGACGGATTCATTCTCAAATCTGTTTGTCATCTCCATAATAAACTTAAAGAACTTTCAAGACATTTTCATGTATAAATACCTGGATTTTAGAGGCTTCTGCTTTATCCTAAGGGGTCAAGATTCTGATATGGGGAGTGGACAAAATTAGATCAAGGAATCCTCTTTATAAAGTGTTCTACTAATAAGACATATCTGTCTTTTGATTCATCTTATACAAAACACCCTGAGTACTGATTTATAGTATGTGTAATTACAACATTAACCCAAAAGACAATATTTCTTAAATCTTTCTTCCTGGCACAGGAAGCTAGCCAATCTTGCCCATGTGTTTCCACATTCTTTGTTTTGTAAGGATTGTCGATGGCTGATGGTGAGGGAATTTCTTCCACTGCAGTACTGAGCTACTGTAGTCACTTTCCTGGTATGCATAATCACTAGAGCTGCTTCTCATCCCAGAAAGCCTGAGCCCACTTCTCCGAGAGTATTCACTCTCAGAAACCAGTAAAACTACCTACAAATCTTTTCTCATTTTTCAGGAGGCAGATCCTAGCTTTTCTTTTATTATTTCTCTTTCTTCCCCTTTCTCTCAATCATCATTTCTGCATAAAAGCCCCTTCAAACTTAGTGGTATAAAAGGACAATCATTTTACTGTGCTCACAATTTATGTGCTCACATTATTGTATGTCGAAAATTCAGGATGGCTTCATCAGTGGCACCTCCTCTCTGCTCCACAAAATCAGGATTTCAGCTGGGGCGATTTGAAGCTGGGAGTGACTCATCTAAAGGCTTGCTCACTCATCTGTTGGGGGGCTGATGCTGGCTTTCGTGTAAGCCCTCGGAGGGAGCTTGGGCTTCCTAACATTGTGGGGCTGGATTCCAAGGCTAAACGTCAAAAGAAAACCAGGCCAAAGCTGAATCACCTTTTATGAGTTCAGAAACCACACAGCATTACTTCCACGGGGGGTCACAGTGCTCCCCACATTAAAGACGGGGATAACTTGAGGCCTGATGGCACATTCTAATTTGCATAAAACCTTGTGAAAATATAACTATCTTGCTCAGGATTTACACAAGAAAGTTTAACTCCTTCTAAAAAACACATACAGAGTTTATTAGGCCTGAACAGATCAGTTTTGGCATAATACAATCAGCCGTGTCACCTGTCCCTTCTTTCTATCCTGCCTCCAGCCTCTATTCCAGGAATCACTTTGGGTTCCGTTCACCATTTGCTTTCTCTCACTCCTCCTCTCCACAGAATATGCTTTATAGGTATTTTCTTCTTCTCTGAAATTCAGTCATATCCTTATCACACAGTGCTGTCAGAAGTAAACGAATATTTTATGAAAACACCCAGCAAAATATCTGACATTAAACAGGCACATATTTTTATTTAAATATAATTAACATACAATTAACTACATACACATAAAGTATATAATCTAATGTTTGGACTTATGTATACACTCATGAAGCTATCACCACAAACAAGATAATTAACATATCTGTCACCCCCTAAAGTTTTCTTGGACCCCTCTGTAAAACCTCCCTCCCATCTCTGCCCACCCCTAAATCCAAGCAACCATTGACACCCTTTCTACAGATTAGTTTGTATTTTCCGGAGTTTTATATAAATAGAATCGTACATCATATACTTCTTTGTGGGGGTGGGAGAAATCTAGCTTCTTTCACTCTGCATTATTTTGAGATTCATTTACACCATTATGTATATTCATAGTTCATGGCTATTTGCTTCTCAGTGGTATTCCATTATATAGATACGCCACAATTTTTTTATTCATTCATCTATTAGTCTGTTCAGGCTTCCATAACAAAATATCATATACTGGCTGGTTTAAACAACAGAAATTTATTCCCTCACAGTTCCGGAGGCTGGAAGGCCAAGATCAGGGTGCCAGCGTGGTCAGGTTCTGACGGGGACTCTCTTTCCGGTTTGCAGATGGCTGCCTTCTCCTTGCGTCCTCACACGGTGGAAGAGAGCAAGTGAGTTCTGTGGACTCTCTTCTCATAAAGACACTAATCCTATCATGCTAGGGCCCCACTCTTATGATCTCATTTAACCTGAGTTACTTCCTTACTCCAAATATAGTCACGTTGAGGCGTAGGGCTTTCAGCATACGAGTTTGGGAAGACACAATTCAGTCCATAGCAACTCATGTGCTGAAGACATTGGATTGTTTGCAGCTTTTGGCTATTACAAATGAAGCTGCTATCGACACTTATGTACGAGTCTTTGTATGGGTATATATTTTCTTTTCTCTTGGGTAAATACTTATGAGTGGAATGACTAGAATCATATGGTAGGAATATGCAGTTTTTGTTTGTTTTTAACTGCCAAACTGTTTTCCAAAGTCTTTTTACCATTTTACATTCCCACCAGCAATGTATGAGTGTTCTATTTCTTCCATATCCTCGCAGACCCTTGGTATGGTCAGCTTTTTGGGTTTTCTTTTTCATCTTGGTCATTGCAATAGGAGTGTCATAGTATCTCACTGTGATTTCAGGTCGTAATACCCTAATGACTAACAATGGTGAGCATCTTTTCATGTTATTTCTTTTCATGTGCTTATTTACCATCCATAAAGAGAAATGGTGGATGATCCAGATGTATTTGCCCATTTTTAATTGAGTTGTTTTCTTATCATTGAATTCTGAGTTTTCTTTTTATTTTCTAGATACCAGTCCTTTATCGGGTATATGCTTTGCAAAGATTTTCTCCCAGTCTGTGGCTTGTCTTTTCATTCTCTTAACAGTGTCTTTTGAAGGACAAGAGTTTTTGATTTTGATACAAATTCATCCATTCAAATTCATCCATTTGTTCTCTCATAGACTGTGCTTTTGGTGTCATTTCTAAAGATCTTTGCCAACTCAAGGTCACAAAGATTTTCTTCCATGTTCTCCTCTAAAACGTTCATGGTTTTAGGTTTTATCTTTTGATCTATAATGCATTTTGAGTTTGTTTTTGTAGATTGTTAGGTATGAATTCAGGCTTTTTGACATGTTGTTCTAGTACCATTTATGGAAAAAGGCTATTCTTTTTTTATTGCATCACCTTTGAGCCTTGTTGTGAGTTGAACTGTGTCCGTCAAAAAGATACATTCAAGTCCTAATCCCCAAAACCTGTGAATGTGACTTTGTATAGAAATCGGGTCTTTTTAGATGTAATCAAGATGAGATGAAATAATGCTGGTTTAGGTTGGGCCCTAATCCAATGACTAGTGACTTTATAAGGAGAAATTTGGACACAAAAACAGAGACACAAAGAGGAGAAAGCCACGTGACAATGAAGAAGAGATTAAAGTGATGCATCTACAAGCCAAGGAGCATTAAGGACGGCCAGCAACCACCAGAAGCTGGGAGAGAGGTGTGGGACAAATTCTCCCCGCCAGTTTCCAGAAGGAACCCTGCCCACACCTTGATTTCAGACTTCTAGCCTCCAGAACTGTGAGAGAATAAATTCCTGTTGTTTTAATGCCACCCCCGCCCCCGCCATCACCCCAGTTTGTGGTAATTAGCTATGGCAACCCCAGGAAACCAACACAAACCTTAATACATTTTCAAAGATCTATTTTAACAACAACAACAAAAAACTAAGTATGAATCCTTTATGTCCTGTCACTTTGGCTGGATCTGCAATACACACACCCTTTTACTTATTAATTAATGAATTAATTAGCGTGTTCATGTTTATTTTGTGGGATTGTTTTTTTGTTTTTTAATTTTCGACTCAGCCATTTCGCATGTTTTGAGTGTATGAAGTGGGCCTCTGAAGATGCCCTATTCTCTGGCATGTCGCAGGCAGCAACAGTCCTCTCCAGCTCCCTTGGCAGCCTGTGAGCAGCTCTCACAGGTCCAGGCAGGGGGCAGGGAAGAATGAATCACCAGATGGCCAAGAAGAGACACTTCCATTCATATGAGCTCACTGATGTGGGCGGTGCAGAGTAGGGGTACAGAGAACGGAGAAAGGTGTGTGTTTGCTGAAAATAGCACCAGTGCACATTGGCCCTAAGGCATCACAGCAGAAGGACCGCATCCTGAGAGGTGCTGACACCCTGCTGCCACGTGGAGCGTAGGTACCATGCCAGTGAATTCCCCTTTCTGTAGATGAAATGCTGCATTGCAACGGGAAAGAATTAACCTTCAGAGAACAGGCTGCATGGTTTCCTTCTGTCTCTTGTATTTGACATTCCCCAGCTGCCCCAGGAACCTGACACAATCCTGTGTTTCCCTGCTAGGCCCATATGCAGTGAAATTCACCCATTCTAATTGCTATTCTTCACTGGCCGACCGAGGGGCAGGAACTGTCTGACCTGGAATTTACTTCCACGATTAGCTTCATCGACCTACATTTTTATGTTTGCCAATGACTTCTTGGGACCTTTGACTGTTAGACTATAAGATGGTGCAAGATGAGATTAGCCAATGAGAAGCATTACCACTCAAGTGAGGATGAATACTAGTTACACCCAAGAGGGGGCGCAGGGCCTCACCAGCATGCCCCGGGCTGACATCACTGCTGTTGGGCTACAGACTTTAGGAAAGAGAAGGGAGAGGGGGTCTGCCAACAACTGAGCACCTGTCATAGGGAGATGCCGTGCTAGGCACCTTTGCACAAATTATTTCACACACATTAAAACAAAAGCAAAACACAAATCTAAAATCATAAAAGGATACAGAGCAGGGTGTGAACTACGCACCTCGGGTGTCAATGCCGTTGTCGCCTCTGGGAATTATAACATGACAATGAGCTCTGCACTCATTCAGAGCCATTGATTGTTGATATCCCTTCTACACCATAAGCCCTGGAGGACTGAAGGCTAGCCTTCCCAGTGGGCAGCGAAGCATGGCGAGGACAGCTGACGTGAGTTTTCCGAGCAATTGTGAGTAATCATGCTTTTAAAGTTTGTCTCATGTTCTTTGCAGAAATCATAATTCCACTATACGTGTAAGGATTTTATAAAACTAGGTATCACTGGGTAGGACTTCACTTACATAACCCGGGTTATTTTCTCAGAGGATCAGGAGGCTCTTTCCGGAGGACACTGGCATCTTGCCATGTTTACAGTGTGTCTCTTACCTACAAACCAGGTACAAATTCTCTGTAAACTCAAGGCCACTTACCACATCCAGACTCCCACATGGATCTAAGCATATGCCATGTACACCGCAGACACACTGGGCAAGCCGATTATTTATGGGACTTGGCAGAGAAGTCTTTACCAGGGTTTTTAGTCACAGTCTCTGTGACAGCACCCACTGTGACAGTGAGCAGGTAAAGTGAATAATAATACATCCAACTTAGAAGGTCAATTCCTGCTCATATTTCTAATTGTTAAGTACGCCATCATTGAGGGCCTCCCCATAGCACAGCTTCGTACTGTGAAGGTAGACAATTCATTATTCAAAGTTGTTCTTTTGTTGCAGATTATATAAAAGCACAAGTAGAAATTGCTCGAGTGCAGTCCCTTTACTGTGAAGAAAAAAAGACAAAGTTCTTAGGCTTAGTGAAATGAAAGGCTAGTGCTCATGTCTCCTCGTAGAGTACACTGGTAAATCTTGAGGTTCCACTGAGATAGAGCTTGATTACGGATCATCCTTTAGCATCCTTTACTTGGTTTGTTTTCCTCTTGACTAAATACTTTTCTCTGAAGGAAAAGAAAATGATGGGATGTTCCCATTTTATCTCGAAGAGAAAAAAACAGGACATTTGAGATTATAGAAATAGAAACTCAAAGCATGGAGGTCTCTTCTAGCCGAAGACAGACTAGACTCAGAAATGCCAATACAGGAGAAATGTAACCATCTAAATGAGGGTCACATCGATTGTACTATTTAACCATCCCTGGCCAAGTTTTCCAATAAGGTCTAAATGAATAAACTAAGTAAACAGCAAGCTTAAGCAGATAGATAATTTTTATATTCCCTATATTAACTAGTACACCTGGGAGCCTAAATTATTGAATATTAACCATAAGGCTATTCAAAGGATGACCATATAGTCTCTGTCCTTCTAAGGCTTTGCTTATGAATGGCATTACCGCACATGACCACGTTTTAAGAGCTTTCTCGGCATTGGATTCCGTTGTTTGGCCGAAGTTCCATTCTGCAGGGCAGAATTCTCTTTCTCTCTCTCAAATGCAAAAGAAAAAAAAAATGGTGAGGTCCATGTGTAGTAACTCTGGAGCTGAGAAAACCCTCATCTCAGCGTGGGAGACGCAAGAGCTATTCACGAACACGCCAGTCTCTTCCCCCCAGGTGCTCTTCTCCACCTTGTCGCAGTTCGACCTGGCCAGGTGACTGTGCAGAGCTAATGAAACCTGAGCCAGGGCCCTAACAGCCAATGCGGGATTTGCCAGGTCCCCTGCCCCCTGCTGCAGCCATCTCTAAAGTTGGTGCCAAGATGGAGATTCTGTCTGCTTAGGTCTTTGAGTGACCGTATTAAGTACAGATTTCCGGCTGGCTTATAGCCTGAGATAGAAGTGAGAATTAACGCGAAACAGAGACATCAACTTTCGTAGTGTTACGCCACCGAGACTTTGGAGTTACTTATTACCGCAGTATGATTTGGCCTGTCCTGACTAATACAACGATAGTCTTCACTTCTTAACTTCTCTTGAGGAGAGAAACAGACCAGCTGGTAGGACTGGTATGAACAGAATGATGACTACTGATGTCCATCAAAGTACACGTTCCCAGTTGTTGTTGTTTTTCCATAACGAGGGTGTATTTCATTGACCAATTTGCTTTCTTCCATTTCTCCTCAAAATTAACAGCATACGTTTCCAAAATTAGAGACATAAAATAGCACTGTACCCAGAGATGGACAGACACACAGGGAACATGGCCATGTGACAATGGACACAGATTGGAGCCATGTGGCTACAAGCTAAGGAAGCTGACAACCACCAGAAACCAGGAGAGGAGCATGGACAGATATGCCCTCTGAACACCCAAGAGAGAAGCGACCCTACTGACATCTTGATTTTGGACTTCTAGCCTCCAGAACTATAAGAATAAATTTATGATGATTTTTGCCACTCAGTTTTGGGCCTTAGTTACAGCAGCACCAGGCAATAAATACAGTGATTTTTAACCACATTTTCTACCACTCAGCCTTTTGGGCATTTTTACAATGAGTCTTTATACGATGGTCCTGCGAATCCCTGCATTTTAAACCTTAATGATTTCCAGGCCTCTTCCTGAGTTAAGTGAAATAGGATATGGGGACTAATCTCTTCTTTCACCAAATACACCCCATCAAGACCAAAAGCAATGTCTTGTTCGTCTTTTAATCTCTCTTTAACCTTCTCAGAGCCTAGCACAGTACCTGGCCACAGCAGAGCCTACAGAATATTTATTAAGAAAATTACAGAACAAACACTGGATATTAATTTTATCCTTTCTATACCTTTCATCTCATACTAAACACCGATTTAGAACAACTGAATGACTAACTCTGTTAGTGTTGGTTCACTTCATGGCCAATTACCAAACAATATACCGGTCCCTTTGGCAGCCAACCTGAATCAATTCGTCCATAAATGGGTGCAAACTATTCCATTGTCCATTAATGCCATTCCCATCCACGATTACACCAGGACAAGCAAAGGAACAGCCAGCCACCAGAGCCAGGCTTGGAGTAGTTGAAATCACAGAACATCACCAATCATTCAGGGCAGAACAAGAAACCTAAGACTTAAGAGGCGAAAGTAAAAGTTAATCTGAAAACGCGAGACTCCTTGTGCATACAGCCATGTCATCATCAATGATTGTGTGCACGTAGCATGTCCCTCGACAGAAAGTCTGTCTGTTCGTTTGTTATTCATCTTAATGAGCTGGCTCACATATATGGTATCTGCTGGCTTCCACATACATTTGACTCTTTCCAAGCCTAAGGCAAAGCCAAATTCTCATTTTGGCCGAGAAGAAGTCCTAATTACCTGAGAACCAGCACGTTTCAATCTCTGAGGACGAAGTGTCACTGTATTGAAATGCAACCAATGCACAGATTTCGGTCTCATACACAGCGAAAGCCATCTTATGGTCTTCTCCCCAACTCAATGTCTCCAAGATTCTCCAGTCAACTTTATCGTTTGAAATCGATTGCTTACAGACAAACACATGGTCCTTGAAGCATCTCTGTCACCATTAATCTTCCCCATATGTGGAATTTGGGGGGGTGTTTTAATTAGCTCAGCTGTTTTATCATTCGTTTAAGTATCTCACAGTATCTACTGGCTTCCTACAGATCTCAGGAAGATGGTCCCTTTCCCCAGAGGTGGCCAGGAAATCTATATTTTCTTTTAAAGTCTTGCAGCTTTCTGAGACAAGCAGTTCATCTTCTTATTTCCTTTCCACTGCTAATCATTAAATGCTGAAGGCCTTGCCTAATTCTGGGTGCCCTAGTCACAGTAAATCCGAAATGACAGAAAATCAGTTGAAAGTTCGACTGGGGACGTTTTGTGCTCATTTCAGGAATGGACTGGTCACAAAGCTGGAGTAGTTGAGTGTCCACATTGGGTTCCAGAAAGAGTCACACTTTTCAGCATCCCCTCCCCTCCCCGCCCCGCCCCCTCCCCCAGATCCTCTCTGAAAATGCAAATAAGCAGGAGATAAATCCTCTTCATCGAGACATTTTTATCCCCTGCAGCACTAATCAGGCACCAACATGATGACGGTTTTTGTAGAATCAGGAAGAAAGGGCTCTGGCGGTGCCCAGGGAGCACAGACTACAGAGCCAGAAAGGAACCAAAGAGAAGTAGAGGGCAGAATCCTCTACCTCTGTAAACACTGTTACCTTCATTTCAGAAATAAGACAGCTGAGTCCCTTAGGAAGAATGACACTCTGTTGAACAGCAAGAAGGCACTAGATATTTGAAAGTTTGCATGAGTAGAGGGCAGAAGAGAACAGTGGGAAGTTGCCAGTACCCTAGCTGGCTCCTTCACAATTGTGCCCAGAACTGTCACCACTATGTGAAAATGCCAGTGCTGCCTATGAAGGTAACGCATTAGGCCACCACCATTTACGGCTCTGAAGTAGGACATGAGAGAGAGGGTTTTGCATGAGGGCGGAGGCGCCTGGTCCAGGAGGCATTGGTGGGAGTGAGAAACAAGGTAGAGAGTCAGGGACTCGGAGACCTCTGGATGTCTGTGTGAGGAAGCCGAGCAATGGGAAGCAGCAAAGACCCATCTCGCCTTTCTACTGTCGGGAGCTGGCGCAGGCACTGATTTCATTCCGGCCTTCGGGACAGATTGACGGGTAGCTGGGGGACAGAGTGGTGAGAAGGAAATCAAAGCAGGGGGGAAATGAACCAAGCCAAAGGTTTTGTGTGTAAAATCCAGTGTTTTAAACCTCTACAGTAATATTCCAGGTCAGAGATCCATGCCTGCAGCCTGCACGGAGCCCACACCGTGGTGGGCATGGCCGGGCATCACTTGTATCTGTCTCTGAGTTACAGAAAAGTGTACTAACGGTGGCCTAAGCAAAAATATCTTTTTCCCACAAACAAGAACTCCCTCCCCTGTTGCCTAGGTGACTCAGTGCTGTCAGGACCAACATCTCTGCAACTCTCAGGTTGTGAGGTGGCGACAGTAGCTCCGAGGAGCAGATCCTGCCCTGTGTTGAGAGGCAGGAAGCCTAGGGCAGGGCTAGGGCGGCTTCTCGTCTGGTCCTCTCTTCCTCCGGGGAGTTGAGTATTTTATTCTAATACCCTTGATCATCCCCTCTCAAGTCAGTGAGTTGCTGCTCCAAATTCCCTAAAATAAACACATCTCCATCTGATGCCTGCCAAAAATGGGTTACTCCTACTCCTTCCCATGAGCATGGAAGATGGGGCCAGGGCCTTTGGAGGGCTCCATATCTATCGTTGATGAGATCCCAGGGTAGACAGAGTGCGGCTGTATCAGAGCAGAGCCACCAAGACCAGCACAAGCGGCAACGGCTGGGACCACCAGCAGAGAGAAGGGCATCGGTCCCACACAGGCATCCTCTCCAAATTTAGAAGCAAGAACAAGCTTTCCCAGAGGCTCCTTTGAAACTGTTAAGAAATTATAATTAGACTTTGTGCTTCTGCTAAATCTTTCATCCCAGGAGCTCAGGGCACTTCTGTGCATCGTCTCATTAATCTTCACGCCACCATTCGAGGCAGCTGGCATCTACTGTCATCTTTATTTTCAGGTTGAAGGAACTGAGATGCAGGTACAGGTTAATGACTTGCCTGATGTCATTTGCTGAGTGAGTCACCTGCCAGTGGGGGATGGGACCAAAATTGATGAAGGATAACAGCCACCTCAACTTCCTGAAGACCCTGCGCAAGTATACGGAGGCCCTTTACTGCCCCAGACGCTCGAGCACTCACAGGGGACTTGGTGGCAGGACATCAGAGCTCGGGACAAAGACGGACGGAGTTCAAGCTGTGACTCCCTGTCCAGGCACCTTGGGAAAGTCACCTGCACTTTCTGAACACTTCCTGGATATAAAAAAATAAGGTGGCATCACTCAGCTGTCTCAAAGACAAAAGGAATGTCTCAAATGAAACCATGTGAGCTAGGACATTTTGCAAAATCTCAGTCAACAGAGGGAGGTGATAGAACAGACATTTAAAATCAGCCTGTTGTTCGGGGGTCCCAAGGATAAACCTCAGCTGCCACCCGGCAATTATGCAGGACTCTCCCCAGGGGGCCGAGAAGTTGCTTTCTGCTACCTAACGCGCTATGAGCCCATTCTACGCACATACCACAGGGAACATGCCACGCAGGATGCACAACTAGGATATGACCCGTGTCCTCTAGGAAACAGTCTGGCGCAGAAGGCAGACAAATGGACCACTTATTTCACTGGGAGGCAAAATGAAAGCAGACATATAGTAGACAAGGAGGCCAAAAAGGGTGGAGGTGCGGGGTGGTGGTCCAGGGGAGGTTTGGGTCAGCCAGTGGGCTGGGGGAAGGGGGGGGGAGGGGAGCAGCATACAAAAACTGAAACAGGAAAAATCCTTAGTTCTTCTTTTCCTTCTCCAGTATCCATCATTCTCCCCTCTGAGAAAGGCAAAGTCAAGGTGACATTGAGCAGCGGAGGCTGAAGGTTGGGTTTGCTTTGTTCACATCTGTGGACAAGGATATTTGCAGTGAAAACGTTTCCTCCGCGCATCCTGGCCGCGCCTCTCTGCGGGCAGTCTTACTTTCGGCCACAGGAGGGCGCTTCTCCTCCTCCGCAGGCTTTTCGTTGTAGCCAGCGCAGTCCAGCCTCCCAGCTACTTGGGGGCTCAGGTGGGCTGTGCATCCAACACCTGAGGCCTGAGAGCACTGCCCCGACAGCAGGGGGACCTGGAAGAAGGGGTCACAGGCAGGCCCAGCTTTGAACATTTTATTTTTTTTTAAATGAGCCAGGAGAGATGTTCAAAAACAGTTATTCTCCCATCGAGAAGGTACACTATCAGGACAACAATGTCTATAAAATTCCCAGGGAGCTACTGGGAGACTTGTCTACCAGATAGAAAGAAACTCAGATTCATGAGGAGGTGGAAACAGTTTCCTTGGCCCCTGTCAGTGAGGTCCCGCCCCTCGCCCCAATCCCGGGTTTAAAATAGGGTGGTAACCAATCAACACATCAGGACACTGTCCCTGCCCAGGGACACCCAGTGTGGTGCTGAGGGCTTTCAGATCTGAGACACGACCAGAAAGGGAAAGCAATAGCTTGTCATTTACTTTTGTTTTAACGATTAATTGTTAAAATATCCAAAGGGAGGAAACCTTGCTGCTGGCTCTGCGCCAGACAAGAATTCCCAAACTGCACCAGCGGGCAGCTTCCCAGCCCTTTGTTCTCACCATACCTTCCTGTAAACACACCCACCCACACCCACGCTGTATTATTGTCCCCAATGAATTAGGAAGGAGCTTCTAAGAAGAGACAGACAGGATGGAACACTGACAGCCCTTCAAGAGCTTTTCACTCAAAACTCCCCGTCAGAATTAACAGAGGACTAGTTTGTTTGTCTGTGCCTCTTAAGAGTAACTAATTAATTGCATGATTTGGAGTTAGCCGCTGGATTGGAGTATCTTTTTGCATAGAAGCAGCCTAAACTTTCTTAAACTTTCAAAGGAACAAGAACTATCAGTCACAGCATGTAAAATCCCAAATTATCAGAATGCTAAAGTTATCCCATTCTCATAAAGAATCTCAGACTCTGAAAAAGTTTTTAAGCAATCTAATAACTACACACTAACACCCAATGTAGACATTAAATAATCTGAGAGATGCTTGAGCTAAAATCCCATAACTGTATTGCTTTAACATATTTGTCAAGACACATGCCCAAAACATACCATACACAGTCACATGCACTGTTAAATGAGTGGATTATCACCATGTTCTTCTCCATCATCATCATCATCATCATCATCATCATCATCATCAGATGAGTGCTTTATCGGCCAGAGGCTGGCTCAGGTAAAGTCCAGCATTAAAGGTTTCTAACCCTAATTTTTCCCCTTTATTTACTGAATCTGGGTCCTACAGTTTGGCACGCTTACTGGGTGACGGGTTGCCTTAGCATTACTGCGGATGAGAAAGAAAACCTCTCTCCAGACCCCTCCCCACAGCAGAACACTACAGATCACATCTGAATCAGAGCATAAATGGAACAGTGTTTCCATGTATAATACTGGGCTGAGAGTCTATTTCTATAGGCGTCTCTAAGGATGCTATGGGTAATATGGAAAACAATGATTCGAGTGCTTTCTACAGTGGCCACACCCTCACCATAAGGTGTATGTTTCTGAAGTCACACCAACCACTCAGTCCAAGGAGATCTGAAGCTAGAAACATTAAGGAAAATAAGAGAATAAAGATTATGAAATGGTTAATTTTACATGTCAACTTGGCTAGGTAGGATGCCCAGATGGTTGGACAAATACTAGTCTAGATGCTGCTACGAAGGTCTTTCTTAGGTGTAACTAACATTTAAATCTTACTGGACATCCACAACAAACCTTCTCAGATCTCACTGGCCCTGACAAAGTCACATGACCCCTCCTGAACCAATCACCGATAAGGGGACAGCCCACCCTCAGGACTATCCCGGAAGCTGGGGGTCAGGTCAGCTTCCGGTGAGGGGGGTGGGCTGCTGGGGAGGGGTCAGGTACAATCAGGAGTCCGTGCTATGAAAAATATCATGTGAAATAGCATGACGGAAGGTCTCTTCATTATTTTATTTTAGATAATATAAAAAATAAAATAGATTCAGTTGAAATCTGTGTCGTAGTTCTGCAGAGAAACAAACCAATAGTACAAACACACACACACACCACGTAAAGATAATTATTTTAAGAAACAGGCTCTATTGTGGGGCCTAAGAGATCTGAAATCTGTAGGGCAGAGCTGCATTCTGGAAATGCAGGTAGGAGTTGACATTGCTGTCTTGAGATAAGATTCCTTCTCCAATAAATTTTAGTGTCTGTTTCTTACAACTTCAGCTGACTAGATGAGGTCCACCCACGTTATCAAGGTAATCCCTTTCACTCAAAGTCAACTGATGATAAATCTTAACCACAAAATACCTTCGCAGCAGTAGGTTTTTGACAGGCTTGACAGAAGCAGCTCTCCCTCTGTGTTGGAGGGGAATAAGGAAGCAGTAGCCCTGGCTTGGTGCTGGCAACGACCTTTTGTTGAGAAATCACCTGGGTCCCTGGTGATGCTGTTGAGCTGGCTGGATCAACCAGCCCCGAGCCTGCGCTGACTCTGGGCTTCCTGTTAAGTGAACCAATACGTTTTTTATTGTTAAGCCAGTTTGAGCCTGGCTTCTTGTTCGTTGCGGCCAAAGGATCGAGTTTTCATGCCCTTAGTTTCTTACCTATAAACTGGAGAACCGAAGATCTCCTCAAGCCCTCAGTGTGTGTGAATTGCATGTTTAGGCACTGGCACTAACTATGTTTGTCAAGTCCTAGTTAGAGAATCTATTAGGGTAGGTATATTTCTAAATATATCTTCATTTTTAGAAACAGCAAAACGACATCTGAATTTTAAGTCCTTAAAGTGCTATTTGATACAATCTTTTTCAGTGGCTTTAACCCTAGTCAACCACTGTCAGTAATAATAACTTTTGCTAATTTTTTAATATATAAATAGCTCTAACAAATAAACAATAATTAGAAAAAGAACCTAATAGGAAAATAGAGAAAGGATGAGAACAAACAGTTTCTAGCAAAGGAAATACAAATGCATCTTAAAACTATGAAGAAACGTTTAATCTCCCTAACAGAAAAAGAAATAAAAATTAAAATGACAGTGAGATTGTTTTTTCACCAAAAAGACTGGCAATTGGTCAAAATATTTAATAAAACACTGTTGGAGAAGAATAAGAAAATAACAACATTCATACCCATAGCAAGAATTATTACTAAAGACCAGCAATTACAGGTAAGGGCAGAAATAGTACAACCTTCAAGAAAGGCAATTTGGCATTTACTGTCAAAATTACAAATGCATATACCTTTTGACCCAACCATTCCCCTTCTAGAACTTTATGCTACAGTTATACTTATATGTATATAAAATGATGTTATTTGTAACTGCAATCATTGGAAACAAATGTGTATCAATACATAAAAGATTAAATTAACACAGATATATACAATGGAACAATTCTCAGCTGTTAAAGAAACGAGGCAGCTCTCGATAAAGTAAAATAAACTAATCTCTAAGTTATACATTAGATAAAAAGAGCAAGATGAAGAACAATGAGTTTCGTATGCTACCACTTATATTTTTAAAAAAGAATAGCTACATGTGTGTTTACGTGGAGACGAAGTAGGAGTCGACATACGAAATGGGATGGTGGTTCTATTAGGAACTGAAACATGGGAACGAGAACACAGGGATAAGGTTAACTTCTCACTGGATATATCTTTTTAAAAAAAAATTTTAACATATGAATGTATGTTAGTTATTTTTAAATTAATACGCTTAGGGGAAAAGTAAAATTATGATTATAAATACATTTCCTAATTGGCTATAATGACAGTTAATCCTGATGCTAAATTACAGCCCTTATGCTTTGGATAAATGATAATAAATGATTAGATATAAAACAATGATTGGGTACATTTGTTCTCATTTCCCTTTCTGTCTAAAAAGGGCAGTAGAAAAGAATCTCGAGTTAAGGAGAGGAAATGAAATTTATCCATAACATTTAAAAAAACGAGTTTGGTAGGCACGTGGCTTTTCTGTGCGTTCCAACCCCGAAGTGGCTTTCCCAGACATCTTCTGATCCAGAGTCCCATCCTCATTCACATCCTCATCCCATCCTCATTCACATCCACTCATTCAACGAATATTTACCAAACGCCTTTGGCATGCCCCGGGGCCACGAGGGGTCAGCTCCAGATGACGCTATCTTCAGGAGCTCACTCTTTCACTGGTCATCCTTGTCATCCTTCTCATCCTTCGAGCTGGGTGGAAAGCGCAGTGGTGTAATCAGTAACCTAAGAGCCGCAGGCCCTAAAATACAAAGAACCCACCTGCAAAAAAAAGATCACCATCTGAGAAAGAAGATTCTCACTCACGGGCAAACAGCACTGTGAGTCCACAGAAAACCCTTCCAGAAGGAACCTTTTCCGCTCCGGGGTGTCGAAGCCCCAATAAGTGTTTGCTTTAGGAAGAAAAATAAGGAAAGAAGAAAGCGGAAAACAAAGAAAAGAATGGGCCCAGCTGACAAAAACAATCCGGGAGAAACCACCTCTGAATCTGGGATTGATGCAATCATCGATTCATCCACTGACAGTCTGAACACATGTTTACTAAGCACTCAGAAAGTGCCAGGCCCTGATCTAGGAATCGGATGTGAACAAAACGCCCCTGCCCTCCAGACGCTAACATGCAAGAGAGAGAAACACTAAACAAGTACACGCATCACGCACTGGCAGGTGGTAATCAGCGCTGTGAAGAAGGCGACGGGGGAGGGCGCTGCAGGGATTTGAAGGACGTGAGGGGGCATGGGGCCACCAGGGAGAAGCGTTTTCTAGGCCGAGGAAGGAGCTCGACATGGGCATGTATTTGGGAACGTGAAGAATCGAGAGGCCAAGACGAGTGAATGTCCTCGTGGGGATTAGGAAAACACAGGGGAGGAACCAGGTGGGTGTTTCTTCCAGAAAACACCCCCCACCACCACCACCTCCCGACAGTTGTGTAACTTCACACAGACCTTCGGGGATCTTTAAAGCAGAAACAGGTCCTATGCAGAGGCCGAGCAGGCGTCTGCCCGCACGGGACGGCGCCAGGGGCCCTCACGACGCGCCCTCTGACCAGGAAACGCTCCCCCGACACGCACTGGTCACTCACTGCGCTCCCCCTGCCGGGGTCCACGTTTGGAGGTGCGCTTCACAACTTAAAATGCCTTGGGAAGGTGATACGTAGATCTGAATTCATACCGCGGTAAAAGCCGGCATCGTCTGACACTGGTGCGAGCGCTCTAGGCTTTGCGAATTCGGAGGAGGCCGGGGCGTTGGAAAAAGCTAAACACGTGCAACAGAAAAGCGGCGAGCTCCCAAACCCAGCTTCCGCGGCTGTGCTAGTCTCTCTCAGACAATCGCCGAACAGAAATATTCTTTCCCCCTCGAGAGATAAAAGGTATTTCTGCTAAGCTTCCCTAGCTTGTTAGAAATATCCCTTCGGGACATATAACTCCCTTTGGAGTCTAATTATATAATCCCCCTGGGGTGTTCTCGTCTGAATTTGGCTACCTGGGAAATACCCAGGAAGAGAATGCCACGTGCAGACAGCTGTACTAGGGAGTGACGCGCTGTAAATTAATAAATGTATTCTGCTGTATCTAATGGCAATTCTGATGAATTTTGCGAGTGTGATAGAGCCAGAGACTCAGACCCGAGGCCATCCTCAGGAAGCCCCGCTGGAGTTCAAATCCCGGAACCCCTTGGCGAGGCCTCACTGCTCCAAGCCCTTCCAGAGGTGGTAACCAAGGGAATTCCTGGTTGTAGATCCGGTCATTTCCCCAAGCTGTGGGTAAGCAGATGCCCTGTGCGAGGCGCAGGAATTTTAAGGACAAATAGGACCTTTGCCTTTCCACCCAAGGCCACCCACGCCCAGCGGTGCAGCGGGTGTGACGGAGCCCCCGAGGCTGAGTTAACACTCACACTCCAGATCCTCAGTTACGTCTGCTTCGCAGTCTCAAAGAAACCGCTCACTGGTACAGCTTAGATTCTAGAGCTTTCAAGCTGACCTCTCTGTTCTCAGTAAGTCCCTGGAGTGTCCCTTTAGTGACATACATGTAAGTCCCGTACCCTCCCCTTCGGTTAGGGTGAGGATGGGAGGTTTGCATAAGGAGTGCGAAGCCTCTTGGGAGGAAAGAAACGGAAACCCCCGCCCCTTCTTGTTAAGATTCAAACTGGTGTGTTGCATTCAGGGTTCCCTAGCTGAGGCCAGGTGCCAGAGGGGGCAAAGGGGGTTTAGGATGAGAAGCTCGGAAAACAAAAAAGAGAGTTCTAGATGTGTGATGTGTGGCGCGGACCCAACATCCAGGCCTAAGTGTTCAAATGTCTGTTGGTGCCAATATCCATGTTTAACCAGCCGAGGAAGCAACACAGTAATTAGTGAGTGGCAATGGGAAGGGGGAGGGAAGGAGGGCGAAAGAGAGAGAAGGGGGAATGAGGGTGGTGGGAGACTGGCCTGAAAGAACTTACCACTGAGAATCTTGGGCCTCAGGTCTCCCAACAAAGCAGAACGTGAGGATGCTCCCACAAAAATGCCCGAAGTTTCCACTGCTAGGATGGCAGCCATGCGGGAAAAGGCAATACCTGAGAATCATATCAGTATCTCGGCATCATTCATCTGATCCACTCTCCGTGCAAATGTGTGCCGCTGCCCATACCAGGCTTCGCCCTCCGATGCCCCCTGCACGGCAGATAGCTGTGCCACAGAAGGCGGCCCAGCTAACCCAAGCAGGAGGAGAGTTATTGGAAGAAGGCCAGGTGGCACTCAGACTCAACAGGATGACTGAACGATGGGGCTTGGACAAGGTTCGGGAACCCAGGAAGGCTGGGCAGCGGGAAGAATGGTCCCAGGACAGGGCTGCTGGCGTGGCCTCTACTGGACACTCAAGGCCAAGGGGCCATGGATTCTCAGCACCAGGTGGCATTGTTTATCAGCTGACCCTTCTTTGACTCACTCCCTGGAGCTTAAGTCCTGGGTTTGGAGGGTCAGCCTGGCAGAGCCTGAGTCCTTCCCCTCGGGCTGGCTCTCAAGGGGCAGGGACGGGGCTCTCCCAACCCCAAGTTCTGCGGCAGCAGAGGACCCTGCCTCTTGTCCCCTGCGTCCCCCACCCCCACCCATAAGATGCAGCGTAGGGAGGGGGGGTCGGCAAACAGGAAGTAGGTGTGCTCTGAGACAGTCAAAAAATGACACTTGGATGACGGCTGACGTTGGCAGTCAGACAGAGAAGCAACAAAGGAGAACGAGAGGAACAGACTCAACAGACGGCTAATCTCAAAGTCCACGCAGTTCACGCAGAGTCTCTGGTGAATGTAAGGACGTTGCCATCACCGACGGCAACCCCGAGGGTCAACACCGCCTCGGTGCTCTGTGGGAAGCCGAAAGCGCCGGTTCCACCCTCCCTTAGCAGAGAAACAGGTTAAAAAGCACACCTCAAAGGCAGCTCGGAATTATAAGTCGAACACATTCAATGTTAATTATATGTTTAGGACAGCCAACATATTAGAAATGAGTCGAATTTGTGATGTCACATAACATGGTTGTATTCTAGAATACATTAGTACCTATTTTATAATCCACCAACACGGTATATTTTTGTCTATTTTATGACCGTGAACATAACTTCACTATTTATACGATGATAACAGTTCATAGATATTGTGGTTTTTACACGAATTATACATTCTTAGTCTGGTCCTTAACTCCTTTGAAACAAGAATGTAACTGTCAAATCGTTTAAAATTGGCCCTGTCTTCCTGCAGTCACCGGCTTTCCGCGTAAGTTCCAGGGACACCGTCAGAGCAGAAACTGAGGCCTGACCATTTGCTGTACTTTTGTATAAAATTTGTTTTTAGTATCATAATAAAATGGGCTTTTTGTCTGAGTTCCCATTGAACCAAAAGCTTTACAGAATTAATATATCTTTGTGGTTTTTTTTTTAAGTATGCAATTTCTAAAATAACATATTCTATTCATGTTTGGGGGGCTCCGATGGGCATGTCCACTGGCCAACACAGGGCAAGGCTACAAGTATGGACAGAGGGGAAGGCAAACGGAGAGCCACCTGATGCTCCACTCCTCACCTGGGTTCACAGCTGATCTGGCGGTTTCATACCTGGTCTCCTCCCCACACTGCGTGCTCATCGCGCTGCCCGTGACACCCAGCTCCTGCCAGTTCTCCACGACCCTGGCGCTGTGCTCAGCCGGGCTGTGCCTTTGGCGTGAGTTGATAACATATGTGAGCCGAGGAGAGAAATTATTCTGAAATAGAAATCAAATTCATTGAAGAAAAACATGATTTGCATTTTCATGATTGCCACAATCTAAAAGTCTACATCCTGGTGTTGTGGGTCGAATTATGTACCCCCGGAATTCGTATGTTAAAGAACTAACCCCCAGTACTTCGGAAGGTGACTATGTTTGGAGCTAGTCCTTAAAGTGATAATTAAGTAAAAATAAGGTCATTTGGATGGGCCCTAACCCAATATGACTGATGTCCTTACAAGAAGGAGAAATTAGGACACAGACACACACAGAGTGAAGACCATGGGAAGACACAGGCAGAAGACAGCCCTCTGCAAGCCGAGGAGAGAGGCCTCAGGAGACACCTCTCCTGCTGCCAGCTCGATCTCAGACTCTAGCTTTCGAAGTGCAGGGCGGTGAATTTCTGTGGTTTAAGCCGCCCAGTCCATGCTGCTGTGTTTTGCAGCCCTAGCAAACTGCTCCGCTTGGGTAAACGTGAAGAAACAGATGCTAGTCATTAGCATCAGTTATGGGTAAGGCCCTGCGTCCTCAGCAAGGCCTAGCAGGGCTTTCCAGCCTGCGCTGGCCCACCAGCCCTAAGGCCATTCTCCCCGAGCACCCACGCGTCAGTCTTCCGTCTTCCCTGGCATCAAAAGGAGACTGGCCCCTTCGAGCCCACACCTCCCAGTTCTGCCACATATGATGATTCCAAGACGCGGGCTCTTTCTACCTCGTGGGCCCGTCACCCTCTAGACCTTGACGTTCTTCCGAGCAAGTAGAACAGGAAAGGGAGTGGGTACGATGACATCCATGTCAGTGTGGAAGTGACACACATCGCTCCCATTCACATTTCATCAGTGAGAGCTAGTCCCACGGTCCCACTTGGACATAAGGAGAGCCGGGCCAGGCAGACCCTGGCTGGACGGTCGCCTCTCAGTGACCACGCTGTGGAAGGGAATGCGACAGTGCTGGACAGCTGGCCGTCTCCACCACATCCCTTTTACGCCTGACCGGACTGCCATCAGCAGCTTAGCCTGTCCTAGTCCCCCACCTTCCACTCCGCCCACCCCACCCTGCCCCGTCCAGTGCACGCGGCCTGTCCTGCCATCAGCCTTTCTAGGACCTTCGCTTGTTCAGGATTCACCCTCCTGCCGCCGCCCTTGGGGGTGTAAACCATGTCCTCCCATCTTCTTCCTTCCCTCACTGTGAATTCACCTTATAAGTTCTACTTCTGAATTCTGAAAACACCAGGAATTTGTCACAGTGAGTCCCCGAAAGGGCTGAGGAGCTCTTCCTCCAGTGGAGAGGATGGACTTTTAAACACAATTATGAGGCAGTGTAAACACACCAAAATGGAGGTTTACAAAGGCCTGCAGAGACACAGGTGAAGCAGGATCGGACGTTGCCCCGAACAGTGCAAGGCTTCTTCTGGGAGGTAACACTCGAGCTGACGATGAACAGATGAAAGGGGAAGGATGTGAATTCCAGACCAAGGGTAAAGTATCTGCCAGGGTATGATCGTATGAACAGCCGTAAGCTGCGAAGAGCTCAAGTGTCCGTCGACAGATGAATGGATAAATAAAATGTGGCATAGACATATGACGGAATATTATTCCACCCAAAAAGCAAGGAAATTCTGACACGTGCTACAACAGGGATGAACCTTACAAAGATTATGCTAAGTGAAAGAAGCTAGACTCAAGAGGACAAGTATCGTACGGTTTCATGTATATGAAATATCTCGGATAGGCAAATTCGTAGAGACAGAAAGTAGATTCGAGGTTACTGGGCCTGGGAGACGAGAGGAAGGGGAGTTGATATCTCGTGGGCGCAGAGTTCCTGTTTGGGAGGATGAAAGTTTTGAAAATAGCCAGCGGGCATGGTTTTACGACACTGTGAATGTAATTAATACCATTAAATCGTATACTTTAAAATGGCTAAAATGGCAAGTTCGATGTTATTTATATATTTTACCACAATTTTTTTTAAACAGATATGGTTGCGTGAAAAGGTATAAGGAAAGGGAAAAGGCTTCTCGATGATCTCTAATGTTAAACATTGAAAAATCTAATCAAAGATCGATTTGGTAACAGCTATCGCCTGCAGCTTCCTTTTCTTTGCATTAAAAGGAGAGGAACTGAGCAAGAAGCCCAGGAGACAAGCCGCCCTCAGACACTCAAGGTCTGGGAGGATCTGAGGCCAGCCGCGCTGAGATGCTGCTTTCCCTCCGGTGGATTAGCCAGCAGTGGGAAAAGAGCCCTGTGTGCTTCAACTAGGACTTCCTTTTCAGCGTTCCTTGTATTTGGCAAGAGTCCACTAAATTATATTTCATTAAAGCTGATTTGATTGACAGACTAAGATTGCATAGTCAGTCTCTCCAAAGGCAACACAGGTTTGTGTCACTGATCCCCAAAACTCTCTCATTTTGGCAACCACGTGGAAAAATCATTTATATCCTTGGTAAAAGCAGGCAATAATACTATTGATCCACAGACATATCATTTCAGTCATTCTTGTGCAGCAGAGGTTCTTAACTGTTATTAAATCAGCTGTTCGTTGGCTGACACGTCACAAACTGCAACTACACACACAAATCACACGGCTGAACTTGAAAAGCCAAACCTGTTTTTATTGCACTGTGGAAACTAGAAATGGAATTTCGTTCTGCCAAGGTTATCACATGGAAATTAAAAAGAAAAAAATGCAAAACATCCCTCCTTTTAAAAATAATAAGCGGCATAAATCATCTCGACAGCTGACCATTACACTGTAACATTCCAGTGAGTTTTGCGCTAATAAGAAGCTGAATTAGATTAATAATTGTGCATTCTCCTAAACGTTTGGAGGAAATTAATTTAGCTCTTCACATGTCTGAGCAAAATGCTTTGGAAATATTAACTACCCGACTCTTATCACCAAAAACATTTTCTTTACACCTATTTGCACATGGGGCTTTGCTAAGCACTTTCTAAGCAATTCAAACTGATGGATCACATAATCTAAAAATGCAGTTTTTCTATTAAAAAGACAGCCTGGAACTCGTTTAGTTAAGTGCCAGGCAGCCCTGACATTTTTTTTTTTAAGTTGGATTATTTCTGGTTATAAAAATGTGGGGGGGTCTTATTTCATACAAAGAATGCCTCTCACAAGACCTTGTGTAAGTTGAACTTGCATAATTCAAGAATGATTATCTCAAGAGAATAAAGATAAAATAAGACAGATGTATTCTCAGAGCACATTTAAAGTTGTAATATATTTTCGCTTCAAAGCCGCTTTTCCTGTTCTTGGCATTATACTTAATATTTTACATATTAACTGCTTATGTTTCATCGTAGCTGTTTGCCCTTCTTCTTGAAGATAACTTCCCTTTGAAAGCTACTGATTTAGGGGCAAATTGTTCAGCATGAGCACACGCTCCGTCCTGCCCAGGACATCGACTATCACTTTGTCTAGCCTCTCCACACTGTAGAAGCCCCCTCATGAAAAGATTTTCAACATCGTTAGTCATCAGGGGAATGAAATTAAAACTACAATGAGATATCCCTACCTACTTGTTAGAATGGCGAACATTAAAAGACTGACATGGCCAAGTGTTTTAGATGACCAGAATACACAGTCGAACTCACTGAATTATACACTTTAAATATATGTGATTTATACTATACAAATTAAATCAAAAACTAATTAAAAAAAAAAAACTCAATGGCTTAAGCAGCGGTCCCCAACCTTTTTGGCGCCAGGGACTGGTGCTCCTTTGAGAATCTAATGCCCGATGATCCGAGGTGGAGCTGAGGCGGTGATGCCGGCGCTGGGGAGCGGCTGCAAATACACATGAAGCTTTGCTGGCTCACCTGCCGCTCACCTCTTGCTGTGCGGCCCGGTTCCTAACAGTCCACAAACTGGGGTCTTAGGGACCCCTGTTCTAGAAGACAAGCTTAAAAAGTGTTTTAAAAGGGAGTGTCAATTACTGCTCTGTGAACTAAATAAAACTATTTTTCACTGCTGCCTGGTTCTTCCTGAGGAGTCATGTCACTGTTGGGTATATGACTGTGCTAAACGAGGACACAGAATCTAGTAACGAAACCTGCCCTGCCATACCCACTTTACCTGAAGACTCACACATGAGCCAGTTAGGATAAGCTGAGCCCAGCCTCAACCAGAACTTCTGCTACATTCATTTATTCCTAGATGCCAGGGTAATTTCCAACATTAGCAAGATCTGTAGCCTCATTATTTATGTAACAAGCATTTATTGAGGGTCTAGTCTTGCCATACTCTGCTCTAAGCAATGAAGCTATTACAGAAAATAAGTTTCCAGCTGTCATAGAGTCTATATTTCAGTGGTAGAAATAAACACAAAACATAAGTGACTCATCATACAAATTAGCAAGTAATTTCAGACAGGGTCGTGATGATGATATAGCAGAATATTGATGCTGGGGAGGAAAAATTATTCCTCTACCCTTCTATGTTCTTCTGGCTAGTCTAATAATTAAATTAACATAAGACAGATTAACAGGGGAAAACCAATTTAATTATGGATGACAATGAGACCCCAAGACAAGTTGAGGCTTATATACTATTCTGAGCTAAGGATGGGATGTGGGCCTGGGGCTTCAAAGGGGAGGAGGGTAATTCACAGGACAATAGGAATAGCAGATGTTTAATAGCTAGAGGTCTGCCTTGCCATACAGATAGGCCATTTAGATAAAAAGTTACCCCTCTTTCTGGTCCAGACCCCTTATCTAACTTCTTTAGGTAATTAAGAGAGGAGTAAAAGGTTTTTTGTTTTTCGGTTTTTGTTTTTTTTGAGTCTGCTGGTTCTCCATTGCCTTTAAATCGAAAAAGACCGCAAGCCAAAGTGGCACATTTGGGAAGGCGCGTTCCAAACCCCTTCAATGATAACATAGTGACTGGGGGAATTACTTTGGATCGTATGGTCAGGGAAGGCTTCTCTGAGGAGGTGATAAATGTCTGAGCTGTGAATTATTCGAATTAGACAAATCCTCAGTGAGTTTCATTACAGCGCTTTGGCCTTCCAGCTCTCCTGGGCTGCTACACAGGAAGGGGAATCCCAGCATCGTCCTGTTTTCCCTCTTGCTGCCCCCTCCCTCCCAGAGCTGTAAATAAAAGGAGAGAGCAAGAATACCAGGGGACGTGTGCCGGACACCCGCCGGAACATGTGACCACAAACCCATTCTCCTCTGGCTAGATAAGAGCCCTTTTGGAGAATGGGGTCCAGTTAAAGTTTGCTGAAAATCAAAAAGGTGTCATTTGATTCAGCAACTATGCTTTCTCAGTAGCAAGAAAAGAAGGCATTAATCTCTGCAGAAGGTGAAGTCATGACTGACCCAAAGCCGCCTTGACTGTCCGTTTCCTTCCGACATTCTGCCCTCAGAGAGATGAAAGGAGATGCTGAGCGAATCCTATGCACCACGTTTCCCTGAGACCCATCAGCAAACCAGGATAGTAGGCGCTATCCTGTGAATGAAGGGCCCGGCTCAGAGGGATTAAAAAATGTATCCAAGGTCATCTAGTTAATAAAAGATAAAACCAGAATATGAACCAAGGACTGGCAGTTTCCAAACCCCATGTTCTTTCCACTAAATGAACTGCCAGGCTGCCAAACTGGACATCAGAACATATAACCCATTAAAAGATACTGGGCAGAAACGATTTCATCTGTAAACTTCTTCTAAGAGGCAAAAAGGCGAGGGAGAGGGAGATCAGTTATGCCGCGTCGTATTTTTAGCGCTAGGCAGTGAGAACAGATACAACAATCTATAGAAAAGGAATTTGTATTCCCTCGGGCTGGAAAGTTGTTAGACACAAATAGTGAAAACATTGTTAGGGAGCTGACGAGAGGTAAAGGAAGTGTCCTTGCTTTGTCCCCTGCAAGAGCCTCGCGGTAGAGAAAGTGGAAGAGAACACAGGATTGAACATTAAAACCGATTTGGGATAGAAAGCAGCGCAGGAGGGATACCGCAGAAAGTGTGGAAGAAAACAACACGACATGAAAGAATTTCAGAGTAAACAGAAAAATAAGCCTAGCTGTTGTAAGGAGAGCCGGGTGGTTAATTAACAGGGAAGATAAAAATGGCCTGCGGATGATATTCATCATCCTTCCCGGTTTTCCTGTGGCTTTATTTGTGCCCATCTGCCAGCTCAGTCTTTTCCAAGTGTCTGCTGCCACAAACACGGGCCATTAAGTTATTGAAAATATTACTGAAATTAGATTGTTTCTGGCCTTCCCATTCTTTTTAACTTAAAAGAAAAACGGGTTTATTTATTTGCCTGTTTGTGTTTTCATTTGGCAAGTGTAGGGGATGCTCAGGCTTGAAAACATAGTCTGCTCAATCCATAACGAAAAGAAAACAGGGAACTCTGCCGTGCTCAGAAGCAGTCCGTCTAGATTTGCAAACCAATTTTGCCAAACGTACCTATACGCACATCGCTCTTCCTCCGGGGTGAGAAATCTGAATCTGAAACAGTCTGACAAAAACAAAAGCAATGACGATGTGGCATTTATTTGCCTTAGCGCTAAGTAGGTGATTCTTAATATCAACACATCCAGTTTACATTAAAAAAAATAATCCATTCGACAACTCTAAGAAATAAGTAGGTGGTACATTTAGATCTACCCATTTTAATTGAAAAAAACAAGGACAAAGAGCCTTCCTATCAACTCTGTCACAAGCTGATATGTCAGCCCAAGTTGCAGCTGCTATCAAAAAAAGATAATTACGACATTTTCAATGTCACGTAACCAGATTTTAAAATCAGCAACTGAGTATATATTAACAGCTTCCTGAAGAAGCAACTCTGCAAAGGGCTTGAAGCCTTGATTTGAGTTCTTCAGCTCCCCAAGTTTGCCCCCAAAGAGCAGACAAGCCACCCCAATCCTCCAGCTTGTCACACTACAAGCCACCCCAATCCTCCAGCTTGTCAGACCGGCTCGGGCTCCAGGAGGGGTTTATGAGCTCTTCACTTCAAGGAATACCACCCCAGCTGCTTGGCTGCACATGTGAGCTGCCTATTATTTCTCCTTCATTTCCCAGGAAGCCTGGGTGAGAGAGCGAGGAGCCTGATGATGGGCACAATTTCCCTGCTCTTCATATCCCCTTCTCACGCTGAGCAACTTTTTAACTGGAGAATCACAGCTGCTCTGCACTTGCTGGCAGTCTGGTGTGCAAGACAGAAGAGGGAAAGGCTGAGCGATGAGAGAACCAAGCGGCCTGAGAGGCTTCGCAGGGGAGAAAAACATTATTTTTCTCTTTACCTATCTTCGGTTCTTTGGCGGGGGCCCTCGAATCAAATGATAAAAGACAGATTAACAAGAGAAAAAGTGGATTTAATTGCATGTGTATGCATGGGAGTTTCACAAAGAAATGGCCAGATGATTTTAGGGTAAACGAAGTAAAAGGGGCTTTGTGGCTTCTGGGTGGGAGAGACAAGTTATGGGAAGGAAGGTGACGAAAGTATGGGAAACGAGCTGTTTAGTCCAGTTTGCTATGCAGATGTTCGTAGGTGCCTCTTCACTGATGAGAGCTGACTCCTCCTGGTACGGGAAAGGGAGACACCTTTGCACGTAAAATTTCCTTTATAAAAGTAAATTTCCATATAAGAGGATAACTTCTGCC
>NW_006436810.1:8609183-8665911 GCF_000325575.1 Pteropus alecto
TACAACTACTGATTATTAACTCAAAATAGTTGATCTGCCAAAGAGATGTTTTGGCGTGCCAGATTCGGGTATCCTTCAACTTGTTTTTTGCCTGAAAACAAATATTTAAGAAAGAAAAAAAAAATGTTTTAAAGCCTAAAGGACTGAAGATTAAACAATTAGTTTCCATAAAATAAAACAGTATATATCTGTGAGGGTTCAGGATGAGACAGCTCAAGATGTGCCTCAGTAGTATGTGGATTGTTTTAAGCTGAAGGCAATGGTGACCCGGAAGAGAAACTTCTGCCCCCTCCTTACTACCTAGAAGAATCTGAATTAGGGGTCGTGCCCATAATAAGAGATTATCACAGATAAATCATTTTCGATCTATCTATAGAGCAGGGCAAACTTCTAGTTACAAACGTCTGCTCTTCCCATCATCCTACATCCTGTTTAAAGTCCCCACGGTGCCTTTCCTCAGAATGTCATATACACCCATTGTCCCTTTCTGCCTCTGAGCCTCTCATGTACGTGGGGGTCTGTGACTCTGTCATGTATGTGGGGTTCCCATATGTATATGTATCATTAAATTTGGTTATTTCCTCTTGTTAATCCATCTCATGTCTATTTGATTATTAGTCTACCCAAAAGACTCTTGAGGGTAGAGAAAGGTTTCTTCTTCTCCCACATTTCTCAGTTATAAAAGTTCCAAAAATATATAAACGGCAGGAGATCCCACCTCAGAAACTGAAGCGGTTCTGGTGGAAGCAGTCTGTATGTCCCAATGCAGAACGAGGACGATAGGGTATGCCGCCCGAAACATGCCTCTTGGGCATGAGGATTATTTTGAGTAAATTACTTAAGACTCGGAAGATATGAGAGCACCTCTGAAGACAGAACCTAAGTTTCCCTTTTGTAAGGAAAATGTATATTTATTAAAAAAAAAAAAATCTCCATTTGTAAGAGGGTCTCAACTCTTTATATAAGGAAGAGAAGGGTGACTCTTAATCACAAAGACTCAAACCTGGGTAACAAAACTGATCTGTTCACTGTACTTTCATAGCCATTTTCCATAACTCGCCCCCCCCAACCCAGAAGCCCCCAAATCTCTTTTCCTTTGTTGGTACTTTAACCGGTGAGTAAAACAGGGGAAAGGGGTCTGTAATAAAACTGACGAGTCCAGTGAGGGAGGGTAACCTCACGGGGTGATCTGATCGTTAATTCCTAACTGGGCAGGTCAAGGCAGGTAGTCACGCCCCAGGCTTAGAACTTCCTTAGTAGGTTTATCTTTGCCTTAAGCCAGGCTCGTCCACTGTTTCCGTGCATCTAGGTTAACACACCTTTGAAATGCCAGAGTAACGCTTCGGAGGCGGAGGCGTAACCACCCTCAAGAGAGCACATAAACTTGTTCACTATCCCGTAGCGTGATCCCCACCTTTCTCCCACGTTCATTTAATCTTCCTTATGTTCCCTCCTCCATCCCAAATACATAAAACGAACTGCAGACTGTCACTCTGGGACGCAATTTTCTCAGCCTGTTGAGGTCTTGCCTCCAGGTGTATCCTCTGTTTGGCTCGAACTCATAAAACTTCTCTGCAAGTTTCGACGTTCTTACGTTGACAAACCCCAGTTCTAACCACCCCTCTGAGTTACTCGTATCTGGTACTCCCATGTGTTACTTGCATAATGAACACGTTAATAAACTTCTACCTGTTTTTCCTTTGTTAACCTGTGTCTTGTTTTAAAGCCCCAGTTGAGAACCTAGGAGGGTGTGTCAAGAACGCAACTCTGCACGCTGAGTAAGACGAAGTAGAAAGATGAGTTTATTGCAAGCGTTTCAACCTGCGAGCTAGGAAACTCAAGGCTACAGGAGCAACGAGTTTTGAGCTCCTGGCTGACGAACAGGTTTTTGTGGAGTAAATGTAGAAGTTATTTGTTGTTTTCAGCTGATGGGTTGCCTAGTGGTCTCCTTATTTGGATCAGGCTACTGAGTCGGGGACACAGGAATTCCAAAGATGGTGGGAACGGACTTGGCGTCTAGGGACTAGCTGACAGAATATACTTCGTTTCTGGTCCAGCAGAACACTTAGAGGAACACGAAAGTTGTCTCGGTTTCTGTTGCTGACTGACAGAGCAGCCCTGTCAGGAGCGGCTCTATCTGGGACCTACAGATTTATTTTAATAGATAGAAGGAAAAGAATTTCTTCCCACCCCTATGGAACCAAAGGAAATAAAATTAATTTCTGAGCTGTGTGGTTCTGCAGCCCTAGACTTATTACTTTCTTTAGGGAGAAAATTGCCCCCCAAAGGGATTCAGGGCATCAAAAACAGTTCATGATAGTAACCGCCTGTGAAAGCCACAAAGAGGCTTTAGGAATTGACCAAAGATGACCGGCTTAGAGTCTATGGCAGTAGTCCCCAACCTTTTTGGCACCAGGGACTGGTGCTCCTATGAGAATCTAATGCCTGATTGTCTGAGGCAGAGCTGAGGCGGTGATGCTGGCGCTGGGGAGCGGCTGCAGACACAGATGAAGCTTCGATCGCTCACTCACCCACTGTTCACCTTCTGCTGTGCAGTCCAGTTCCCACGGTTCACAGCCCAGGGATTGGGGATCCCTGGTCTACGAGGTGAACCTCAAATAAGCCACAAGTCCAAATTTTAACAGATGCCTCTGATGGATTTAACTAGAGGAAGGATTTGATTTTAGCCAAAAAAAAAAAAAAGAGAGATTCCTTCAACAGGAAGACCAAGAATCATTTCTCAGGCTATGGCATCACTCCTTTCTGACAGAGCCCAGGTCTCAATCTGGCTGTGCACTAGGATCCTCTGCGGAGCTTTCAAAAAGTGTCCTCAGCCCACGCAAGATGAACTAATCCGAACCTCTGGGGGAGGGGCCCTGGCACTCGAATCTTTTTAAAAAGTCCCCAAGTGACTAATATACAGCCAGCTCTAGGACAATTCTGTGACATCTAGGTCACCCCTGGGACAAGGATGGGGTGCCCTCTCCTTGGAGAGTCTCCTTGAAAACCTAATGGCTCCAATAATAGGCCTGATCTTTTGATTTTACAATGCGCTGTCACAGCCTTCTGCCCCTTGGAACTGCCAGCACATTCCTCCAGAATGAATGCGGGGTTCTCTCTGCAGGACAGGAGACCAACACAAGGTCTACTGATTTGCCTCTGGAGGAGATAAGAAAAGGTTCAGTTGTTCTTTCTTCTACTTTATTATCCGCATTTGAGTGAAATTCTGTGCAGATGTAGTCATCTCTCTCAGATTGCCTGCATGCCTGTAATCTGATAATGCATACTCAAAAACAAGTCGTGTTCTCTCTGCATCTTCTATGTTGGTATAAAGGGGTCTTTTTGTTGATTGGGTTTTCCCCGCCGCCCCGCAAAGCTCAAGAATGGAGGTGCAGGTCAAGACAGGGGGTGGCAGGGATAAGATGGAAGCAAAGGAGAAAATGAGGGTCGGAGCCCATGGATGAGACCAAATCCAAGAGCACAGACCTAGTTGGAAACGATCAGCGACCGGAGCCAGCCGAGCCCTCCCATCCTTCGCTTTGGTTTTCTCCCCTTAAGCCCTCGTGTTCTAGGACCCTTGGCAGGATGCAGCCTCTGTCCTGTCCCTGGTCTCTGGAAACAGGTGGCTCCCTGACCGAGAGGCTAGAATCTCCCGTCCTTCTAAAAGTGCCCTTTAGACAAGGTGTTGGCGTTTGCTGAAGCCGAGTTCAAGGAGGTACAAGGAAGAGCCGTGAGTGATAAGACAGGGAAGAACATACGGGCTGTGGTCCAGGCGAGCACTCAGGCTGGGGACAGAAATTAGAAGGGATGGGAGACAAGAAGTCGAATCAACAGGACCTGGCAACTGGTTAAGAATAAATTGAAAAAAGACTCACAACAAGACTATACAAGATTTCAGATATGGACGACTAGACCAGCAGGGTGACTGAGCTATAGGCAGATGAGGAAGTTGGGTGAATGAGAAGGGGCTAGAACAGGGGCAGGGCGGGGGGAGTCATCAGAAATTAGTTTAGTTTTAGATATAATTAATTCAAGACAGTGAGTGGTAGGACATCCAGCATGAATATATTCTACAGAAAATAAAACTGTTAGACATGCTCAGGGGAAGTTAAATTTTGAAATTCGTTCCATTTGTGTCGAAGCGAGGGCTGGAGCTTACAAATCAGTGAGAGGACCATATGCGTACATAGAGAACGGAAACTAAGGTACGAAATCCTGGTCAACCCTTAGCATTAGGGACCAGGAGGAGGAAGGGGTGCCAGCAAACGAGAGAGAAACTGTCAGAGAGGGAGCTAGAGAACCAGGCCCCTGCGGGATTATAATATGTTTAAGATTGGTGTGTTAATTCCCCACGGCTGCCATAGCAAAATGCCATAAACTGGATGACTTGAAACAACAGAAATTTATTGCTTTACAGGTCTGGGGGCTAGAGGTCCAAAATCAAGGTGTTGGCAGGGCTTTGCTCCCTCTGAGACCTAGAGGAGAGAATCCCTCCTTGTCTGCTGGTTGCCAGCAATCCTTGACGTGCGGCTACATCACCCCAATCTCTGTCACATGGCTATCTTCTCCCTGTGTGACTCTGTCTCTTTTCTTATGAGGACACCAGTCATATTGGATGAGGGCTCAAACTTAATGATCTCACCTTAATTTGATTACATCTGCCATGACCCTATTTCTAAATAAGGTCACATTCTCAGGGGGTTAGGACTTGACACATCTTTTCAGGGGACACGGTTCAACCCATAACAATCAGCAATCTCAAAGAAGGAAAAAGTGATGGCATTAAATGCTTTTAAGGAAGGTGGGACCGAGCAAGGGTGGTTGTTAAGAGCCGACGAGTGAACATTTCAATAAATGTTGGCAGTGATGAAAGCCAGCTTTCGAAACTGAGTAGTAAAGTAAAAGAGGCAGCAAGTATGGCCTAACATTTAGAACGGGCTGGCCAAAGTCTGGGATCGGAGAGGGTGGTTGTTAAGAGCCGACGAGAGAACGTTTCAATAAATGTTGGCGGTGATGAAAGCCAGCTTTCAAAACTGAGTAAAACAGGCAGCAAGTACGGCCTGACATTTAGAACGGGCTGGCCAAAGTCTGGGATCGGACTGGCAACATGAAGAAAGCAGACTTCACTTCGGACGCCCTGTGGCCCTAACCACAGAAGTCCCCTTGCTTAGATCCCTCCCCCACCGCCCTGTCATTTTCCTGCTTCAAAGTCTGTGCACTCTTGGGGGCCACCCATCTACTTCCTATTTGCTGTCTGAAGGACGTGCTGGCCCATCTACAGGGGACAGAGAACGGATGTGCCAGTGAATGATGAGCCCAGGGACCCAGCCACCTCCCTTTTCCTGGAAGGCTTTCTGGTGACTCACTGCTCCAGGATTCGCAAAGGAAGTGGGAAGATTTTTCTGAGAGGATTAAATGACATTATTAGGGTTTACACAGGAGAACTAGATAACTAAGGGTATACACTTTTAAATAGTAGAGCAATGCAGCCAAAATTCCTGTAGTGTATACAAGGGCGTACAAGCCCAAGCAGCAAGGTTTAGGGGGGGACCCAGGACGCAGGCCAGGGAGGACACACTGGCGGGTTCACTCAGGCCCGAGGACCTCGACAGCAGCGGAATCCGGGCAAGGAAGCCAGGGCCGGCGCCCACGGCGTGGCACAGATTTCTCTCCACAAAGGACCTTCCTCCAACATTAGAGGGTGAATGACAGACTCAGGGTCACGACAGTCTGTCCTCTGCCCTGGTTTCCCTTTACATTGCTCTTACCCTAAAAGGACAGGCCTACTGACACACTGGCCCAAACATATGTGCTCACTCTCTCCACGTAGCATACATGTGCGTGAACAAGGAACGTGCACATGATTCGTGCAGAAGACTGAAAAATGAAGAGCTCTGAGCGGGATCGAACCCTGCAGAACTCTAGGTCCTGAAGGGATCTGGAACGAGCCACGGGAATGAGCATTAAAAGTATTTTTGAGCTAAAAGCATTTGGGTTCCTGAAATCGTTTATCTGCCTAAAAGCAGAGCCTCCCAAATGAAATAAATTGTCATAAATCCCCTCCCCAGAGCAACTCTAATCTTCAAGTCTCAGAGAGAAGTTGGCACCACACTCAAAAAGACACTGCCACAAACTATCATGTCTCCCATATATTCTCCTAAGGGATCATTTATCTTTCAAAAAAGTCATTTATGTTTCCATAAGTGCCCTTTATCTTTTCTCCCAAAAGTGTCCCTCTGCTTTTCCTCATTCCCTATTAAGATCGTACATAAGCCCCAAATTCTAACCAGCTCCCTGAGTCACATTTCTCTGGAAACTTCCATGCATACCTACGTAATGAAATCTATTTTTCTCTCCTGCTAATCTCTTTTGTCAGATTAATTTGCAGGCCCTCCAGCACTAAATCTAAGAGGGTAGAGGGAAAGTTTTTCTTCCCCACCAGGTCTTGGGAAGCGTATTTGCGTTTCAGACCACAGTAACAGAGGGCTGCTCTTAGCCCGGGCCACTGCGCGGACAGAGTTAAATCCATTTAGGGACAAGCTCAGGAGCAGCTGTTCAGGCCTGGTCAGATTTCCTCTAGAGGGAAGGGGTGTCTTACCACCACGCTTCTCCAAGACCTCTGGACCCTCCAGTCTTAAAGCCACTGTACATGATGATTCATCAGCCATCTTGGTGAACCAAACACTGCCAGGCTGAATCAGAACCCCCAAGTGCATCCAGATCCTAATTTGTGGAACTTGCAAATGTCACCTTATATCTTTGCAGATATGATTAAGTTAAAGACCTTGACATGGGGCGATTATCTGGATGATCCACGTGGGCACTGACCGTAACGTGTCCTTAGAAGAGGAAGGAGGCGAGGGTGGCAGCAGAGATTGGAGTGATTGCAGCATCGAGAAGAGGCAAGGAACGAATTCCCTCCTGGAGCCTCTAGAAGTAACCAGCCTACCGACATCTTGACTTTAGCATCATAAGACTCGTGGCAGCCATCTGACCTCAAGAACTGTAAAAGAATGAATTTGTGTTGTTTTAAGCCTCTAAGTTTGCGGTAACTTTTTACGGTAGCAATAAGAAACTGATGCGCGGATCAGCCTCCTATGAGGAGGCCCCCAAAGCTGTCCCGCGTGGAGCTCGGGCTCTCCTTTTCGTGACTGCTCGACCATGCTGATTTGGGTCGAATGCCATCATTACTACTGTGCTCTCATTTTTGCCCTGGTGGAGTCGTCTCCTTCTCCCCCTTCTTGTCTCTTTCTGGTTTCACCCCATTTACCCTTCATCTCTTTGTAAGCAAAAGGAAAGAAGACATGTGTCCCACTTCGTAGAGGGTAAAGATAGCAGGATAAGGGCGAGAAGTGGGCAGAGCTGCCCCCAGGAGAAGAGGTGTGATTAGGAACTGCAGGCTTGCTGGTGCCCGTTCCGGCACATTAGTGAAACTCTGGCAGGTTCTCTACATCGGTGAATACATTACGTGCTATTTTTTTATAATGTTCATAAGGAGGAGTGCCATTTGGACCTTGCTAGGACCTCTTCTAAGAAAGCTATGAGCTGTTAGATTTTTGGAAAAGGGTTCTCCCAAATTCCCAGACAAAACAAACTGAAGGAAACAGCTGCTTTGCTACCTGACACTTTGGTCTCTATTCGCATCTTCTGGATTTAAAAGTTCGTATGGAGGAGTCGAGAATCAACCTCTTAGATCAGTGCCTGGCCCATTTCGGCACTGATCAAATGATTGTTGTTGTTTTTGTTGTTGTTGTTGTTGTTGTTGTTACTGCTCTAATGATGCTGGATTGGCTAAATAATTACCTACTCCTTCCTAAAAGAAACTTTGGGCATGTCAGAAAATCAAAGAGAGACCCACAAAGGTCTAACTGAGCTTTGCTTCTCTTGGGAATTGCCTCCCGCTTCGAGGTCGACTTTGTACATGTGCGTACTGCATTGAATGGGATTTTCTTTCCTTCTTCTCTCATCGGAGAAAAAATGAAATAAATCTACTGCCTGGTCAGAAATACTTCATTTGACTTTGGCCATGGATTATTCCAGACTCATTCAAGTGACCCACCTTACCCACGCGCAAATCCAAAGGATGGATTCCAAGTAAGGAGATAAATATGGTGGAGATTGTAGAAATTTGCCCCAAATCCTAGAAGGAAAGTTTAAGGAAGAATGTCCTCCTCTTGCTGCATCCAGGATCAAGACTAACTGAGGTAAAGACCCAAGGAGGCTGACCTCACGCCTGACCATGCGCTGCTCTCGCTGTGGACTCCACCCCCAGCTCCTGCGGGCCCTGCCCCCTCATTAGACTCCACCCCCAGCTCCTACAGGCCCTGCCCTCGCTGTGGACTCCACCTCCAGCTCCTGCGGGACCTGCCCCCTCATTGGACTCCACCCCCAGCTGCTGCGAGGGCTAGGGCCCTCCGAGTTCCGGCTCTTCCCTCCCTCTGCACACTTCCTTCCACAGGGGCCCTGACTCTGCCACCTCCACCTCCACAGCAGGGTTCTCCGTGCCCTGCCCATTTTCCTCTGCATGGAAAGAGTCTTGGAAAGAGAAAAACAAACAGAGCTACAAACCTGGGATTCATTTCTGATAACTGCACATGCGTTTATGCATAGAAAATCAAGATAGGGAATAGAGTCACAAAGAATGATCTTCAAAGTCAATCTCAGCATCTTCTATGGCTCAAATTAACTTACAAGCTACAAAGAAATAAATTAACTCGTGTTTTTCATCTCTTCTTCTTTAGTCACCTGGGTGTCTAACGGCCAGCACACGTGTCATGGGGAATTTTAACATACACAGACCATTTCATGTTATTGAAGGACCTAAAATTTATATGCAAAGGTGAGAGTCTCCGTAGTCAGCTCTTTTACAGCCTTATTCAATCTCAGCCGCCTTTTCCTTAGAGGCTCCAATAAAGGCCAGCGCTCCAGCACGGAAATGCAATGTCAGCTCGTGATCTATTCTGGTGACTCTCGCTGCCCTTCCAGGTTACACCGGTAGGAGCAATTACTTGTATTTCCAAGAAACTATATTTGCCTGAGAAATCTTTACATCTATTTTTTCACTTGAAAACAATGAAAATAAATCCTGAGTGGAGAAGTGACCACCCACTTTATGTTGCTACATACTTCACTCAAGTATGACCATCATAAATGTTGTTTTCGGGTTTGTAGGAAGCACAGTTGTTTACTAGCCGTAACTTCAATGGGGAAAAAAAAAAACGAGATATGAGACATAGAAACAACCAATCACTGATCTGGCCATTCCATTACTTCAAGATAGGGCTATTAAATATACTTCATAAGTTGCTAATGCAAAGTGTTTACATTACTTGGTACACACTAAAATGTCAGAAGTCTACCTGGTTTGAACTAGACATCTCCCATCTCAGTATCTAAGTCTCTTCTGAATATGCATGTTATTTATTAATAATAGAATAAGCTGAGTAAGCATTCCTTAAGTCTAATTTAAGTCAAGCAGAAGATAAATCAGCCACATCCTTGGATTTTATGCCGTGATAAATAAATAATGATGTACAAACCTTCAGAAATGTAGTTAAAAATTAGAACGAATACACATTCCCCCAAAAGACTCACGGTTGTTTGTCCTTGACAGTCGTCTGAAAAGATGAAGAGCACACATCTAACCCCAAGACTCACCTGTCTTCAATAATTTAATTCGGCAAAACTTTGACAATCACCTACAATGAATAAGTGACCGGACTTGTCATTTCAGTGGGAGTAAAGATGAACAAGACATAGCACCTGTACCAGAAGAACTTATTCACTTTTTATCCACCAAGATATTGATACCCTTTTAGTACCCCATTTTATTTTCTGTTCCCAACAAGCCTTGCATGAGACAGAATCAAAGCCTGTCCCGCCCCATCTTGCACGCACTGACTCCACAGTGAAAACAGCAATGCCAAAAGAAAGGAGAAGGAAAATAGTAACAATTTTTCCTAGAAAATCAGTTTGTGTCGATTGAAATCCCTTTTCTCCAAGCAAGTTTTTTCCCCCAAAGAATTCTTAGATGAGTTCTCAAATATTTGTTCTCATTATAATTTTCCTTCTGATTTGCTTTAAGACCAATAGGGAAAATCTTGTGCTTTACCGTATGAAAACAAGGGAACCCAGCTACCTTCTCCACAGCAAAACACCAAAACAGTGCGATAAGTCAGTTGAAAGAATCATGTCTTGTGCAATTCGGAGAGTTCCTCTTGAGCTGAAATTTTGAACACAGATAAAATGCCAAATAGGTAATGCCCATAGACAACTGATTTTAATAAACCTTAAGGAGATCTACTGTTTGAATTCGAGTCAGCGGTGGGAGATAAAGAATGTTCTGTCTGTATCAGCAGGGCTGGCATCAGGACAAGCAGCAACCTGAGGTTCTGCCCAGCCCAGACCACTGCTCAGCCTAATGCACTGTCATCTGAGAAAATGCTCTAGCCTGAGTCTGGACTAGCTTCGAGGCTACATACATCCTAGCAAAGTTGTTGATGTGTAGGGGAGGAAAATAATCTCCCTTCTAATTTTCTTTATTCTTAGCTGGGGCCCCCAAAACAAAAGAGAAAAACAAACAGAAGTCTAATAACATGTATAACTCATGTATACATAGGAGACACCCCCACCCCCTCCAAAATGAGTAACTCAAAGAGGTGGTTTAGAACTCTAGCTTAAGTACCATCTTCACCTAAAAGCAAAACCAGAAAGGTGTGGTCACAGGGAAGCCAGTTATGGAAGAGTTACCAGAAAAAGCATCATAAATAAGGGTAAGATTTGTTATTTAGATTTAAAACGATGCCTTCTTCATCCCTAAGATGCTCTTGTGAGCATCTCCTCCTCTCTACTGATACAGAGAGGGAGACACCCCTTAAAATGGAGATTTACTTTATAAATGTAAATTTCCCTTGCTAAAGGGCAACTTCTACTGTTTTCAGTTTTCTTTTAGTTACCTATGATGACACTGATGATGACTGAAATGATGGCAACTATGAGAAACAATCCTGTTACAACAGAAATCCCTCTGCTCCTGTGCTCTATCAATATACCTGATGCTAATCTGTGTATATGTGGTAAATTCTTTAGTGGTCACCAATTTCTCCTAGGCCAGTAGGCAAGCCCCTTGGCAATGTGGCATTGCTAATCCTCCCAGAGATTGGGGCACGCCTTGTGATTATTTTCTGATCAACTAAACGTGATAAAGCTGATACTCTATGAGTTCTGGGGTCTGGGCCTCCAAGAGACCCTGGGAGCCTCCACATTATTTAAAAAAAAAAAAAAAATTCTCATTTACTGATAAGCTGCTAAAGTGCAAGAGTCATATGTTATCGATATTTGTGGGTTATTTCCTCCGTACTCCAATCTCAGTCCCTGGCACTACCTCACCGAGTCCACAGTGCCACAGTATGAGTTCAGTTCATGAAGACGGAACTGAATGAAACACAAACAGGAAAACAGTTCGTGCTTGAGAGAAGCTAAATAAAATACATCACAAGCTGATCACTGTAAAATTTAATTCTTTCAGCAAAGCTCTGAACTTGAATTATATCTGATGGAATCTACCGTATGCATCTCTTTTGGATCCTGGCTAGAAGACCTAATAGCTCTGTTTCAATGCCGGACGAGGTCATTTGACCAAGATGGCAATAGACCCACCTCCCACCCGTGTTTCTTTCTCCCACTAAGGTAGAGGTTCTTCTCTTTGTTTTGTTTTGAAATTTAACTTGCATAGGAAAATCAGACTACCTGGATAAAATTATAAAGGCATGAATGGGTCCAGAGAGCACTGATTTTGTGGCCTATTGTTTTTCCCAAGTTTACCTAGTAGCTCGGCTGGCATGACTTCAAAGATACTCAGCATTCTCTGGGGAGGAACACCTCCCCCCAAACCCTTCATTTTAGTCCTGGACCCTTCCTTCTGCTCTCTCCACCTTCTTTCTCCTGCCTCTCCACTTCAGATGGAGTGAAAAAGCACAAGATTTGGAGTTGGTTCCCATCTAAGCCTCCTGGAGTTCTGCAGGCACATCACAGCTGGATGCCCAATTAAAGCCTGCACCATGCTACCTCTTCCTTGTCCCAGCTTCTTTACAGAGCTTCGAAAGAGGAAGAGGTCATCAACAGAAACAGAAAGAGCAGAGCAGATATCGTCCTCCTTCTCCAGTCTCTCTTCAGCTATCACAGAGGTAGTGGGGACTAAGGGAAGTAAAAATATTATATGTGTTAAAGAATAGAGTGAAGATATAAAAAGAATCGCTGTAGTTAGGCTGTTAAGTTACTAAAGTCAAGCAGGCTGAGGCCCGAGGAGACAATTCTATTCTTGTTCTAAACAGCCTGGGAACTTACACTTATTGAACTTTCCAGTCCTTCATTAATGTCTGGATATAGATCTGTACATACATCAGACCTCCAGATAACTCTCATTGCCCCCGAAGGATTCACATACTCAGACCACATGACATCCAAGATCCTGACCACTGAACATGGCCTGACTCTCTGGTACCCATGTTCCAGACCACCTGACATGTGACTGTAAATGTCCTAGACCACTCACTCCTGGGGCTAAAAATGCAGGACTGATAATTCTCAAGAATGTCCTTTTTTACTGCAAGAACTGTCAACGTAAGAAATGTCCACCCTGTAGAGAATTTTAAATGAGTTTATTTGAGCCAAACTGATGGCAATTGCTGGGAAGTAAAATCTCAATGGATTGAGAAAATGCTCCTGAGAATGGCCGTTTTGCAGCTTATTTTATACATTAGAATCAAAGGAGGAGACATAAGGAGGTTCATTGGTGGTGGATTAGGGGGCAGGAGGAAGCAAAGCTGGAAATCTCTGGGATCGGACAAAAAGTAAAACGGAGGGACACATACTTCCTTCACATGGGTGGGCACAGGAGAGTTAATCATGAACATTTACAGCACGTAGAGATGGTCTGCAGGGACAAGATGACCATGAGGGGTTCTGTGGTCTCTTGCTCTGGTGAGGTGGGCTGTGCTCCGAGGTGTGGGAAAAAGAAATTACTCTGACACTCTTAGGGTATGTTCTCTCAGATGCAAAAATACAACAGATCGGCTCACCTAAGGTAACGATTGACCTTCGTCAAGAAAGCTACAAGCCCAGGATGTGACTACCCGCCATGACCTGCTTTTGGTTAGAAATCTTTATGTTCAGACTATCCTATGATTATTTTCCATCTCTGAGTTTGTAGGGCCTCCCCTGAGCTTGTCAGGTGTAGTATGCGGTCCTTTTTTTGTCCACAGAACTCTTAACTTTTCTTTCTTCTTTGGAACACTCCTGGGGGTTCGCCTGGCTATATTTCCATTATGCCAACTCTAAGGCCCGTGAATAATTCTTTATCATTTATTTCTAGCCAAAGCCTCCAGACCTTTTTGAGTTCATCTGACAATGTCCGGAATTTGGGGGACATCTTTCTATGTAGATCTGTGTGGGAGCTGCAATCGACACCAAGGATAGGACCGGAGGACGAAACGGGGACTGGAAGTATGAAACGGACCCAGGGCCCCTGTGCTGCACACTGACCCCCAGGGTTAAGGAATGGGGACAAATTTGTACTTCCATGGAAAACTATGCATTGTCTAGACTTCTGAGTTGCATGATTGCACGGAAGCTGTTTTACAGCCCTGAAAATTGTATATAACTAATGGCGATGCAAAGTAATTCAGCTATAGACATGCAAATTCTGTCCTGTCCTTAGAGGTTCCATTGACTTCCCTCTCTCGATATAAAAGCTATGTTGGGGCCCTTTTGCGCGTTCATTTCAATATTCCTGTACTCTGTAGGTCGGGGCCTTTTTTCTTGCTCTTTGTCCATTTCCATTGAACTGGCTGTAATAGCTTTTACCAGTTTGAGTTCAATCTTTAACGTGTTCGTTCATATATCTGTATGAGATTTGTGCTTTTACCCTTTTTTCAAATTACTCTTAAGGAGTCCAGAGTAAGAACCTACCTGTGATCCAGCCACAAGCATCCAAAATGTGACCGAAGGGAAGCCATAGCTGAGAACTAAATGCTCACACCTGCTCAGGGCGCATTAGCATGATAATAGATGCTTCTCTCTGGAGGCCCAAACTTTTCTTCCATTCCTTCTCCCAGGGGTCCTCAGAGGTGAAACCCTATCACCCCAGGGAGGGTGTTTTAATTCAAGTCTAAATGACTGGATCACAAGCTGGGTGTGCATCATCAATCCATGGAGCCTGGATTCATCTGCAAGTAAATAAAATTTAACTTTTCCTTTTCTAAGGGTCCTTAATGTCAGTGACAACCAGGAGCTACTGTGAAATTTTCATAACTAAAGGGCAAACTTTGGCTTTGAATGCTAAGGCTCTTTAAAGATAAAAATCAAACCCTGGTCCTCTTCCTATTATGTAACTCCAAGCTCTTCTTTTTACCCCTTTCCTGCCTCCCTCCATTGGAAAGCATAATATTCTTTGTATATTCATCAAATATATTCGCTACTAAAATACCCAGAGCTTTGCAAGAAATCAGCCTGTTGGAGCTACCTGGGGGTTCCTGGGTCTTTTATTTTGCTGAAGCTCAACAGATATAATGGATAAGTAGAGAACTAGGATCTAAAATTAGTGGTTTCAAATTCATTGCTTTTTTTTCCTCTACTACATCCTGACCCTAGCACATTGGTCTCCAGATTAAAGTGTAGGAAGCAAGTATATAAATTTGCTTCTAGTTATTTTTATTTTTAACTTAAAATTTTATTTATTTTTAAATATTTTATGCATATTTTATAATATAACATAGCAGGACTTTAGTATATGTATGTAATTTATAAATGAATGAATAAATGTATGCCATGGGTATGCACTCAAAACATTTATGATAAGGCTGACCAGTCAAAAGAATTTAGAGGGCTTTACTTTAGTAAGGATGTTAAACTTTAACTAAGCCCTGTGGTCAGTGAAAGCAGGGATTCGCTCACCACTCTGTGTTCCCATGAAAGACACAGGACCCCAAGGTAAGACCCACCTCTGTCCTTCTTCAATGACTTCAGGGCTATAAAATAATCATTAGGACTGACTAGAAACAATTAGAAATATAAGAACAAGCAAAGGCTGATTCTGAGACAATGAGAGCTGTTTGACCCTTAGAAGTGAGTTATGTGTTGTTATGAACGGAATTGTTACCCCCAAAATTCATACATCGAAGCCTTAACCCCCAAATGTGACTGTATTTAGAGATTAGAATTTTACGGAGGTAATTAGGGGTAAATGATGTCATAAAGTTGGGCCCTACTCCATGTAAGAAGAAATGCCAGATGTCTCTCTCTCTCACTCTGTCTACCCTCGGGTGAACACACAGTGAGAAGGTGGCCGTCCACCAGCCAGGAAGAGAGGAGTCCCCAGAAACCACCCCGAGGGCACCTTTGATCTCAGACTTCCAGCCTCCAGAACTGGGAGACAACAAATTTCTGTTGTTTAAGCCACCCGGTCCCTGTGGTATTTTGTTATAGCAGCCCAGATGGACTGAAACTGCTCAGTGCTTAATACACATGTGCACTCCGGGGATGAAGAGGGAGGTCAAGGAGGGATGAAGGCAGTGGGATTTGAAATAGAGATACTGAGGCAACATAGTTGGAGATGGTATCAAATGCCATCTTGGCTGGGAAGTTTAAGGTCAAGGTGCCAGCATGGTCATGTTCTGGCGAAGGCCTTCTTGCTGGGTCACAGCCAGTGCCTTCTTCCTGAGTCCTCACATGGTGGAAGAAGCTAAAGATCTCTATGGATCCTCTTTCATAGGGCACAAGTCCCACTCGTGAAGGCTCCACAGTCATGATTTAAACGCCCTCCAAAGTCCTCCATCTCCCAGTGCCATCATCTTTGGGGGTTTGGATTTCAACATATGAATTTTTGAAGAGACACAAAGGTTTGTCAATGGTCTCGTGATTGCAAATAGAATCACTGCCAACCAGAGATGAAGAATCCACAGATGGCCCAGAGAAGCTTGCTTCGACCAACCACAGTACTGCCCTGAGGTCAAGCAAGGACCGGGCTTCTGGGAGGCGAGAACTGTGAGGAGGCAGGAGTACAGGAGAAGGCGATAACCCTCAGACACAATCAGTCCATCTCCGAACCTAGCCTCTCTCCTCTAAGATCCTCACTTTCAAGGATGCTTTCATGTCCATTTGGACAGTACTCAGCATCAATCTGGGCCTCCTTTCTCGTAGCCCTTCTTGAGCCTAACATTTGTAACATCTCATCCTTTGGATCACATTTTTCCTTATTCCCTAAAGAGATTTTTCCATCACCAGGATAAAATACCGGACTAGCACGAAGGGCCCCTACAGTCTGAGAGCCTTTTATATTCTTAGACTTTAGACTTTCGCTGCAGCTCCGGAAAGATGGTGATATATGAGCAGCTAAAGTCTACAATGAGAGCCAGATGTCTCACCGGGACCCCTCTTGGAAGAATCACACCCAAGTCACATGAGCACACTGTGCCTCAATCTTTTTGATGTGCCTTAAGAAGGGCACATTCACTCTTGAACTGGGAAGAATTTTATAGGCTTGGGTTTGCAAAGCCAATTTGAAAGGGCTATAATTCCCCCCACTGCATACCCTGTAACCCAGGTACGTGTTAATGCTACTGTACGGTTTTTATTCTCAGGAGCCTGGCTTTTCAGAGCCACTGTTAACTGGACTGAAAATATTACCTTGTAGGACCTACAAGTCCTGCGTTGACTTCTGACCTTCTGAAACGGAAGCCGATACACCGATGTCGACAAAGAACTTAAGATATTCTCAAGAATTTCCATTCCTAGTTTTCAAGAGACATGAAAGATAGAACCTCCATGTGTTTTACTCTGTCTCGCTTCAACCCCCTCCCTGGAGACACGTTGCAAAAGAGCCTTTGCTGAAGCCGGGCTACCACAAAATGCTGCTGCTGCTGAAGCCATGACCTTAATTACTATTGCCTATTATTCAAAAACATTAATCGAGTCATGGTCCCACTGCAAATGTGACTTAACTTGCTATTTTACTGCTTGTTCAGGCACTGCAAATAAAAAAATAATGGCAGTTATAATTAACAGAACCAGCCATATAACCTGCCCCTCGGCCCATGAAGGGTAAAAGTTCAATTAAAAAGTAAAGTTATTAACAGAGTCAAGTTTGGACACATATCTGTCATACAGAGTGTGACAGGACACAGAAATTACCCCATGCTCCCAAAGTGAATTACTAAGAGCCGGTGGTAACTTTATTTTGGGAGTTTGTAAAGATAAATAGTTCCATATATTAGACAATTAAAATTACTCCATATATAGATTTATACGATTAGTCGCTTGCTTAAAAAGTCTCTTAGAAGTGTTTACTTTAGAGTCAGGAAAGGCACAATAGTAGTAAACTACAAAACTGAAAGAAAGAAAGGATCATGATGCAATGCTAAGAATATAAAAGGCTCTCAGAAATATCTGCACAAACTTTCAGAAAGATATCTGACCCATTAAGATACTGCTCACATCCACTAGGATGCCTATCATCAAAAAGCAGGACAATAACAAGTATTGACAAGGATGCGGAGAAATTAAAAAACTTCATATACTACCCGTGGGGATATAAAATGCAGCAGCCACACGGAAAACAGTTGGATGGTTTCTAAGAAGTTAAACAGAGTACCCAGGTGAGCTCAAATTTCCACTTCTAGGTGTATACTCAAGATGATTAAAAACATACGTCCACACAAAAACCTGTACACAATTCTTCACAGTAGCATTATTCACAATAGCCCCGAAGTGAAAACAGCCCAAATGTTCATTGATTGATGGATGGATAAATAAAATGTGGTATATCCATACAATGGAATATTATTCAGGCATAAAAGGGCACGAAGCCCTGATTTATGCTACAACATGGATGAAACTTCTGCCAAGTGAATGAAGCCAGACACAAAAGGCCATATTATCATATGACTTCATTTTGATGAAAAGACCAGAATAGGCAAATCTGTACGGATAGAAAGTAGATTAGTGATTGCCAGGGGCTGAGAGATGGAGGGGGCATAGGGAGGAAAAACCTTTTTCATGGGCTAGTCCCACAAATCGTATTGATAAAAGATGTTCTAACAAGAGAAAAAAAATAATTATATGTGTATACATTAGAAGTTTCATAAAGAAATGAGACTCAGGGAGGCAGCTCGATGATTGAGGCTTGTATGCCATCTTAGGCTAAACAAAACAAAAGGAGTTTGGGCTTCCGGGATGGGGAGGCAGGTTACAGCAGGGGAGCGGTGGCGGGGTGGGGGGAGTAAATGAATGGCAAATAAAGAATGTTTCGGTATGTTGATAAGAGTTCGTCAGATGGTAAGCTTGTCTCAGAGTAGCTCTCTTCCTGGCCTCTAAGCACCTTTACAAATATAAATTTCCTTTACAAAAGGAGAAATTTATATTTTATTTTTAGGCAGTTAGAAGCGGGCAGTAAAGAGCTTTTCCTGCTAGTCCTCATTGGTCTTTAGTGCAAAATAATCTTTATGCCAAAGGGTACTGTCATTAGTCAATTTATTCTTCTGTTAATCCAATGTCCCCTGACCATAGCTTCTCTCTTTATCATAGACAGCAGTGGGCACCAGCGAATAATTGCAACAACGAAGACGTAACTCAGAGCGAAAACAGAAGAACTGATGTAAGCTTGGTCCTGGATGTATCTGCCTGGGTGTACATATTGTATCAGGATTGCAAAATTTAACTGGCATGTAGGGGAAATGCAATTTTTTATTTTGTTCATAAATAATCTGGCCTCCTTCCCATGATTTTTATGATTTAAAAAAGTTTAACTAAATGTCCAAACTGGTTTAAAACTAAATCCAATCTGATCATGTAAATCGTGGTCCATAAGTCTTGGATAAAGGTGCTCAGCTCTCCGACGGCTTCTCCTCTGTAGACAGTGCCTGGACGTTTGGGGGAGCCCCCTATGACTGCTTGCTCTACCAGGATTCTTGGGTGAATTCTGCAACTAGTGTAAATTATGATCTGGTCTTTCCCGGTGTGGGTAGGTCTGAGACTTGATCCAGAGGGATTTTCAGGGTCCTAATGAGCATCCTGGTTTGAGAGGATCCTTCCTCTGCCCTTGGCTTTTCTCTCTCTTCACTTGAGCCAAAGCCAAATGAGGCAAGAATCTAGCTATGCACAAACCCTTGGGCTCCTACCTCCCTCTACAGGCCTCTTCACAACTCTCTGGGGCTGGAAGAATCATACTTTCCCCCTTTGATCATCCGGTAATAAAGCTCACTCTCATGTCCTGTCCACCGTCCTCGGCAGGAGAACTGTCTGGGCTGGGTTACCCAGGACGGGCCTTTCTATGTCAAAGGGGAGACGGGAGTAGGAACTGAGAACTAGAAAAGTCTCTTATTTCGCCTTTGAGTCAGAGGCCCAATGTTATCTCATCTCTCCCTGCATTCGCACTGTGACATGCCGAATTTCCCAGTCCCATTTACTCCCCCTCCCCGACCCAAGGCAAATGGCTGCTTGGGGCCTTCTAGGACAAAGCCTGGTACTCAATTTGATGGGAGAATTTAGTAGTTAAAAATATTAAGGAATCCTGGAATAGTTTTGAGTACTCAAGTACTTAAAAAATGATGCCATAATGTATAATTTTTCTAGATTAAACAGTGCATTTTACTGTACTAACAGCAGCTGCTCTTGCACTACGATGAAATAAAGGGGAGACACGTGATGTCAGGGTCCATGAGAGGGCTCTGGAACCAGCCTGGACTCGAACCCTGACTCCATCACCTGCTTTGTGCAAATTGCCTATCCTGTGCCTTCGCTTTCTCATTTGTAAAATGGGGGTAGTAATTAATAAGGTCTTTGTGGTCAACACATAAAATAATACATATAAAGTTCCTAGCATATAGTAAAAGGTAATAAGTATTGTTATATGTGCATATGTATAATTGTGATATGCACGTAATTGTGATAGGAATCTGACTCGAGCCCAGTAAATATGGGCCACATAATGCTAAGCATTAAAAAGTCAGGATGAACGGGACAGACACAATTGTGCTCTGTGTATACGGCAGAGACGGAGGGAGACAAAGACTGCACGAGCACACTGCAGCTAGACGACATCGAGGTGTTCTCTCACGGAGTTTCTCAGCCTGACTGATGTGGCTTCCAGATGCCAGTCAGGCCGCCCCATCCGAAATGTCGCCCCAGTGGGCATGTGCGTCCTAACCTTTCAGCTCCATCCACAGCATCCCAAGGTCATTGGTTCTCGTGCACCGGCAGCCTGGGACGGAGTCCTTCCAACGATGAAACACAAGGGGGCAGTAGTAGCACTTTGGCTTTAAGGTGATGGGTCTCAAAATTGAGACCTAAAAAGAAAAGAAAAGAAAAAATGATGGGAGAGAAGGGGAAGGGAGGGAACGATGAAAGGAGAGAGGGCGGGAGGGAGAGAGGGAGGGAGGAGGAAGAAACAGAAGCACAGTGTGAGAAGAGCTCAAGAGAAATTTTAAAGTTTTGGCCCAGTTCCTTGCTCCCTTCTCGTCATCAGGCAAAGCATGGGATTAATCCCTGAAGTGCATAGTGGGGTAGAAGGTCTGATGTAGGGGGAGGAGGGAAAGGCCACTCATGCTGGAGCCTCACCTGAGAGGTTGGCTGAGCACCCGCTGAAGGCTCGCCACCCTCAGGCCGCTTAGGGCACAGATCAGCTCATGCAGCACCCTGTTCTTCCTTTCCACTGGTCCTGGGGAAAAGCCCACATTTCTTACTTGCTTGAAGCTGCCATTGGCCACTGTCGCCTTAGAGGTTTCTTCTACTCTGAGCCAGTTGCAGAGTGTGGGCCTGCAGCGTCCCAGCTACCACACCCTGCCCAGCCCCCGAGCAAACCACAGTCCATTTTCTTTATAAGAGATTTACTACTGGGAAACAGATAAGAGGTAACAAAAATAAGCAGAGAGGGAATTATAAAGATAAAGGCAATCTTTTACAGCCCCTGAGCGAACCCCTGATTATTTTCTTTTCAAAACTAGATTGAATTGAATGCTTTGCTTTTTCCGAGAGAGTTAAGGAGACCAAATGTCCAGGTTTTCCCACGACAGAGGAGGGGTCCTTAGACAGGAGACTGGCTATGCTAAAACCAGGAGGGTTTCTGGACAGACTGGGGAGAGCTGGTCACCCTGCAAGTGGCTCAAACAAACCTCCTGTCTTAAACTTGTGGGAAGAGCCCTGGTCAAGGCTGAACAAAAAGTGGGAGTTCCAGCTCCTCCAGGTGTTTCTTGTCCCAAGGGGACAATTTACATCACTCAAGGCTGGGGCGTCACTCTGGGGCGGGGGGTGGTGGGGGGATTCTGTCTCCTAGGACTCCACACTGCACGCGTGTTCCTCCTGGCCAGCTTCCTCCGCTAGGCAGGACGGAGACGTAGGGCGAGGTTCTATCTGGGTGTTCATCTGGCCATTTTTAAGAAAGTGGTTACTTTCTCAAGCCTGGGAAACTCACTGGTGTCCGACCTCCACAAGGGAATTTTGCAAACTCCTATTTCCTGGAAGACTGTCTCAAAAAGCATCTTGAAGTTAAACCAGCTTTGTTTCTTTTCTCTAGGACTTCCGACAGGATGATATGCTAACGAGCACCCTGCATTTCCCTGAAGGACACAAAGGTCGCACCCCCTCCCAAATCATAGACTCTCCTCCCTTTTCTTCAGGGCGTTACTGTAACAGCCCCCAGACCTGTGTTCAGAAGAGCATATGAGCCTGGAAGCTTTGTTTGATCCCACCTAAGGAGCTTTGAGCTCCCTCTATTGAAGGGGATCATGAGGGGGATCAAGATGGGGCCTCCCTAAAATATGCCACTTTGACATGTGGATTATTTAGAGCTGAAGGTAATCAAGACCCAGTAGACTCAAGAAAAACTTTATCTTTACCTAAATTATTTAGATAGGGAACCTGGTCTAGAAAAAGAGCTATTATCAGCGATAAGATAATTTTTACCTGAATGACCTATCTATAGGCAGGATAAACATCTAATTACTAAACATTTGTTCTTTTTATCATCCTGTTAATTACCCCCCCCCCACACACACACACACACACACACATCCCCATCCCTTGAAGCCACAGGCCTCTATATCACTCCTCATCTCAGGATGGCATATGAGCCTCAACTGCTTGACTTGTTTTGGGGTCTTGTCGTCTTTGTGGGGTCCCCATATGTGTGTAATTAAACTTGTTTTTCTCCTGTTAATCTAACTCATGTTAATTATTTGACCAGCCAAAGAACGTAGAAGGGTAGAAGGAAAATTTTTTCCTCCCCTACACTGTTCTCATGGAGAAGCCATTTATAACGCTGGGGGGATTTCACTAAGGCGGACCGCGAGCCACCTAGCCATGCCAAGCAGAGAGCGTGTGGTGTGTTGCACTTATGGCAGTCTGCCCTACCCAGTTCTTTGCACTTCACCCCAGGTCACGTGTGCTCTCGCTGTGGGCTGGGAGAGGGCTGCTCAGTCTCTCTAAAGGCCGGTGTGTCCGCACAACTTCTTACACTTCCTAAAAGCTGTGGGGTGCCACTGGTGAATATTCCAGCCAATACCGTCCTGAGGTCATCCCCTCACGTGCTAGCATATGTGGGATTCACGTCGGGTCACTGAAAACAAATAGTGATTTTGTTATATTCTTGCTTAAAGGTGCTATTAGATATAAATATTTTATGTAGTTTAGTAGCATTGAAGACTGTTGAATTGAGATTAGTTAAAAGCAGCACACATATAATAGGTCTTTTTTTCCCAAATGATACATCTTTTTTCACTTTTTGTCTACATTTTGTTTTTACGGTTTTCTAAATGGCAAAAAAAAAAAAAAAAGTACTAATTTATATACTGAAAACAGGCTCTCTGAAGTAAATTGGGAAACGGAGTTTGAAGGAGTTTGAATTTTCTTAATTTATTTATTTTCCCCTCGAGCCAATGTTGCTTGCTTGTCATTCTGAATCTGAGTGCTGAATTTAGGAAAGAAAAAGGGGTGCCCTCCCGCGGGGCATCCGTCACCTGTAAATTTCCGTGAGGAGTTGTGCCTCTCATCTCTGAACTCCTTTTCTCCGGAGCAAATGACTTTCACTGAGGTGACTCTGGAGCCAAGTGGCAAGTTCAAAGAGGTAAACCCTGCTGGCCACGCAGCTGGGCCCCCCGCCCAGGGGAGAGGCTGCCCTGTCACACCCCCTCCTCTGTGCCGGTTCCACCATGCAGCAGTCAGTCGCCCGAGACACGATCCAAGTTGTTTAATTAAGAGACTGCCAGCTCCGTATTTCCTCAGTGAAACAGAAGAGTAAGGGTCCCTGCCGTAACGTAAATAATGGAGACCAGTCTCCTCTCACACGGCCTGGAGGGAAATCGCTCTTAGAAGAGCTGTCAGCCTTTCCGACACAGTCCTTTGGGCTGAGTCCTGCACGTATATACTATTAAAGTTTATTTCTGGCAAGTGCCATTCGTTGTATTTATCTAAAAGGAGCCAAGTATTTAAATGGAGTGGGGGAAAAAAAAAAAAAAACAGGCCTTTCACTTTCCTCTTCCTAACCTGCAACCTTCGGCTCAACCTTCTCTGAGTTTTGTTTGGATTTTAAAAAATTGACAACGCCCTTTAATAAATTCCCTCTTTCTGTACCAACTGGTCTCAGCTGGCACTGGAAATGCTGAAATGCCAAAGAGAAGGCTGAAGCTGTCTAAGTGGCAGCTTCCTGAGAAAAATGAACCTCCCCTGGTTTCCTGCCTGGGTTTTAGACCGATTGAGGTCACCTTGTAAAGAACAACCTGTCCACTCTTTCTATCTGCAGATGAGGTGGTTCCTCCCAGCAGCTCGCATTGTGACCCGCGGCAGCAGTGCTCGGGGCCTGGGCGTTCTGCTGGCCCAGGGAGTTGATCAAGTTAAGATTGAATTTCAATACCAGAGAATGTGAGAGCTGGAAGGGACCAGGAGAAGGTGAATTCCCACACTTTCCTGAAAGAGAAGCGGATGCCCAAGGCCATAGGGCTGGCAGAGCGAGGGGAGGGGAGGGAAGCAAAATGGCTGCTTATCCCTATCAACAATCCTTGCCCACCTCCCCATCTCCCCAGCTTGAATTTGTTTGTTGGGGACAAAAGAGGGGGCAGTGGGAAGGACAGGGGAGGACCAGAAATGACTAGTGGCTTAGAAAACTGTTTTCTCTGCCTTCCCTTTTATTTTTACGATCTTGGACTTATGTGTAAAGGTTTCAGTTAATTATGTTCCTCAGTTCAGGGAACATTATTATTATCTTTGTCCTCTCAAAGGCCCTCTCTGTTGCTTTATTTATTCTCTTTATCTCCAAATCTCATTCATGTCCCCTCATAGGCCACCATTCTAATCCATTTAATATGTATCTTTTTATTTGTATGTGTTTTAGCAAAATGCTATTATTGTGTGATACATATGGGTATATGGATGGTTGGATGGATGGACGAATGGATACAGAGTGAATTATGTGCGTATATATATGAGCTTTTTATTTTGAAACAATTATAGACACAAAAGGTTATTTAAAAAATAGTCCAGAGGAGCACATGAAAAGATGCTCTACATCATTACTCATTAGAGAAACGCAAATCAAAATCACAATGAGATACCACTTCACTCGCGTTAGGATGGTTATTATTAAAAACAAACAAACAAAAAGAAAACACAAAAAATAACAAGTGTTGGTAAACACGTGGAGACACTGAAAACCTCCTGCATTGCTGGAAGAGACAGACATATAATGAAATTTGGTAGTTCCTCAATAAGTTAAACATAAAATTACCATTAATACTCCCACATTTACATCCAAATTGCCTCCAGTTCTCCACCACAATAAGACTGCAGGAGACACCTCTGGGCCTGTCTCATGAGGGGACTGTGTGAGAATTTCTCTGGGAAATTCCTAGAAGCCAAATTGCTGGGACATTTCTAATTTAACCAAGTGCTGCAAGGTCGCTCTCCAGAATGGCAGCCCCAGGCCACTCTCCCTCCCCCAAGCAGAGCACAAGTATTTCCCTGTCCTCATATTTCAGGCAACACTTGGCATTACCAGCTTTTTAATTTTTTGCAAGTCTAATAGGAAGAAAGCGTTGTTTTAATTTGCATTTCTCTGATTGTTAATGATTTTGATCATCTCTTCATGAGCTTATTAGCTTTTTGAAATTCCTCCTCTGTGTAATGGGTTGAATTGTGTGTCTCTCATTTCCTCCAAGAAAAGATGTTGAGGTCTTAACCGCCAGTACCTTGGAATGTGACCTGATTAGGGAACAGGGTCTTTGCAGATGTAATCAAGTAAAAATGAAGTCGTTACAGTGGATTCTGATCCAATATGACCAGTGTCCTTATGAAGAGCAGAAATCTGCACACACAAACCGAGGTTCTCCCAGGATAGATTATGTGAACTGATGCAGGGAGAATGCTGTATGAAGATGAGACCTGTGCTGCCACAAGCCAAGGAACGTCTGGGGTCACCAGAAGCTGGAAGGGGCCAGGAAGGATCCTTCCACTACGAGTGTCAGAGAGAGCCTGCCCCTGCTCACACCTGATCTCAGACCTCTGGCCTCTATATCTGTGAGACAATGAGTTTCCTTTGTGCGAAGCCACCAGTCGGTGGTATTTTGTTATGGCACCTCTAGGAAACGAACACACTGTGAATGGCCTGTCTGTAGCATTTGCCCATGTTTCAGTGGGGCTCCTGCTTTAGCCTATAAATGTGCCGAAGTTCCTAGTCTGGCCCAGATTCACCTTCATTTCTGCCCTTCTCCTGCTCTCCATCACCCTTACCTGCTCCCCTGGGGCTGCTTTGAGAGCAGAATTTCAAGTAGAAGGGCAGAGCAACCTAGGCAACTAGAGTCGAGTGGGAAAGAGGCATCAGGGGTACTTTTAGGTGGAGGGGGCTCTGTGCTGCCCCCAAACAGAAGTGGGAAGGCAGTCCTGGTTCGGAAGAGGATCCGCTTGGAGATACCGAGAATTCTCTGTGATTCCCTAATTGCCTTGAGCCCTTTATTTCTGAAGACTCTGTTGTCCACCTTTGCTTAAGAGCAGTGAATGAGCCTCAACTCAACCCCAAACCATTTTGGAATTAGGTTTACAGGTGCTTCAGGCCACCCAGCGTCCACACCTTCAAGGAAGCCTGCAGGTTGTCTCCTGCCCCTGGGGTCTAGTAGTACTGTGACCCGGTGAAGAAATCATGCCGCAGGCCATGTTAGTTAGGTCTTATGAAACTCTATCCTCTCATTGGGTTTCCTTGAGCCCTTCGGAATATCCAAGGAGGAAGGCTGTGAAATATTCAAAAAGTCTTTGCTTTGAAATGGCACTTTCATTGCCAGAGCTGGGGGACACAGAGAGGAAGGCGTAAGGCAGCTTCCGCAAGTGAGGGCAGGGCCCCAGCTGCAGAAGTAGAAGCTGAGGAGTTCGATTCTGTCTGGGATGCGGTTTCTCAAATGAGCTGGTTTCATCCATCATTAATTTTTACATCCCTAAACTGTGTCATCTCACTGCTTTCTCATGAGAGGCCTCCATGAATCCTCAAACGCATGGCACCTGGATTTCCAGGCCACATGTCTGGGAATCTACCCTAGGTGTGGTGTACAGAGGTGACAGACACAGGATCCTGTGTGTAAGAAGCTCAATATCTACTTCGCACCAAGAAAAGCGAGACGACTCCATCCATATCCCCTTAGTACATTAAGATTTTAAAATATTTTTTTAAAGTCCTCCCTCTTGAAAAAGATCAAATGACATGAATGAGAATACTTAAAGAGCTATTGCAAGTCTGGAGAACTCAGTCTAGTATGCATGTTTTAGTAAATCAACCTCCTTTTTGATTTAAAGAATGTCATTCAACAGTTTGACAAGTATGCATTGCCTATTAATTCAAGGCAATTGGTGGTTGTATTTTTTAAATAAAGCAATACTACTAAACCAAACTGAATCGTCTTTTTATATATACACGAAATTCAAGGTTCTATATTAGGTTTGATAATCTTGGGATGGGAAAGAAGGACTTCACGAACAAGATCTGAAATCTAGAAGGCATAAAGGAAAATGTGCAGAATATATACTAATTTTTTTAAAGCTTCTGCCTGGCAATAACCAATATGAGGCCAACAAAATCAAATTAAAAGATAAGAGATAGACTGGGAAAAGATACGGTACCATGTACAAGACATTAGCTCAGTGGCCTACTATTCAAGACCTGTACAAACCTAAGAAAATACCCCCCCTCCAAAAAGAAAAAAAAGGTGGGGGTTGGTACAGGGAATTCACAGAGAAATAGGAATGGAAAAATAATATGTGGAAACACAGTCAACCTACTAAAGAAATAAAAATATAACATTTTTTCCTCGTATTGATAAAAAAAAAAGTTTAAGTGTGTGAAAAAACTAGACCTTTTATGCACTGTTAGTCGGCATAAAAATTGGTACGGAAGTTTTTTGGAAGGCATTTTTGCAATGTCTTTTCAACTGTAACATGAACCTAGTAACCTTGTAAGTCCATATCTAGAAACTTACTCTAGAATAATGCTTGCACGTGTACACACTCATATGTATACAAGGAGAGTGATCAAATAAAGCTACATCCATTCAACCAAATCCAGGTACTCCTGAAGAAGAATGGAGTGTCATCCTACATACTGCCTTGAAGAATGCCTGTGATATACTGTTACATGAGAGACTCAAACTGCAGAATGTGATACATATGTGGAATGATCCCATTTATGTATACAGATGTACTAGGACAGGGAGGTGAAGGGGTTCAGAACACAAGCCTTCCCAAAATGTGCCACTTTGATATGCAGATTATTTTGACCTGAAGGCAATTAAGACCCAGCAGTTTCAAGAAAAACTTTTACCCAAAGAATTTAGATAAGAGGGCCTGGCCCAGAGAGAGAAATAATTTTTTACCCGAATGACCTATCTGTATGGGAGATTATAATAGAGCTGAATTTCTTGTAAGAAATGAAAGGATATAGTGGCTCAGGGGCAATTTTTTTTTCTCTAATGGGAGCAGTTCTTGGCGATAGATAGCCTCTCACTCACAGCACCTCGATCCTGAGTGCACAGATTACCGTCCAATCAGTCAGCCTCTGATGTCTGAGCACAACTGGAGACCCCCACCCCCTCCCAGACCCACACACTCAGAGGGAGCTGCGGCCTGCCCAGCTCTCACCTGATGGTCTTCAGAGCACGTTGTTGCAAGTTCTTTGTTGAGGACCTGAGACCCTGTACAAGGACGCGGGTCCACAGGACCTACCATAATGAGGATTAGGTGCCACTGCCACTTGAGTGAAAGCTCTCTGTGGTAGTGCGGAGCCAGCCTGTCCCTGCACTTTAGAAATAGTTTCAGGTTGTCACGACCTAAAGCGTAGATGAGCTGTACTTTTTCCATCAGTCCAGTGCCGGAGAGAGCCCTCAGTGCCTGACAGCGTCAACGGGACCGAAAACAAACTCCCAAAGTCAAGATATCAAGCCATCGGTTCTACACCCTCTCCACGTTAAACACCCTCTTTTTACATAAATGCCACAGCGCTCCTTAATCTGACCACTGCTCCAACATGCAACAGCCGAGACCGCATTGCCACGACAATCCCTGTGCTCCTTCGTCTCTCCATCTTGATTTCTTATTCCTCCTGCCCCTCAGGCCACCTCTCACTGCCTCCTGACAGTCACTGTTATGGTGGCCTGTGCCTCACTCAGCTAGTTTCTCCTTGATATTCCCAATCAATCCAGCCCATACCCCTGTCCATGGAGCAGCACTGATGGCTTCGAGGTTCTATTTCTGACCCTGTCGGAAGTAGGACGGGAGAGGGGCTTGTGAGGCAGTGTTTATGAAGTCTACAGCCATGTGCAGGAAATCCTAGGTCTTCACATCCACTCACTCTCACTCACTGACTCTCCCGAAGCAACTTCCAGTCCTGCAAGCTCCGTTCATGTTAGGTGCCCCATGGAAGTATACCATTTTCATCTTTCATATCATATTTTTACTGTACCTTTCCTATGTTTAGGTATATTTAGATGCACAAATATATAGCATTTTGTTACAATTGCCTATAGTATTCAGTATAGTAACATGCTGTACAGGCTGGTAGCCTGAGAGGAGGCGGCTATGCCATATAGCCTAGGCGTGCAGTAGGCTACATGATCTAGGTTTGTATACGTACACTCTATGATGTCCGCATAACGACAAAATCACTGGATGACGCACGTCTCAGAATGTATCCTGTGAATTACGCTCCTCTCCTTTGAAGCCCCAGGCCTCTATTCCATCCTTACTCAAAATAGCACATAAACCACAACAGCCGGACTTCTCCTGGGGTCTCATTATCTTTGGGGGTCCCTGTACGTACACAAGTGTTTGTGTTTTTTTCCTGTTAATCTGTCTTATGTTAATTTGATTATTAGACCAGCCAGGAAAACCTAGAACAGTAGAGAAAAAATTTTCTCTCCCCAACAGCAGCAAATAGACGAATAATTGACAGAGTTACCGTGTATGAGTTTACTAAATGGACTGATACATACCATGATATTATGTGGTGCGATTACCAGTTTTTCTATATTATTTTCTGGTATAGAACTTTCCATAGATTGAGCTGTTCTAGGCCTCTCGGATCATCACATAACCCCATAGATAACGGAACATGCTCTTCAGTCTCGATCTGGGCCATTCGCCTCTGTTCCTAGATCTAGCTCAGTGACTGACGGCATGAGAAGGTTCAGTAAACGCCTTAGAGAGTACGGGGCTGTGTACTTCCCCTTGGCTGTCGAGGTTAATGTGGCTTTATCACGATTGAAGTTCAGCTTGAGTCTACTCTCAGAGCCAAGCTGCGAAACAGTTTGGTGAAAGCCACAGTGTAAGCGGGCAGACACTCCCACCCAAGTCTGGTCGGGCTTCTCCTCCCGGTAGCAGGGGCCACGAGCCTCTGTCAGTCTGAAGGCCCTCTAATCGGTTCAAAAGAAAAATCTCAGAAATGACGGACCCCGTGGGATAACGGACTGTCTGGTGAGATGGTGGGGGCAAGGAGGGGGCGATACTGGGGACAGAGAAACAACAGAGAGAAAACAGAGGAGAGACAAAGCAAGTCAAGTGAAATCAGGAGGTGTTTACTGAGAGCCATCGGGAAGAAATGCACAAGACTATATATTTACATACAGAATAATTCACAAAAAGGCCTTATCTTTCTGCCGCTCCTGTTCTAGTCAGAAATCTTTGTTTGAAGATGATACAGACGACTCTTTTCTATGTAAGAGATCACGCATCAGTAAAACGAACTCCTTGAAATAAATCTCCAAAGTGGGTTGTTTTCAAGCTTTGACTCTCAAGAATGCATCTGTTTGTAGGCCGTCCCTTCAGATGGGTGCCTGACACCCAAGACTTGTCTTATTCTTCTGTGTAGTGTCATATTACTAAAAGCTAATATTTATCAAGGTCTTCCTCAATGCCGTTATTCTAAGCTTTGTGTATACTAACTCTCTTAATCTCCACACCAGCCTTATAAAGGTGTATAGAGTAGGAGCGTCATTTTATAGTTATAGGAGTATTTGCATGGTCAAGTAATGTGTCCAAGATTACGCAGCCAGTCAAGCCTTAGCACGTCTCAAACCTTAACGTGCATTCGAATCACCTGTGCATCTTATTAAAATGCAGATTCTGACTCTGCATCAAGCCCCTGGAGGATATCATTGCTGCTGGTCCCAGAGGCCACACTTTTGAGTAGCAAGATTCTAGAACTTCAGATCCAAGCTACAGCACCCACTGTGTGCTCCGAAGACTTAGATTAAGCTCTCTGTTAGAGAAATGAGATTGGAGGATGATCTCTGGACGCTGTTCGGCTCTGAACTTTTATAACTATTGCAAAATCCTGGCCAAAAAAGTTACCGCCACATTCCTGGGCCACACTCAAAGCCCAGGCCCCAAGTCATACGCATCCAGTAAATACTTATTTAGGTACCAAACTAGGCTTAGTGGCTACAAGAGTTAAGAAGACAACCCATGTCATCGAGATTACAGTCTTCTGGGGAATAAAGAGTGTAGCCCCACAGTGTCACACACCCTATCAGAGAGGAAGAACAGGGCAGACAATGGACAAGGCTTCCCATAGAACGTGACCTCCGAAGGGTACCAGAATAGTCCACCACAAAATATGCCTCTTTGGCACATGGGTTATTTTGAGCTAAAGGTAACTGAGAACCAGCAGATGTAGGAAAAGCTCTTTACCTTCCCCTAACTGCCTAAAAATAAAGTTCTATAATTTGCCCTTTTTAGAAAGGTAATTTACATTTGTAAAGATGTCTCTGTACTAGGAAAGAGCTACTCTGCAGACGATCCATCATCTGAGAGACTCTTGTGTGCATAAGGAGACAATCCTTATGTACCAAACAGTCCCCTCCTGCCCTCCCCTAACTTGCACCACCCCCAGCCCAGAAGCCCCAAATCCCTTTTCCTCTATTTAGGCTAAGATAGTATATAAGCTTCAATCATCTGGCCACCTCCTTGAGCTCCATTTTCTTTGTAAAACTCCCATGCAAAGTATACAATTAAAATTGTTTTTCTCTTGTTAACCTCTTTTTTTTTTTTTCCCCAGTTTGGTTTGCAGGCCCTAGACATTGAATCTAGGAGGAAAGATTTTTTCTTCTCCTATGCATCTAAGCTGAGACATCATAGGTAGGTACCCAGGAGTTAGCCCCGTGAAGGTGGATGGGGAAGACAGGTAGGTAGGAGAAAAAGCACAAGAGAAGGCCCGAAGTCAGTGAGGCATTGCGAGGTATTAAAAGAAATTGCGGTTGACCTTCCGGTCGAAGAGGAAAGAGAGTGAGAGATGTGAGAGGGCCCAGCTCCCGTGCGTCTGAAAGGCCCAACGTCTTCACGTGGCCAATGGCCTAAGGTGAGGCGAAGCCTCTGAGGAGTTCTAAGCAGGAAAGGGGAGCGTGGGCTTTGCAGTCGGAGGAGCCAGAGCGTGGCACAGAACGTGGGGAGGAGCAGGGCTCCTGGCTGGAGACGGGGTGTTGATTAGGAGCCTGGTGCAGTTATCTATGTGAAAAACGACGGTGACCCAACTGGGAGAGCAGCAATGCGATCGCGGGGAGGGACGAATGAGAGAGACATTTAAAGGGAGCAGAGTGAATGAAATGAAGGACCAAAAAAAAAAAAAAAAAAGCAGCAGCAGCGTTAAAATTTTTTTTAAAAAGGTAGAATCATGACTCATAAGGATATAAAATGAACACATGTTAAAGATTTTATTTTACTCATAAAGAAGGAACCAAGCAGATGTTATAACTGGTTCGAGGGAGAAATTGGAAGGGAAAAAACCACATACACACGTTTATAGATGAGGCATATCGAAATGAATGTGCGTACGGAGGCCCAATTAGCTTCTTCCCCAGTGGGGGACAGAATTCAACCGAATCTCTAAAATTTAGACAGGATAGAATCTGCACATGTGCAGCTAAGAATTATTTTGCATTGTATCAGGAGAGCACAGATTACAGAGTTGTACAACTGGCTGCATGAAATCAGTATACTCATAGTGGTGTCCTCTAGCCAACGTACAATTTTCCGCGGAAGCAGGAATTTTTCCTAGCAGCAGGATGACACTATGATCTCTGACTTGGACACCCAGGAAGATGGTTGGGACATTCACTCTGTGGGGAACATGGGAAGAGAAGAGGTTCTGAGGGACTGAGACAGAAGAGATGGTGACAAACTGACTTGATCACATTTCAGTAGGTGACACTTCCCTCTGACGGAGGTATGGCAGGGCAAATATTTGAAGGTATTAAGGGGAAACTTCCCTCTTGTGGAGGTTTAGAATGAACCACTCCAAGATGTGCCTCTGTGGTTTGTGGCTCGTTTTGAGCTAAGGGCAACTTTAGCTCCAGCCTTAAGAAAAACTTCTGCCCCTCTCTTGATTACCTAGAAGAACTTGAATTAGGGGCTTTGCCCATAATAAATTATAAGAGATAACCATTTTTGACCTATCTATAGGGCAGGACAGACTTCTATTTGCTAAGCATCTGCTCTTCTCATCATCCTAAAGTGACCCTTTGAAGCCCCCAAGGCACCTGACCTGAGCCCCAGCTGAGGATGTCTCATAGACTCCAGATTCTCTTGTCCATCTCTGAAGCTCTCGTGCGTGTGGGGTCTCTGATTCTCTCAGGTGTGTGGGTTTCCCATATGTATGTATGTATTACATTTGGTTATTGTCTCTTGCTAATCTGTCTCATGTCTATTTGATCATTAGACCAGCCAAGAGAACCTGGAGGGTAAAGTCTGCTCCTTCCCCACACTCAAAATGGCAAGCGGTCCAAAGGCAGGAAAGGACTAAAACTGGACGGGCAAGAAAGTCCAAATGTCCAAGGTCAGCTGCCCTGCCTTTGCCAGGGTTGGTCCTGTGATTTTGAGGACAAAGCACCTTGGCTTTAATTTGGGGGAGGCATTGCTTTAAGAGCCTTCCCTGCGCTAAGCCACACTTCATATCTATTGAGCACCGTTTCACAGAAGGTCCTGTGTGCAGCTCTGTTGTACATTCAAACAGATTTTGTCTGGACAGAACTTCCTATGTGGCTGTTTCAAAGTTAGAATGCATCTTTTTGTCAGAAAAAATGACCCCTGTGTGATCCCTTTCTCAACCCAACAACAAATGTTCTTTTCTAAGAACCCCCCAACCCCCGACATGGGGACAGCTTTCCAAACCAAAAAGTGGATAATTCGAGGTGCTAAAAATTGTCTTTAATTTGTCCATTTATAGGTATGAACCAATAAAAGTTATTTTAAAAAATTAATTTAGTGTCAGGACTTCTATATATTGAAAACAATAAGGTCAATTGCAGTTTGGGGCTGCCCTGGACACTTCAGATCATGTGGTTAGGAGATGCGAGTAGCAATTGTTTGTGCAGATTCTGGAAGCAATTCTGCGTTTCTCAGCCTCTGCTTCTCTCTATTCCTCAGAGCAAGTGACATCTGACCCTCACCAAGAGCCCAGTCCCACCTCCAGTCTAGGAAGTTAAATCGAGGTGTTGGGGTTCTGCTAGGTGTCCGTGATAGGTTATGAATCCTACCACAAAGACCTGAGTGTCAGAGGGACCAGAGTTCAAGGTCTGTGAACAACACCCAACTTACTCTAGCCAGTCCCGTTCTCGGAGCCCAAGCCTAGAGATCGGAACCCTAATCCCTGCTGAGGCCAACCTTGCTGGACTTTGAGTATCTCTTCCTGCGCATTCTCTGCTGTCATGCTCTGCCTGCCTGCTGGAAGGACCTGACCGCTAGGGGCAGGCCCACCCATTAACCCGCTGCTGAGTGCCACCAGGACGCTGGCCCCCACTTGTCTACTTCAGGTGCTCTGCCCTGGACTCCACACCAAACCTCAGCCTGACACCGGCCACTGGGCTGCAACCAAGCAGCATCGCTGCCACAGCAGGGGGCCCCATGCCTGGCCCCGCCCAGCCTGCTTCTCTGTCCACACATCACTGGGTCACGTCTGTCTTCACTCTGAACATCCGGTTAAGGCCTGGTTTCTGTGCTGTCTAAATTTACATCGAATCTGGGCCTGCCTTTCTTCACAGATTCATACGCGAGGGGAAACACCAAGGGACACAGAGCCTTTGGCTCGAGTTCGCTTATCTGTTACCCAGTCATCCTTTCAGAACGAACTGAGATTTTAGTCTCCGGAAATTCTCTCACCGCCTGCTCCCCTCTCTGCTTCCACGCTGAAGACCCCCACTTCTGCACATCCCCATCAAGAACGCTGCTAAGCTCGACTTCCCGCACTTTGTGTTATTTAGATGTCTCGGTTAGTTTTACAAAAATAAATTTAGACCAAATATTCACCCTTCTTCTCCCCAATATTAAAAACCACTACCCCCCACGTGCAAATGTGCGTGTGCGTGTGCGTGCACACGTGTGCTTGATTGTACACATTACATCTCCGCTTGTTCTCCCTTTCCAGAGCACCGTGACACACTTACCGAGCGCTCACAATGTGCCAGGCACCGAGCTAAGGGCCTTGTATGCACTCCCCACTCAAACCTCCCAGCGGTCCTATGAAATCGGCCCCTCATCAGCCCTCACTGTTGGATGAGAAGATTTCCAAGCTTTGCAATTAGTGTGGCGGTGCAGAGATCTGACTCCAAGTCGGCTAACTTGGGATGTTCTAATCTCAGCATCGCCTGGCACGCCAGCCCCTGGCACAGCGTCAGGCACACTGAGGGCCCTCAGTACCTGTTTGGTGAGTGAATGGATGCCTAACCCCACCCTATTTAGAATTCAACACCGACTAACAGATTATATATCTACTTTGTACCAGCCATGGTGCATTGACGTGAAGAAGCTGTCAATGGTTCATCTAGGATAATATCCATAATTATTTAAAAAAAAAAATTGTCACATGGCAGAACCAAGTCTAGAACAGACTTTTTTTATATATAAAAGTATATCACTTACTCTTTTATCATGATGGCTCAATTGTCCTTGGAGAGGGAATGATAAAGACAAAGCTGGAGAACAGGATTCCTGCCTTAATGTAAGTTATATATTCATAACAAGGAGGATGTGTAGTAAACCCCAGATGTTAGATATGAGGTGATTCAGTTCAATCGAGGTGCCTGGGAGGAAGTCGTTTTTTCCTTCTCGGGTGGTTTAAGATGTCCTTCCCCCTGTCAAAGCACACAGCGATCACAGATCACACCAGAGGGCGGCCACCACAGAGAAGCTCAGCCCAGAGGACTGGTTACCAGGTCGCCGGGAGCCTCCCTCCGCCGTCCAGGGCGACGGCCAAGAGCGCCAGCTTCGAACCCAGCTCACCTAGGTTCCGACCCCATCTCCCTCACTCACCTGACCACATGACTTTGGATGAAGGACAATGACGCCAATTTAGGAGATTACGTCTGACATGCACTAAGCATAGTTTCCTGGCAATGAACCTGTAGGAACTATCATTTTGTTATCAATTATGATGATTTACTCATAAAACATACAATGAAGTTTTAAAATAACTTTGAAAAGAAACAAAACCTCCTGTGGAAGTCAATTGGCAAAGACCCATTATTCAAAGTGCATTTGACATATTTGCAGAAGCAAAGGGAAAGGAGTCACTCTGAAGAGGCCTGAAACCAAGAAATAAATGTTCCTACACAGATATCCTGGGGCAAGCCAATATGGTGCAACCAATCAAACAGACAAAAATATCCCAGACCTGGAAGAGAAACAAATTCCAGTCCAGGACTGTTGACGCTAATTAAGGGTTTAAGCCAATTCCTTAGCGAAGTGGAATTGACCGTTATAACAACTCACTTTATATTTCTAATCGTTCATCATATATAATATAAAGCCTGTAAATAATTACTATTAAAGAGTGTGGCTCTCGTCACTTTCAAACTATTTCATTGTTTGTATTAAGATCTGGAGCTTAAAAAACCCTCCAGGTACTGAAACCTCCCGTGGAGATGACTCGCCTCTCCCAGGTAAGGTCCTAGCACGGAGTGGAAAAGCGAGCTCAGCTTATTTCTGACTAGGAGTTAGACAAGTTGCACAGTCATAGGAGAAAGGTCACCTGGAGTGAAATTCACTAGGCAGTCAGGGCATAAATCAGAGGGGACCTCTCGCTCTGTGGTTCCCACAGCCAATGTGTCAACAAGTCCTGTCAATTCTCCCATCAAGACAGAACTTGAATGCCTTGCCCTCCTCCCTCCATTGCTCCATTTTTAGGGTAAACACCTCTCCTCCCTTGGTTCCCCCACATCGATTCTCCATTCAACAGCTAGAATGATCCTTTTAAATCTAAACTCGTCTCCCCTGCACTGCATTGCTCAACTCTTCAAATGAACAGATCACCTGAGTCCTTGCATGGTCACGGGCTCCTGCTCACTCCTATCAGTCACTCTGGACTTCCTTCAGTTTCTCAACTAGTCATCTTCCCAGAGACCTACAGGCAGCCTGTTCCCACTCCCCAGAGTTCTTCTTTCCTATTATCTAGACCCTACCTACCCTCAGGTCTCAGCCCCAAAGTCATTTCTTAAGGAAAGCCATTCTCAGCCACCCCAGGTTCAATTACGTCTCTCATTTCTTTTCCTTCATATCATTTAGCACAATTTGTAGTTTGTGTGTATACATGCACGCATATATATGCATGTATGTGCATCTATACAACATACATATGTGTATATGTCCATATAAACATGTTTAATGTCTCCGCTTCAAGACTGTAAATTCTATGGAGGGAGGACCCATGCATGTCCTGTGGTCGCCATCATGTGCCCAGAATCTCACAGAGTATTTATGAATAAATTAATGTGCATGGTTGACTCGAAGGGGAGAAGGAAGAGGCAGGGATGAAAAGTTCCTAGCACTCACCACCAAGGTAATGATTTTCTTAGGAAAGGAGACAATATTTAACCAGTTGCCAATGGATGCAAGAAAATTGAAGACCAAGTATTTTTTATTTAAAACAGAAATTCCATAGACGTTCTTTAAAATAGAGAGCACAGATGACCACTTAAATGAAGAATGTCATCATAATTCACAGGTGAAAATCTCTTTTGCGTACCTTCTTTATGCTTATAAACTCAAAATAGGAGATGATTTGATGATCAGGACAAAGAAGTTGCTACTGAGAAAGAGTTCCTTGCTTTTGATTGGTGTCTTTTCTGAACTTTCTCAAGAATAGCCTATTTTTGCCTGAACTTGTGAGCGTTAACCTACCTCCCTAGATCGCACTTCTTTTAATGGTCGGTTTGTTGCAGATTTGCTTTTCACTCCTTTAATGAGTAGATTTGGAAGTCAGCAGAGGTAAGTTCAGGCGGCATTTAGGATGCAGGAATTGGCCCCAATGAGGTGATGACAAAGACTCTCTTCCAGGAAGAACCTGAGAAAAGGGAGAGTTCCTTCCAAAACCCCGGCCCAAGTGTTCTATCTTCCAGAAGCTATTAATTTCCTCTGCTCCCGCCACTGGAAAATGTTTGGTCTCAAGAGAAACAAGCCAATTAAGCTGTTCCTTCAGGGTGAAACCAAAATAAGTCAGGAAATTCTAATGGAGCCACTAACGGTTCCTCCTGAACCCTAATGAGGAGACACTTGGATGGAAATGCGGCAGATAGAGATCATCGGTGTCAGCCATGCGATGTGGTGACATCGGCTAATGCAGTTCAGCCGTCTGAGGCCAGGGGACGACACTGCCCTTTGATAATGTTTGGGGGACAGAAGCTAGAAACTATCTTAAGCCACAGAGGGCACGTTAGGTAAACTGTGAGCACTGGGGCTGCTGGAATCCAGTAATCCAAATCCATCCTCTGGAGTCTCACAAGGTGAGGGCTCTGGCCTGCTTCTGCTTGATCGAACATTCTCCACTTGGGCCGCTCATTATCTTTACCGAGTCCCTAAAAGTCCAGCCCTGCCCAGGCTCTGCAGGGGTGAGGATCAAAGGGGGAGGATATGTTCAGAATGTGGTGTAATAAAAGCAGCGCGACTTTCTAAAATGTTCCAATGAAATGGAAAAGAAAATTAAAAATTTAAGCCTCTTAAAATGTAAATGGTGCCAGCGTGCCTTGCAACTTAAAGACTCTTGCCCATTAAAATAAGAAAAAAAAAAAGAAAGAAAGAAACCCAGAAAGCTGAGATGAAGTACTAAGACAGAAATTAGGGAGATCACGATTCTGCTCCCGCGTGGCCTTATTCGCTCACACCACCGCCTCGGTCCCCGCTGACCTCACTGGGCTTAGTGTCACCCTCCCTACCTTTCCCAAAAGGGTCACTCTGAGTACCAATCATTCTGATGACCCTAAAACTTTCTTGAAGGGTAAGAAGCACTTCTATAAATGCCAGATATTATTAGTTTAAGCAATTAGCTCTCTACCCAAAATGGAGAGAGAGGAAAGAGTCGTTTTCGTCAGAGTATCATGTTTCAGGGCACTTCCACCTGCCCCCACCCCATGGACACACACTCAGTTCGCTTGGGCGAGAAGCAAAGCTCCCGCGACGGGGCCACTTTCCTTGGTTGGTGACTCCACGTCTTGCCAGCCTGGACTCGGCGATTCTTCTTGCTATGCCCCGTCTTTGACACCCATGTGGTGCCATGCTTTCATCTGACACGGAGCAGGTGCCTTCCCCCACCCGTGTGCCCCCAGAAATCACTAGAGGCAGAACGCCAGCGTCCCCACTTTTACACGGCCCAGTCAGAATTAAATGCCGCTTCTGGCGCAGCTCTATGTCCCTGGGCTTAACATCCGTTTGGCCTGTCATTTGCCATGCCCTGTGCATTTCTGTGTCCTGCTAGGCTGGGGGACCCAGGGGCCCAAGGTGATGTCTTCCTTGACTTTATTTCCCTCCGACTGATCAGCCCAGTGCCTGGTACACGGTAGGGACTTGATCGAAATGTTCCCTTAATTGAACATAATTGTTTTTTTCACACAACTCTCTTTTCAGTTCTGGGCGTACCAGCTAAAAACAATATTCTGCGGCTTCACATTCGGAAAACTGGAAATTTGCCACGGAGGTGAGCAGGAATTTCCACACGGTTATTTTTCTTCCTCGACACGAGGAATGCAGTGTTTCCTGACAAAACGCCATTCTCCTATGTGCTGACAGAATCGGGGCCGGAGCAGGACCGCGTGTGGGACAAACATTTGTTATCGTGGCTTTACAGGAGTCAGAAGGACTTTTTAGGCCTCTCTGGCCCAGGTGGCTTTCAGCTGCTCACATAATTAATGCCTGTGCAACCCCAAAATGGAGGCACTTTGTTGCTTAGCTTTTCCACAATCATTCAAGATTTACATGATTTTAAAGGTTCCAATTCCAAACGATAAATTGCTGATGAAAACCTTAGGTAAAACGAAATTGCAGACTATGTGTAATATCATTGACTTGTGGTTGTTTATGAATAAAAAAGGTTTGGAAACATATCAGCTTTCAATTAGGTGGGAGGAGAAAAGGGAGAGGATCGTGGATAAATTCTGCTTTCTGACTTATTTACGTATTTTTTCTGTGTGATGATATTAAAGAATAAGGTTATTGAGGACTTAATACGTGCTAGACACTGTTTTAAGTGTTTTACAAATACTGACTCTGAGTTAGGGTTTTTATTATCTCCATTTCACAGATAAGGAAACTGAGGCACAAGGAACGTGAGAACTTCCTCGAGGTCACAGAGGAGTAAATGGCCGAGGTATAGCCTGGCCCTTTAGTCTGATTCCAGAATCCAAACTCTTAACCATTGCTATATTGTTTCATATTCTGTACTGATCACTGAAGACTATGAAGCATTTCTGCGTTTTAATCATTTAAATATTTTGGCTGAGCCATGTGACTTTGGTTGAGTCATTCGACTCCTCAAGACAATGTAGTATAGAACTTAACCTTGGCCGCAGAGAGGTCTGGGCTTTGCTGTTGGCTTCTAGGGGGTAATCCCTGTAGGAGTGATTCTGTTTGGAGTGGGGGCTGGCCACACCAGAAAGAACAATGGTGTGACTTAGGGTGGGGACTTTAGGTCACACCCAGAGAGGGTGGAGGCTGAGGGCAGTCTGGGAACCCCTTGAACTTGCAGCTGGTGTCAGACGTGCAGGGTGGTCTTGTAAGGAGACAGTCTCTTCTAACTTGTAGTTTGCCGTAACTCCTCACAGTTCCTCAGTTTATTCATCTTTAAAATGATGCTATTGAAAGAAATGATCTCTAAAGTTTGCCATGGAGCCCAACAGTGCTGCCCTGTCAAAGGTGTCTGCATTTTAGCAAGGCTCACGGGGACCTGAAGTCTTTACCCCAAAGCAGCCCATGGAGCAGAAATGAAGAGACAGGCAAGAATTTGAGACTGAAGTCTCTCCTGCATAAATCACACTATGCATGTCACTTACAGGTGAAGGAAACGACACAGGGATGATGGAAATGGTGGGAGGGGACTTGAGGGGGAACAGATCCCTCTGGTTCTGAGTCTATTTCTGTATTGAAATAAGTTAGCCCGGGGGTTCTGTTCTACTGCAGGCCGTTTGGCTTGGTGGAGTCCACATGCCCAGAGCTCATTTCTGCTTCAACCGCAGAAGTCAGAAACTTCTGAGAGAAGTCAGACCCAGGGCTATTAGGCTTCCAATGTCCTCAAACGCAGAACCACAATCTGGGGCATTACTCGGAGGCTGGCAGGCCCCACACTGTCTTTTTGGCCTGCATTCAAATATTCCGAACCTTTGTGGGGAACTCCACGAAGGAGTCTCTTGGCTTGGATGCTTCATCCAACTTTTCACAAAATCTTCAGGAAGCTTTTAGGCACAAGAGGAAATGGTCTCAGTAGAGCTGTAAAGCCCTGTTTTTCTCAAGTCCCAATTCTCTAGGTCCAAGTGGCTGGACCACACTTGATATTGCTTTGCCTACTTGCAAAATAGGGCACCTGTCATATACTTCTGTCCTGAGTGGAGACCAGCAACCCCACACTCGTCCCCTACAGACTTCAAGGACCCTATGTCACCTACTCCATGACAGTAGCTCTGGGCTCATGTCTTAACCAATAGTGATGAGACTAGCAGCTACCTTTCTTTTCTAGGCAACGTGTTCATCATAATCTCATTTGATCCACACAATGGCTCAGTAGATCAAGTATTATTATTATTTGCCCTATTTTCTTTCTAGGCAACGTGTTTATCATAATCTCATTTGATCCACACAATGGCTCAATAGATCAAGTATTATTATTTGCCCTATTTTTTTTTTTTTTTTTTAGAACAGGAACGTGATCCCTAAGGAGGTTAAGAAATTTACCCCGGGGTAACATAGTGTGATGGACAGAATAAAGCTCCCCCAAAGTTGTCCATATTCTAATCCCCAGAACCTGTGAATGTGTCACCTTCGTGGCAAAGAGACTTTGTGAGTGTGATTAAGTTAAGGATCCTGAGATGGAGAGAGTATCGTGGATTACTCAGGTGGGTATGATGTAATCGGAAGGGAGGCAGGAGGATCGGTGTGTCAACGGAAGCAGAGGCTGGAGTGACTGGAGGGATGGGCCACAAGCCAGGGGATGCAGGCAGGAAAGGCAAGGGACAGATTCTCTTCTCGAGCCTCCAGAAGAAATGCAGCCCTGCTGATACCTCAATTTTAGAACTCCAGAGCTGTAAAATAATACATTTGCGTTCTTTTAAGCCACTACGTCTCTGGTCATTCGTCATAATAGCAGGAAGAAATGAATACGAGCAGCTATTAAGTGGCTGATTGGGGGTCTGAACTCAAGCGGTCAGCTCTCAGCTCAATATCTTTATCTCATCGTTCCCGCCAGCTCTGGAATCTCCACTACTGAACTTTTCAACATCTGGGGGTCGCGATCCTCTTCTTTGTGGGTTATGGGGAGACACTCAGAGGTGTAGCGTCCTGCAGGCAATACAGAGGCTCAGGGCTCGGCGACGGAAGACTGGCCAGCGTGCCAGCCCCGCTGTACCTCAGTTTCCTCACTTGTAACGGTGGTACAAGCCTCACGGGGATTTTGAAAAGCTCCAGTGAAATCGGCCACATAAATCACTGACTGCAATGCCTGGCACAGAATAACACACTAAAAATATATTATTCTCCTAAAACTTTATTGAGTGCTTAATATTACCTTCTAGCCTTTTGCTAGGGAGTTTTAACTTCAGAATTTCAGGTCTGCAATAGACCGCAACGGGTTTCATAAATAGAAAAACATTATCTCCTTGTTTTTATATAATGCTTTAGATTTAGTGTCCAATTGTTAGCTGTTATTTCTGGATAAATGGGGTAGTGGGTTGAATAGTGTCCCTCCAACATTCGCGTCTACTCGAAACTTCAGAATGTGACCTCACCTGGAAACAGGATCTTTGCAGATATAATCAAGGTAAAGCTTGAAACGATATCATACTGGATTCAAGGCTCTAACTCCAATGACGGTGTCCTCATAAGAGACAGAAAAGTATGCACAGAGATACACAGGGGTAAGATCACATGACGATGGAGGCAGAGATGGGGGTGAGGCTGCTGTATACCAAGGAATGCCAAGAACTGCAGGCAGCCACCAGAAGCTGAAAGAGGCAAGAAAGGATTCTTCCCTAGGGCCTTCAGACATTACGATTTCAGACTTCTAGCCTCCTGAACTGTGAGAGAATAAATCTCTGTTGTTTTAAGCCACCCAGTTTGCAGTAACTTGTTACAGCAGCTCTAGGAAACAAACACAAATGGTGATTTTGGGTGCCTCTCGAGTCACCCCACTGCGGTGGGAGGGACTGCTCCATCTCCTCCTCCAGGCTCACTCCCTCTTTCCATGCAGGGAAGAAATACTTCACCTAAGAGATTAGTTCTTCCTCACCCCCACTTCGCAGCATATGGACTGCAGCAAGACTACGAGGAAAGCAACGCAAAGCCAGGAAGGATTACTCATGCAGCGTGTAAAGCACTGCTTGGCAGGAGCGTAGCAGACTGTTTCTCTGCTACTAATTAGCTGTGTGACCTTGAGGGGGTGATTTAACCCTGTGAGGCATGCACCGGTTGAACAAAACATCTTTAAGGTCACTAACATCAGAAGATTATTGGCAAATAACGGCCTTAAGACCAAAGGGAAGACAAAGAGGAAAACATGAAGAACCCTGGGAACCCTGTGTCCACCCCACCCAAGGGAACATAGCTCACATAAGTGCTTAGAACCTACACGCTACCTCGCACCTTAGTCATAGTGTGATTTTGTGCCAGCCACTGCCTACCTTGCGGTACCGCTGAAGTACTGGGCTCTGACCACAGACTGTCCATTTAAATGCAGGCGCTCCTGTGAAGCTGGTGGACTGCAGTCGTCCTTAGGGATCAGCATCAGCATCAGTCACACACACACACACACACACACACACGATGTGTCTGATCCTCTGTCTCTGCTGATACGAACACGTAGCCCTTGTTTCCATAACTCCAGCTGCAAATCACAATCACACAGGTCTCTCCCAGCCTTCCTGAGAATCTAAACACAGCAGGTTGAATCTTGCCTGCTCACCTTGCAGGCACTCCATACAAGGTTAGAAGGGATTTAATTAGAGAGAAAATATAATCTTTCCATCTTTAGATTGCATATCAAGGATCAAAGTCTCCAAAAGCTCTCACTGACTGTTTGCAACTTTGCATAAACTTCCTGGCAGTAGGGGGGGAAAAACCCGATGTTAAGAAGAGTTAATTGAGGTTCTGGGCCACACTGATGTTTCTCTCCCGCTCGGTCCAAGACCTTTCGCCTCTGTTTCCTTCTTCCATTGCCACATCGCTGCTCCCTTTCCCCTAAATCTCTCCTCCACAGCGGCCGGTGAGCTGTGTGTTTCGTTGTGTTTATATCCTTTACAGCCTAACTATGTTATGTCCGTGTATATGTTCTGCTTGAAGGATCAGTTGAAGTCACCGGCATATTTCTTCCTTGTAGATCTTTTAAATGTTTTCCTGCCATATTTTCCTACTTAAGGAAAATAATCAACCATGCGTCTGCTTGCATGGAAGGAAAGGAAGTGCGAATATTGATATTTAGAAATTGCTCCCGGTAGACCGGTGTGGAAATCTGAAGAGCCTGGAAAATCGCACGAAGGAAGAATTAGAAAAGGGATTCGACCCTTATTGCTAATTCCTTGAAGTATTTAACTGGCAGATTAGAACGGAAAACAGGCTAATGTACAAGAAAAATATAAAAATAAATTACCTAACGAAACCACTTCAGAAGAAAAATATATAGTGAGTAAATAGGTGACGCCTACTTTCGAGTGAAGATGATAGAAAGGGGAGAAGCGACTGCGACAGAAGCCACAGTTCTTGTGCGTCGTCCTTCCAGGGTTACTAACCAAACGGAGATAACCTCAGAATGTCCTCTCTGGGAGCAGCTAGAGCCCCACTGACAGGAAGGGCCCCGAGCGGCCCCCTCTCGCCTCCAGAGATGTTTCCCGCGGTGGAATACAGAACCAGCACCCAACCCATGCAGTCCGGGCCTTACTGACACTCAGAAGAAAGCTCAGGGCACACGAAGACTGAGCTCTCAAGTCAAGAAGCCAAGGTAGGCCACTCAGCAGCCAGCAGTGCCTGGTGACTCATTTAACAGTGCTTGGAGGATTATCTTTGAAGGTATAAATGAATGTCACTCTTTGAGCCCCAGAACACAGCTCACCAAATATGAATCATGGTGCTAATCTGGCACAGGTCTCTGTATGGTACGGGCTGTATTATCTTCCTGAGCCCCGGGGAGAAAGCGAGGATATAGTGAAAGCAGGATGTTTTCAGAGAGAGCGTTCATGCCGAATTATACGGAAAGTGCAAATGAAAGAACAGTGAAAGTGACCTTGACTTCTGCGGTTCAGACTGGTTCCCCGTTAGCTAATAGCCACGCTGAGAACATCAGGAGCAGAGGTTACAGATGTTCTGTTGACTAAACAGAAAACATTAACAGCTTGGTTGTACATTGAAATACACTAAAGCATGAAAATAAGCACGGGGCAAAGGGGAAAAGTTCAGTGAATTTTCCTGAGCATACTTTTTTTTTTTTTTTTTTATTAGTGTCATTTTTCTGCCAGCATTTTTTCAAATATAACTCAAGGAAAAGTTCATAGGAGGATTTTTTTTTTTTTTTTAGAGCTGTTTTTGGCCCTACACAGCTGACGATTCTAATGCAATCCACTGCAGAAGCTGCCTGTCAAAATATAAAGCTACAGGTCCTATCTTGGAGTAAGATGGTAGTATACTTCATCCTTTGGGGAAGACCAGAAATGGAGACTATTAGAGCACCAGGGGATATTTCTATTTTACAGGAAAGGAAAGGGAAAATCAAGAAATTCAAATGACTCGCTCAAGGCAGTGATGGAGATAAGTCTAGACCTTAGACTCTTGTCCGTGCACAGACCTCGTGTCTTAAAGCCGTGGATTGTCACTCATTTTACCCTTACGAGGCTTGGGCTGGAAAATGGAAGACTGTCATTGCAAAGTCACCTCCGAATAACTGTAAGCATGCTACACTAATTAAGTCCTAACTTCTGACAAATATGGCTTATAGCAAAGCCCTTATTTCTTACAGGACTGAAGTGTTATCTATACATGTGACTAAAACCTCTCCACACGACCTGAAATCACCCATAGCTGCCAGCTGAGGTCGGCCTCACCCTACCTCTCCATGTAGAACCCCCAAATTTGACCCATACATTTTTTCTCGCTTTGAGAATGGGCTCCATTAATTGGCAGCCCCGGCTTCAACGTGGCTCCGAGTTCCTTGTCCTCCGGGAAAGAACCTCATCCCTTCTCTGTGTTGGGTGACGCCCACTCGCCACACTGCTTACCCGTGGGCAGCTCAGGCAAGGTGGGCAAGCTCTAGCCAGGAAGATTCAAGTAGATTAAAACACAACCTAGGCCCTCAGGGGTTTTCACTCAGCTCTCCGGCCTCTCTGGGAGATACGAATGGGCTGCCTGGCAAAGCTGCAGTGACAACTTGGCTGATGTCAGCAGCTGGAGAAGCAAAGCTTTTTTTTTTTTTTTTTTCTTTGATGGTCACAGCTCCACTGAAGAAACCGAAGAGATTCAGAAGCACTGATGACATTTCGTGGACTTCACCGTTTGACTTATAACAGGTCAAGAGAAAAATCTGAGTTCGAATCCATTTTTTCATTTATACAAAACGCACTGCAAGAGTTAAGCCAAAAACAAAATTCTAAAAACTAAAAATTAGCCAACGCCTACCCAGAGAAGGTGAACTGTAGAAATTGATGCCAGGGATGGTAATATATAGAAAAAGAGTAATCTCTACAACAACAGGCATTAATGGTCTAGAGAGGTTTTTTTCAGAGGGTTCTATGCCTTCCACATAAGCTCAGCTGGAACTCTGAGAAGCTAAGCATGTCAGATACTTGCTGTCATCACTCTGCTCCTAGAAAGGTAAGGTGACTAGGCCCAGAGCAGAACAAGCCACAAGTTTGCTTCACAGTGGCTTTACACCTCTGTGGTCACAGACAAAAGGGATTTTATTCCCAGTGCCTTTAGGGAAGGATGTTTTATAGCATCTCACACTAGTGCTACTCATCAATAATCTTCCATAACCAAAGGAGAGAGGGAAAAATTAGGAAGGGGCCACCAGCGGACCTAGGCAACTTGCCAGATCCCCAGTAGGCGGACACTGGGAACCAAGAGACTTGGATTATCCTCCCAGTTCTGCTTCTGGGAAGCTACGTGAGCTCAGGCAAGTCCCTAAGCTTCAGCTTTCTCATCTATGAAATGAGACTATTACTTTCCTACTTACCTCACAGGGCTAGTGCGAGGCTCACAGGAAACCTTTTTGTGAAAGCATCTTGAAAAGTTCCCTGCAAACAAGAGAAAGACCTATTTTAATGAATGATAGACGCTCTTGCCCTTCCTCTCGTCGGAGAGTCTGTGCCTCCAGCTGGCCCCGCCGAGTCAGCACAGCTATTACTCATCTCTCCAGGACCTGCCCATTCCCAGCGGCTCAGGGGTCCAGGTAAACCAAGCAGCTTCTGAGCCAAGAAAGCGTGGCTGTGGAAGGGCCAGCTCCTGAGGATGCCAACGCCTAGGGAAGCCCCAGGGCAGACGTCTTTCCTGCGAGCTGGTGATGAATTGAGGAGCAGGCACACATTTCCTTTAATCAAACCTTACTGTCTACGGCCGTGCCACCCTGAACAAGCCCGATCCTGTCTGATCTCGGAAGCTAAGCAGGGTCAGGCCTGGTTAGTACTTGGATGAGAAACCACCTAGGAAGACCAGGTGCTGTAGGTGTAAAAAAAAAAAAAATCAAATTTTACTGTAACATGAAAACTTACATGTATCTCAAAAGAGGACCCGCTGCTTTCCTTCTGTATTTGCTGATTCAGCCTCCAAGTTTATGCATAGATCAGATGGGTCAGATTTTGGAAACAAAACCGTGCCTCATGCAAAAATCAGGTCAACAATTAGCAACTGCAGCCATTCATTAAGAGCTTCTTGGAGACTGCATTCGGCTGTATAATGAGATGGCGTGAGTAAAACCTGATTCTTACCTGGACTTAATCAGACTCACTCTACCCTCTTATGGGGAGCTAATTCACAGCCCTAAGTAGTTTTCCCCCAGTTCTTTATCCATTCTAATGCTGACGACAGGCTGGGTACTAGAGAGCACCCCTTCCCCAAAGAGGTACTTTGAACTGCTTGGTTAGTAAGAGACGAAAAGCAATTTGGAGGATGAGTTCTTTTGAAAAGGATGAGTTGTCCATGCTTGGACTGGCTACGAGCACAAAGGGAAGATAACTCAGGGCCTTTGAATCCTGCCCAGCTGCAGTCACGAGTTCTTGAAGGACCTATGCAGAGGGGACATGCAAACAATCCACACCCTATCACTGGCCAAGGTTTCGGCCATAAATCCTCAACTGGTTCCCGACCTGATGAGCTGGCTGGGACCACAAAGGGCAAGAAGGCCCTCCCCGCTTGGATCAGATGAGGGAGTATTCATCCTGCACGCCCCCTTTTCCTGGACACGACCGTGAGGGTCTTTAGGGCAGGGGGTTCCCCCTAAGTAGAGGGAGTCTCAGGCCCAGCACAGAATTAAGAAAATGAAGGAGACAGGGACAGAACCATAACATGTTGTATTGAATCGTACATATATCAAAGGGATAAAGAATTAAGAAAAATAAGGGACATATATATGTCAAAGAGTCTGATACCCAAAAGGCGGCATCCCAAAATGAAGCGAGCGCCTTAAACTTCTGTTCCTTTCCCCCACCGCTCCGCACCTTGACACCATCGTCCAAGTGTGCCCTCGGGTCCCTGAAGACAGAGGAGCCCTGAGCAGGCCAAGGAAGATGAGCGTATTTAGCATCCAGAAGAGAAGGACGAAAGTGACCAGCTGTGACTGGCAGCTCCAAATGAAGGAGCTTTGATGGAAGAGTCAGCTGAGATTATCGACAAAGCAGGAACAGAAGTCCTCAAAGAGATCTAATCAGGGCGTAAAAAGACTTTGCGAAACCAAACATATAATTAATTTGCATTTTAAAAACTAAAAATTTTCATTTAAAATTAAAACCTTTAGTCATTTGAGATATAAAAGCGAACAGTCATGAGAACCAACTCAGAGACCTAGAAGAAACACCTCGCCACACAGATGAAATACAAAGAGATAGAAATCACAAGATAAAATGGAGACCCTTGAAGGCATGTCCAGGAGATCTTTCATGTGGAGAGGAGGTCTAGAAGCTGAAGGAAGGAACAGAAGGAGGGGAGTTCATAATTCCATAAGCACTAGAGAAGAAGGTCCCTGTCTGAAGAGAGGCATGAGTCAGCAGACGGACAGAGCACATGCGGCTCCAGATGGGATTAACGACAACAGGACACAGCTCCCGGTGGAATTCCTAAAACTTGAGAGCAGAGAGGGAGTGCTCACTTAAGTCTCCCAAGGACGTTGTTTCTCAAGGTATAGCCCATGAACTTGCTACCTCGGAACAAGGAAACTTCTGAATCACATCCTTTAGTGGGTCTGGGGAAATGCAAACAGTTCACACAAGTAGCCCGGGGTCGGGGTTATTATAGTAGCAGGAAGGGTCCTCAAGAAAATTCTAAGTACTGAAGGATAGGAAGGACCATCGTATCCAACAGAGTCCACTCTTCCTTAGTGAAATGCTGCAAATTCTCACACGCGTGTACACACAGACACCAGGGAAGACACTGCATTAAGTAGTGTTGATCTATCTGGGGAAACCAGACGGAACAGATATGAGCGACTTCACAGCCCTTTCTCTTCGTTTAAAAAATGTTTTCGACCTTGACTTTGAACTTTGTAAAGTAAAGGAAAAATGTAAAGCTGAATTGTCTAACGAAACCACTTTCCTTACTACCACTTACTTAACTTCCGTAGAGAATGCAAAGCCAACGCACCCACTAGGCAAGTTCAGTCCGATTCTCAAACTGGCAACGACACCATTACGTTTCTCTAGAGAGGGGTTTGACTGAGGAAAACTTGTACCCATAGATATTCTCACTACTTCCAAAGACTATCTGGGTTTAGGAGATAACCACTGCTTTTTAAAAATAAACTTTGATAATTTATGTAAAATAAAATGTACCCATTTAGAATGTACAATTTGATGAGTGCATTCACCTGTGAAACTACTACCACAGTGTAAACACAGAACAATTCCATCATCCCCAAAAGATTCTTTGGTCCCTTTGCAGTCCACCCACCATCCCTAGGCTCAGGCAATCCCTGATCTGTTTTCTGTCACTACAGATTAGTTTGCATTTTCTTCATATCTATGGAATCATATAGTATATGGGTCTCCCAAGGCTGCAGCAACAAACGACCACAAGCTGTATGGCTTAAAGTAATAGAAATTTATTCTCTCGCAGTTATAGAGACCAGAAGTCTGAAATCGAGGACCTGGCTCCCTTCAAAGGTTCTAGGGGAGAATCCTTCATTATCTCTTTTAGCTTCTGATGGCTCCAGGTATTTCCTGGCTTGTGGCACCCTTCCAGTCTCTCCCTCTGTCTTCACGTACCTTTTTCCTTGTGTCGTTTGATTTAGGATCCACCTTAAATCCAAGATATCATCTTGATTTCCTAAACTTAATTACATCTGCAAAGACCCTATTTCCAAATAAGGTCACTGGGGAGGGAAAAGTTGAGTCTTCCTCCTGTTTCCCCTTTACTCACATCACTACCACATTCGCAAGCTTTCTGATACCAGATGTGTGGGGTTTTTTTCCTCCCCGACAAGCAGTTCTCTGCAATACCCTACAATTTAACCCAATTCTAACACTACCTGGAGATAGCGTCACATCCCACAGGTGAAGGGTTCAGTCCCACAAGACCGCTCCCCACCTGCAGAAGTCAGTCGCATGTCCAGGTTGTCTGTCATCTGTGCTTCTGACAGATGGGCTATAAGGTAGAGGGTCCCACATCCCCTTCCTCTGATCCGATTCATTTGCTAGAGCGGCTCACAGAACTCAGGAACACCATTTACTTACTGTTTGCCAGTTCCTTATAAAAAGATATGGCGAAGGATACAGATGAACATCCAGATAGAGGAGCCGTGCAGGGCGAGGGGTGGGGGGAGGGGCGGAGGTTCCACGTTCTCCCAGGGTGCAGCTCTCCTCCCACACCTCCACCGTCGCCAGCCCGGAAGCCCTCAGAACCCCGTATTTTGGGGATTTTTATGGAGGTTTCACCAAGTAGGCATGATCGATCATGAACTCCATTTCCAGCCCCTCTCCCTTCTCTGGAGAATGGGGGGCAGGGCTGAAAATCCCAAGCTGCTAGTCATGGCTTGATCCACCATCCAGGAGCCTGCCAAGAGTCGCCTCATTACAACAACCAGAAGACACTCCTCCCACCCAGGAAATTCCAAGGGATTTAGGGTTCAGGTCAGGAACCAGGATCAAACAGCAAATATTAGCACAAAAGATGCTGCTAGTGCTCTTACCAGTTAGAAAATGACACAGGTTTTAGAAGCTCTGTGCCAGGAATCAGGGGAGAAGACCAACGTGTATTTTTTTCCCCATTATCTCACAGTCATGTTCACAGGTATCAGGGGTTAGGACTTGGACATAGCTTTGAGTGGGTATACCACAACCTAATTATGTATTCATCAGCAGATAGACATTTGGATTCTTAGATTTTGATTATTACAGATAAAAGTTACGTCATTTGTGTGCAAGCCTTTCATATGCTTTCATTCCTCTTGGGTGAATGTGCTCTACCCAAGTGTGTCTCTAATTTTATATAAAACTGCCAAGAAGTTTCCCAAGTAATTGTACTAATTTACCTTCCCGTCAGCAGGTGGGAGAATGCTACTTGTTCCATATCCTCACTAAAACCTGGTGTTTGTAATGTCAGTCTTTTTTAAAATTTAAGCCTTTTCCGTGGGTGTGTAGTGGTATCTCATTGTGGTTTTTAGTTGCATTTCCCTGATGACCAATGATGATGAATATCTTCTCCTGGACTTATTGACTATTGATATCTTTTTCTTTTGTGAAGTGTCTGTTTAAATCTTTGGCCCATTTTTAATCAGGTTGTTTGTCTTATTATTATAGCCATTACTTTTTGAAAGCTTTTTATTTTTCCAACAAGTATGAACAAAACTGTTTTTAATTTGGGGCTTAGAAAGCTCTGCCAAATGATTAACAAACAACTCAGCAGAGACAATTTCCAATCCAGGACAGAAATTCTGTCCTGAACAGTGCTGGTGATAGTGTGAAGAGAAAGACTGCCAGTCAGTAACCGGAGGGCCGGCATACGGCACCTGTGCCGTAATCCTAAACAAGTCACTTGCAGCCTCGGAGCCCTATTTCTTCTTTTATAAACTAAAGACATTGCACTAAGGTAATCAAGCTCCCCTGAAGTTCCAACACATAAGCAGTTCCTTCTGATAAACAGTTAAAATAGCCACAAGGACCTTTCGAAATATACCATGTGGGGACACTCAACGTTTTTTTCTTTTTAATTCACTGGAGCTCCTGGGGCTCGTAAAAAAAAAATCAAATTCAAGAAAGATGCATGCCAAGAGTCGTCTGTGCAGAACAGTCGCTGTCAATGTGTTCAGGTGGTCTTTGGGAGGTTATTCCCTAACAAATAGCCTCATATCAGCCCTGTGATTACAGCACGCAACAATGCCGATTGCCAAGGCACTTTATATACGACATCGCCAATAACAGCAGCAGCATCATTCAGCATGAGAACAGATGAATACAGACAACACATGAACATGTCCGTTTGGTATTTCTATTCGTATAGAATCTTTTCCGTGGTAATATTTCTGAATTATTTCAATAATACTGTCAACTTTGAAAGCATTTTATTAAAACACTCTCCTGAAAGGAACATTGTTTACCACCCAGATGAGCTTTTATATACCTAGAAGTTTAATCCTGTCAAACATCTCCTATGGCCTTAAGTCCACTGTTTTGTCCAAAAGTGGTGATAAGTATGTTTGAGATAGGCTTGGTCTCAGTTCCCCTGTGTCACAAAGGGCACAGCTATAAATGATAACCATAGGATGAGGGTTGTTTGGGGGGCACTGGGTAATGGTTTTATGTGAAGCAACTGATCTGTGTGATGACTGGACCCATAATTCTGATATCGAGTCAGCATCATGCTAGTTAGTGTAGGCTGAAGGCCGTTTGGCCAACATTCCTCAGATTTCATTAGCACCAATGTCTGGTCATCGGGACGTGCCAACCGAAACTACAAAGTTAGACATGAAGTGATGATAAAGTGGACGATTTAAAATACATTTTCCTTGGGAATGTGACTTTCTACGGCAGCAGTTAAAATCAATATCAACTCCTTCTTGTTGAAAGTCCAGGCCATGGTTTGAGAACCTCTAGTTTTGAGCTGAAGTTAGCCTTTGTCTTAATTTTAGGTGTGAAGTTCAAGTGCTGGACAGGAGCAAGACCGGGTGTACCTGATCCATAAGAATGAAGCACTGACTTTAGTCTTTAGAGGTAAAATTTTTAAAGTCTACATGTAGATGTTTCTCTAAGAAAATATGAGTGACGGTGTCTTCTCTGGGCTTGCTTTGCTCGTCAGTTTTTGTCTACAAGTACTGTTTTCTTCATCTCCGTCTTTATCACCACAATTCTCATTGTTTCCCTAACATTATACTATGAAAATTTTCAAACACGCAGTAAAATTGAATTTTACTGAACAGTCATATACTCACCGAGATTATACTAGTATTATTTTGCTCTAGTTGCTTGATCCTATATCTACCCATTTATCCATTCCTCGATACAATCTCATTTTGAACTATATTTCAAAGTAAACTAGAGGCATCAGTCCATAATTCTCATTTTTAACCCTTCTTTTGTTCTTCTCCATCAAGTTTTTGTCAATTCTCACTTGAGTATTTTTCTCTCTATGAATCATTTTTAAAATGAATTTAAACAGAATTTCAGAGTTAGAAAGTTCTATTCAAACCAATCCAGGTCCCCCAATTCTGAATAGGTGTTATTACATGTTTCCTCCCCTTTTTCTCTCGCTCAAATGAGCTAGGTGTTCCTCCATACTGATGTTTGAATACTTAGATTTTTCCAAAAATGAGAAAGCTGAATAACCTTTGAAGAAAAAAAAGTCCCCCATCTGTCCTTGGTATTAAAGATCTATTTATATACCCAAGAACATTCCTTGTCAAACAATAGCATTCTGTTTCTCTCTTTATTATTTTTTTCCCCCACTTCTGGATACTTTCCATACCACTTTGTTGCCAACATCAATTCTGACATAGAATTAGAGTATTAGAAAGACTCTAGAAGGTTAGTTAAGAATTCTATTTAAATGTAGTAGACTGAAAAAACAAATGTGTCTCTGTCTCCTCCTGAAATACCGTCAATATATAAATAAAGGAATTAAAAAATATATAAAGTCAGAAGGACAAATAGAGCAAGGACAGAGATGAAAGCCAACAATAGATGTCACAACGTTTGGGAAGATTAAAAATGGATAGAGGTGTGAAACTCATTTAGCCAAACAGAGAACACAAATCCACCTGCCCTGATAAGAGGCACTGATGAGAAACAAGACAGTTTGCTCTGCAAAACTCAAGAAAAGCTCAGGGCTTGGACGTACAGGACATCGTGGAAACCTGAGGAGTGGCTTGGGGCTAAAGACCCAAGGGTTAATGAAAAGTCTACATTTGGGTAGACTTTTGAGGTAAGGGGATGAGACTCCAGCTCATCATCCCCTTACCTCACCACAGGAGATTACAGATTTATTCCCTGAAGAAAATGAATCAGAGGGTCATCTCTGAAGTGGGGAATACCACAATGGAGAGAAAGTATGAGACATAATTTCAAAAATAGGAACATTCACTAAATGACTATATAATGACTAGTGAAATATCATTCCTCTCTTTCTCTGCCTGCTCTCACAATGCCTATAGTTTGAGGATTTGCTCTCTGGAGAAATCAAGAGACCAGTAAGAAAAATCTTGTGGATGCTGACATTCGGGGTTTTACCTAAAAAAAAAAAAAAAAAAAAAAATCCCCAAGCCTCTGTTATATTTTATGTAGCCCATCCAACAACAGCCAAAATGAAAACATTTACCCTCCAATTAGCTTTTTATTTCTACTCTTCAATATGAACTAAGAACCAAGGATCAGCAGAAATCTGAAGAAAGTCTATGGCAGGAAAGGCAAAAACCAAAAGGAACAAAGAAATATAAAAGAAACATAAAGAGGGCAGGGAAAGCTTTTTTTTTAAAAAAAAAAACCAAACCTATCATTAAAATAATCAGAAAGATAACAGAAAATAGTACATCCATAATAAAGAACAGAATGCTACAAAAAAAGGAATAATCAGAGACTAAGAGGGATGATTAGTTATTTAAAATATGATAGCTGAAATCATAAATTTAATAGAAGCATTGGAAAATAAAGCCAAAGAAAAATCCCAGGAAGTATTACAAAAACAAGCCAATAGACAATAACAAAACAGATAATAAAAATTAGAGGATCAATCCGAATGGTCCAGTATCTAAACAATGAGTTTCATAAAGAGAAACCATGGACAAAAGAAGAAAAATCTTTAAAAACTAATAATATAGGATATTTCCTTTCTATCCAAGATAGAAAGCTCAAGATTGAAAGAGCCCACCAGGCAACAACAGTAAAAAAATCCGATCCGATCATTCAATGTCAGTTCATTAAGATAAAGAGGCAAACAAGAGCTTCCACAGAGAAAAGATTGAGCCAAATGCTGTAGAAAGGGAACCAGACTTCTCAGTACTCACACTAGACACTAGAACAGGGTGGTTTATATATCTAGCCAACATGAACAGCTACGTAACTTGTGAGGCCCAGTGAAAAATAAAAATGTGGGGCCCCCTTGTTCAAAAATTAAGAATTACAAGATGACAACAGAGCATTAAACTAAGTGTGGGGCTCTTCTAAGTGAAAGGCCCTATGGTGACCACTCACCTCATACACCTATGAAACTAGCCCTGCCAGTTAACTACCGATCATGTGCAAGGGTGAAATAAAGACATTTACTATTCATACACTCTCACTTGGAGCATGTGCTTCATCAGGATAATGGAATAAATCAAAAAGAGGAAGACAGGACCCAGGAGAGAAGGGCAAAAAGAAGCGCCAGGAAGACAGCCACGCGAAACCTCAAGAGCAATTCGTCCAGATTGGAACAGAGATGGAGAGGCTCACAAGAGGTTAAGGGGATGTAGGAAGAGTGGGTAGAAATGGATTTAGATAGTATTTGAAGTCGCACTTGAATATTTGGAAAAATTTTCAACAGACGTGGGATATCTGTTGGAGCATTTGGAAAATACATGGCAATATGCATAGAGAAAACTCAGCAAACACAAAAAGATAACTCCAGAGAAAGAAAAACAATAAGTTAGACGAGAAAGGAAATATACTCATAAGTAGGTAACATCTAGTAGTAAAAATGTCTGTGTAGTTTGACAATAACGCCAACTCTTCCTCTGGATTTTATCTAAATTTTTTATAGAAAATTATATTGAAAAGCAGGAAGAGGGAAAATAAGTAGAAATGTGTAAGAGACAAAATCCTGAATTAATGAAATGTAGGCAATGTGTAAGGTTATCTCGATAAATAGATTATAGCATGCCATTTATCAAAAACATTATTTACTCATATGAATTGGAACTGGTTGTCTCAGGAGAAAGGCTAAGTGTGGGAAGCCTGGGGCGACAGGAGTATAGCAATGCTCCAGTGCATTCCTTATTAGTTTTTAGCACCAGTTTTTAAAAACTACATGTTTGTATTATTCCAAACATTTTAAAACCATCGTCATCATCATTTAAAAAAAAAAAAAAAAAAAAGCC
>NW_006436810.1:8665948-8683591 GCF_000325575.1 Pteropus alecto
TTCCCTCTTCCTCATCTCCTTTAGTCTGGGACCTCCTCATCGGTGACAGCACATTTGCTTAAAGCGTTCTGGCCTTCACAACTGATCAGTGTCAGCACCTCACTCTTGTTTCCTTAAATTAAATTAAAAGCACAGTCTGATCAGTGGAGGAAGGGTTGTCTGCAAGAAGTGGAAACTGTTGAGAGAGCCTTGTGACCTTGTCCTTCCCTTGAAGGGCGCACGCCAGGGCCCTTTGAAAGTTGGCTTCTCACTAGGAATCTAGATTCTCCCCACCCCTCTTGTCATAAACGGCTTCCTCTGTTATGAGCAAGTAGTAGATTCAGTTTATTCCTTGAACAGAAAAAAATAATCTAATAAAGATTTCAAAGGAGGTAGGCAGAGATTTTTTTCTTAAAAGAAAAATCAAAATACTACCTAATAAATTTTGTTTAGTATTTAGTAAAAGAAACATATGCCCTATTATCGAAAACTGGAGTGTTTAAGGGAAAAAAAAAAAAAACTCTATCGCTGCTAAGAAATCAATTAGATGCTAAGACTTTTTATAAAGGAGAAAATGACTTCTGGCCTATATGTCCTCTGGATTATGTGCGTGTCTCCATGTCAATGAAGAAAGGATAGGCTTAAACCGCTGGAGGCTTATTCCTAGCTTACACTGCATGTCCACCACAAGTCAGCTAAGAGCTCATGTCTTCTTACTCAGGACCCAGGCTGGTGGAAGAGCCACCACCTTGAACTTTAGCAGACAGAAGGAAAGGGAGCTTTGGATATCTCACCTCAGCAATGACCAGTTCCAGGCTGGAAGTGATACAAGGCTCAAAATTGGTTGCATGGACCACACCAAGGCCAGGAAGTACAATATCCATTCTCTGACAAAGGAAAAACATTCATTCCCTTGCTGCCTAAAGACCAGCTCAATCCGAGGCCCGCGTTCCATTTTACAAAAGGGCATCGACCCTGTGGGAACCATGGAGCACAAAATTAAAACACACGAAAGCTGGAAAAATTTGTGACAAGTAGACCCACATTAAAAGAAATGTTGAAGGAATCTCTTCGAGCAGAAGGAAAATGAGACCACACGAAATAATGGATTACACGGAAGAATGAAGAATACTGGAAGTGGAAACTACATGGGTGAATGTACGGTATCTTTCTTATTATTTAAACCTCTTCAAAGGATAAGTGTTAAAATAATGGCAACTTAGTGTAGGGTGCAAACATATGTAAAAGGGAAGTATACGGAAGTATCTGACAACAAGAGCACAGTGATTAGGACAAGATCAATGAAATTGTAGTAGTGTTAGTTTTTTTATAGTACAAAGTGGTATAATACCATTTGAAGACAGACTGTGATAAATTAAGGATGTATACTATAAGCCCTAAGGCAACCACTGAAATTACAAAAAGAAGAGTTATAGCTAATAAGCATACAAATTGTAAAAAAAAAAAAAAGTTCAATTAATCCAAAAGTAGGCAGAAAAAGAAAAAAAAAAGGAACAAAAAACAGAAGATACAAATAGAAAACAAATTGTAAGAAAACCGAGTTAAACCTAACCACATCAATAATTACATTAAATCTAAAAAGGCTAAATATCCCAATTAAAAGATGGAAATTATCAAATTGAATTTAAAAAAGAAAGCAAGATTCGAATATACGCTGCCTATAAGAAACACAATTGAATATAAAGTAAAAGGATGGAAAACATATATCATGGTAACGCTACCCAGAAGAAAGCTGGATTGGGCTATTTTTTCAGACAAGTATATTTCAGGGCAAACCATATTACCAGAGATAAGGAAGATCTTTTTATAATAATCAAAGGCTAAAATAATCAAAAGGATATAGCAAACCTAAATATTTATGCACTTAATAATTAGTTTCAAGATATATGTAGCAAAACCGATAGGACTGTTGGGAGAAATAGACAAACCCACATTTATAGTTGGAGTTTCAAGACAGAAATGACCACTGGTTCAGGAACTCTTGCTAGCCTCTAGAGAAATCCCAGAATGGTCAGCTCTCACCCACTAACGTCCTGCACCAATCAAGACACTGACGGACCTCTCAGAAGTGAAGGAGATCTGGAAGATAAAACCCCAAGAGGGGCTGGACCAGGCATACTCAGGCTTCCCTAAAGTCACCCATTGGGTTAACTCTTCCACATGACCAGGATTGGGGCTGAGGTCTCTCTCCTCGGAACCACGTGGCCAGAGAAAATAAAGGTTCTGCCATGTTGTTGTTATTTCATAGCCGGTTTTAAAATTCTATATGTAAATAATGACAGTCAGAAATGTTTTGTGTGTGTGTGTAACTAGTACAATCAAACATTTATTGAACATTATGGAAAATGCTCACCACTGTAAAGGAAAAGGAAAAATATAGTTCTCTACAAAAGCTTATCTCTGGCATCTAGCATGAATTTTCAAAAACTCCTTTTAAGGTAATGAAGTGATTAACATCAGGTGGCAGTTTTATACATTTGGAGTGAAAAGCAGGTTTTCCTGTATTCATTCCACGGTGGAGTTTTTGCCCATAACTCTCAGGAGACATGTCCTATTTACATCTGTGCCCAAGGCCACCACACTTAACGAAGGCAATAAAGTTGGAAAAAGACATGAACATGCTCTCCACTCAGTTGATTCAACCTTTACATTTGCTGTGATTCTGGATTAATTTTTTAAAAGTAAAATGTAATGCCAACCTAGCAAACGGCCATCTCAAGTCACCCACTGCTTTCTCTATGCTCCTTGCTCTGCATTAGCTTTTCCTTTTCCTGGGGAAGCTAAAATTACATTAAAAGATATGAAAATAGCAACAATGTTCTATTGGGAGAAACAAAGGAAAGAAATAAAAGTAGCATTTGAGGGATACAGAAAAAAAAAATGACTTTTCTTCTCTGCTTCAATTTGAAACAAAAAATGTGTTGAGACTTGAAATGGTGTCTCCATTCCGAGCCATGGTGGCTTATGTAACCTGCGTGGGTCAATTTACTGGCATGGTATCCTGGTTTATCATCCATGGAGAGGTCATTTTAAAAACTCTTTGACCTTGTCAGCTTGGGGGTTGCTTCAGGTCGGAAGTACTGTATCTGCTATGTCACCTCCAATTTTCAGGACTCTCTTGCCTCAAGATGTGGACCTTGCAGATTTTCTCAGTATTGATCGCTGTTAAGTTTTCTCCCTACCACAATTCTCCCATCTTTTTTAATCTTTCATCCATTTCTTCACTTGTGAAACGTATTTTCCAGTACAGGTCTTTGCCTTTTAGGGAACAGTACAGAGAGAAGAGGAAGGAGCTAACGTTTATTACACTGAGTGTGTGTTCAACAATGCCCCGTGCACTTCGTATATGATCTCATTTAACCCTTGTACGAATCCAACATGCATTTTTAGTCCATCTTAACAAATCCACTAGGTTAAGGAACATTCCCAAGATACTCAGAACAGAAATTTAAGCCCAGGTCCAATTTCAAAAACTTTTATTAGGAAAGTGTTTTTTTTTTTTTAAATCTATATCACACTTGACATACGAATATTTCCAAATTAAAAATCCTCATAAAAATATATAGCTGCACTAAAAGGAGCTTACACTCATAGCAAAGTATTTTCCCATTATAGATTATTTTTCCAACAAGCTCCAACTCCAAGAAACTGCCTAGGGTGGTGAGCACCAAATTATCTACCCCCTTAGAAGTTTAAACCTTAATTCTTTTCTCGTCCCTTCACACTGGAATATTCACTTCAGGGTCTACTATGGGCCACATTGTATCCCCTACAAGGTTATATGTTGAAGCCCTAATTGCCAGTGTGATGGTATTTGAAGACCAGGCCTTTGGGAGATAATTTAGATGAGATCAGGGTGGGGGCCTGCATGATGGGATCAATGACCTTAAAAGAAGAGACATCAAAGAGCTCGTGCTCTGTGAGGACACGCTGAGAAGGGGGCCATCTGCAAGCCAGGAAGAGTCCTCCCCAGAACCTAACCATGCTGGCTCCCTGATAGAGGACTTCCAGCCTCCAGACTAGCAGGAAAATAAATCAGGTTGTTTAAGCCACCTAGTCTACGGTATTTTGTTACGGCAATCTGAGCTAACACGGGGTCCTTCAGAATTCAATCCAGGAGACCGTACCCTTCAAACATTATTTGACTTGTTTAAATCCCTCAACACAGTGATTCTTAGTGATTCTCTGATGGGCCAAAACTGAACCAAAAATGCAAATGCTTTCTTTCTTTCAGATATTTTCTGAGCAGTTAAGAACTACTTGCTAGCATACTGCCGAGTAAAGGTTTACTGAGGTTTGGTATTCATAAATTTAAATTACTGCCTTAGAGTTTACTAGATCTACATAGTAATGCCAAATGACTCCAAATGGCAAACTTGCAGCGTGCGCATGTCCACACAGGTACAAAGAATCAGATATTTTCAGCAAAGGTACTTCATTATACATTTTAAGTCAGTCATAGTTTTTCATTAAAATTTTTTACTTTTGCTTTAAAAACAATTTTATTTTGAAATATTTGTAGATTCACTAGTGGTTACAAAGACAGTACAGAGAGGTTCCACGTACTGTCTTCCCAGTTTCTCCCCTGGTTACATCTTACATAACTATAGCACAGTATCGAAACCAGGAAATTGACATTGGCATAATGTGTGCACACAGTTCTGCGACATTTCATCACCACCACGATCAAGATACAGAACCATTCCATCAGTACAAGGACCTTGCTCCTGCCTTCCCTTAGTCACATCTACTCACTCCTCCCCATCATCTCTAACCCCTAGAGACCTCTACTTTCTCCTCAAACTCTGTAGTGACTCTTTCGTCTTTTCAAGCATGTTATATAAATGGAATCATACAGTACGTGACCTTTCGAGATTGACTTTTTTCACTCAGCATAATGACCTTGAGATCCATTCGAGTTGAGTATCAGTTTCCTATCGCACTATAATGAATTACCACGAATTTACAATTTGTGACTTAAAACAACACATATTTATTACAGAGTGGAAATTTATCCATCCATATGCTTATGTATTTAGTAAATACATATATATACATACATACATATATACATATATAGTATTTAGTAAATACATATATATACATATATACATATATATACATACATACATATATACATATATATAGTGACTATATATATATATACACACACACACACGCACACACATATATATATTTAGTAAATCTCACCCCAAAATGTCCTTGTTCTATAACACTTCAACATCACCAACTGTTACTTGCATCTGGGGAAAGTAAGAGTCATGTGGCCTCAGAACAGGTCAAAGAACAGAGAGGAGATGGGGGAAGCAGCCCAGGTAGTCTTCCATACGGGAGCTCTTCTCCATGGATAGTTTGTCACAGAGACTCACTGAACAAAGGGAAACCTCTGGTAAACCAAGGTCATTTTTCTCAGAGTGCTTTTTTCAGCTCTGAACTTGTACTTGTGAAAATACCTTCCCAAGAATTTATCTTAAGTTAATGAAGATTACTCTTCGAAGGCGCACAAGACTGATTTTCCTCCCAGAGGTGGGTTCTCTTGGAATGTCTGTTCAGTCTGCTTATCTCTACTGTTCATTCCAGTGCATGACAGAGTTAACCTAGTCCCCATTTAACCTCTCAGCACCATCTATATATGGCAGGGAAGAGAGTTCATTTTTAATATCCAACTTCTCCTAATCCATTATCCATGATAATCCATTGTGTCCCCTGGGTACTTAGTCATCAAAGCAACCATAAACCTCTTTCTGAAGATCAAATGGCTCTTTAATCCATTTACTTACAGCATCCTAACTTACAGAAATTAATCACAAGTGTAAGTGGGCCACTATTCCAAATTTCTCATGGAGCCTGTTAACAAGGTAACAATCGGTAATAGCTTAGGTGCCAGGTAGGTCAAAATGTGGAACAAATTACCTTGGTTTTCCCTTCGCTCTTCACTGTAACTGAGCTCTCAAGGCCTGCTTGGCCTGCCTGCCTGCCCAGAATCCCATCGACGAATTAACAAAACTCAGCCAGCCTGAGAGCTAATTGGACTTTCAACTTTCCAGTGAGGGCACCATTAATTCTCATCTTCCTTTCGGCGTCAGGTTAGCTAAAACCATTTATGGAAATCACCCTAGGTCTTTGAACTCTCAAAGAAGTAAAAAAAAAAAAAAAAGCGTTAATTTTCATTAAGCAAAAGTACCATGTTCCAGGCTAAGTTTCCCTTTGTCCTTATTCATATCCTCATTTCTGAGGGACTGTATCAGATTACCCCAAAATGGCCACAGATACAGGTGGCCACTGTGAAGCCATTTAGCCTCAAGAAGATCCCAAAGTCATTACTATAGCTCTCTCTACATTTTTCAGTTACCCAGTTAAGAGAAAAGATAATCATTTCTGAACCACTCGATAAAAAGAAATTGAGATTCCATATTAACTAGAAATAATACATTAGCATTGTCCTTTATGAGGATTTTCCTTTGCCAGGGGAGCTGGATTAACTTGAACATAAGAAAAACTCCTGACTCTGATCACGAGAAGAGGCTTTTTAATTATTCATTATGCAGTAACTCAGTGTTCTTTGGTTAAGAAAAAAAAAAATGTCTCCTTCTAAATAAAAAGCCATTCACAGGAAAAACAAAAATCCCTGCAATTTTTATGTCCTTCCTGAGTGTCTACTCAACATAAAGTGTCTTCGTGTGAATTTTATTCATATGAGTATATTTATGAGGGTTGAAGCATCAGTTAGGAGACTGGGAGAAAGACAAAGAATAATAAAATTACACAGAGACCGAGGACTAGAAAGAGGGAAAAGTAACCCAAGGGGAAGAATGCTGCAGACAGAGCAAGGACGGGGCTCCTCGGGAAGGACCGGCCAGGACGGACCAGGGCAGTTACTCAGTGCGTCTTCTGTCTGCCAGGGATGGGCTCAGTCTAGCTCAGGCTGCAAGCAGCTCACAGAGAAAGAGGGATGCTGCCTCCTCAGCAAGAAAGATAGCTGTATGACCCTTCTTGGGGCCAAATGGAGAACCAGGAGAAATCAGATGCCCAGAGAAACACCTAAGACAGGATGAGCCTGTTATAAACTGAATGTCTGTATCCCCGTAAAATTCCTATGTTAAAACCTAACCCCCAATGTGATGATGTTAGGAGGTGGGGCCTTTGGGAGGTGATGAGGTCACGAGGGTGAAAACCTCATGAATGGGATTGGTGCCCGGAGAGCTCTCTCTCTCCACTATGTGAGGACACAGCGAGACCATCATCTACGAACAAGGAAACGGGTCCTTACCAGATGTTGAATCCTCTGGCACCTTGATCTTGGACTTTCCAGCATCCAGAACTAAGAAATGAATGTTTGTTGTGTAAGGCACCCAGTCTACGGTACTTTTGTTACAGCAGCCTGAACAGACTAAGCTGGGCTTGAGAAGCTGGATGAAGTTTTAGCCCTTGAGAATGTCTGTGTCAGATTCCTCCTCCCTAAAACTGGATGTGCCCCAATCTTGTAGACCCAGGCTGGCCTTCTGATAGGCACACTGTGCTTACCAAGGCTCCTTACTTTGAATTAGAGATTTTGTTGTACCCTAAGCATCAGGCCAAAGAAAGGCACTGTTGGTGACTTTTATGGACCAAATGTTTGTGTTCCCCCAAATTCATAGGTTGAAGCCCTAACCTCCAATGTGATGGTGTTTGGAGATGAGGACTTTGGGAGGCCACTGGGGTTAGATGAGGTCATGTCGGTGGGGCTCACGGTGGGATTAGTCCCTTATAAGAAGAGACACCACAGAGTTGGCTCTCTCTCTCCACCATGTGAGGACATAGTGAGAAGGCAGCATTCTGCAATTCAGGAAGAGAGCTCTCACCGGAAACGGAACTCTGCCAAAACCTTGATCTTGCACTTTCCAACCTCCAGATTCGTGTTGGTTAGGCCATCAATCCATGGCATTTTGTTAGCAGCCTGAGCTACTAAGACAATGACTCGTTACTGACAAGGGATCATGATATAGGGGCACTTGTGGGCATAGCCAAGGAGGTAATATAAGAAAACAGGACTGATGAATCATTATATTCTCCTTCATACACACACTCTGGCTACAGAGCAGCCCTTTGTGTAGGGCTCATTCTTCACATTTCGACTCCACTCCAGAGAGCGAGACTCAGTGAAAATGTCCATAAGGGTAAAAATCAAAGAGACAAAAACAAGCCTTCAGGAAGGAGAGTGCAAGCCCAAGTTTGCCCCATAATGTCGATCACCATTCTGCTTCTATAGGAGCTCCCAGCCAACCGGCAGTCACGGTGTCACCCCGCAACATGCAGGTCCCCGTTTGCGCCCCGCCTGCCTTTGCATTGACATCGTCCAAGACAGTGTTTCCCCATCACTCCGTGACTTACAAGGATCTGATGTGAACCCGAGTGTTCACCATTTATCAGCAACATAACCTTGAGTGAGATGTTTAATGATATTGATTTATAAAATAGGCCGAAGCACCTTCCTCTTCAGTTTATAGTAAGAACTGAAGGAAACAACGCGTAGACGACAACTGGGCACAATGCCTGGCAAATGCTCATTTTGCATTTTTTGCATCCCAAAAAAGGAGGAGGCCATGTTACTGTGTTACTGGAGCCAGGCCTTCCTAGGAATGGAACGGAAGTCCCGGAAGTCGGTACAGAAGAGTAACCGGACCTCCCTAGGGATGGAACGGAAGTCCCGGAAGTCGGTACAGAAGAGTAACCGGACCTCCCTAGGAATGGAACGGAAGTCCCGGAAGTCGGTACAGCAAAGTAACAGGCTGCCTCCCTCTTTTGAGTCAGATTTCTGCCTTGTCTTTATGGCCATTCCCTGTGGGACCACGGCAGCCTCGCCAGCTGCCTGGGGCATGTCTGCTTCTACTCTTGATTAAACAGTCAAGGGAGGATAGTCACACACAAAAAATCATTTTCTAGCTTTTGCCTAAAAGCAACAATTTTTTTTATTATTGCTACTTCCTGTCCAAGGGCTAGTGCTTTTAATGAATTGCAATGGTAATGTTGTCCCAGAGTGATGGGACTCTACGACTGAATAATATCCTTGGATCCTGGATTTTTTATTAAAAAATAAGTGGGACCCAGGCTTGTCTCGTGAATGTGAATGTGATCAAGATGGTTGCCCACTAGAAAACTGTTTTAATGGAATCGTGAGAACGCGTGCCCTGCCACATCAAACAGAAGGAAATCAATACCCTTCAAAGGATTAAAGTTCCCAGAGACTGGTGGGGCAAGAAAAGTAATACTATTTAACCAAAACAGTGTTTTTGAAAAAACTTTTCAAAAATATCTCCTCTTCTATATATGGCAGTTTCAGTTAGACATTTTATTTTTCTTGTCAATGAAGTGTCAAAGTAATTTGACCGAATGTTGAGTGAACACTCTGTTTCGGTCTCATTACACTCTGCAAGCTTGCTTAATGATCAGCTAGGTATTTTCCTCCAAGAATTGGCATCTTCCTAAGTGGGAATCAGGCCAGGGCGTTTACTTAATCTTCACAGACTTAGTTCTCCCTCCCATCCAACCCCTCTTCCCTCCCACCACCGCCAAGTGACTCTAAGATCCTTGGGTGCCCCAAACTCTTTGCCACATGCCCCTCCCGAAGGAAAATCAGATCCCTGCTTTTTTTTTTTCCTCTCCTCCCATATTACCATGAAGATCCCTGTAATTTACCTTGATTAGGCAAAATGAGAACAGCCATGGTCAAAGTGACTTAGCAAGTGTAAAACAGACATTACAGTGACACAGACGAGTGGGCAAGCACATCGCCAGAACACGAAGTAAGGTATTTACACTGGTTTACTGAAGAGCACATCCCACCTTCCAATGGAAACCATGCAGTGGCATTGCAGCATGCGGAATCTTCACATTACATGCCAGTGGGCTGCTTTATTAGCCTTGGCTTTGTGACCCTGGGGGAGAAGCAAGTCAGAGAGGAGAGGGCTGTGCACTTGTTCGATTACGTATTGACTGAGCACTGCCATGTGCCAGCTAGATGCTGCTGAGTTTTCTAGAATAAAACCAAGTCACAGCCTCTACTCTACAAGGCCAGATGCTCGTGGGCCAGATAATATTTACATTCATTCCTTTTGATCACTAGACAAGGTGCAGATTACTAAAAGCTGTATTGTTCAAATGACTGCACCTAGGATTAGACGTAGGAGTTCCTTTGTAGCCACTGAGATGGGTGTGACAGACATGAAGTCTTTCTTTATGACATGTTTCAGCTAATTATTAGCATCAGATTACCTAATTCTCTGAAACCCCATAAAAACATTTCCAGCTGGCATCTTGCTCATAAACAAAGAAAATGGTTTGAAAACCTAGCCAGAGACATGCGAACAAGAATGACAAGGGATGCACGGAGTTCCAGACAGTGCTATGGCTGGCTCTGTGGATTAGAAATCCAAAAACCATTCAACACCCCTTCCCCTTTGCCTTCCTCTACTATAGAGGCTGGAAAGATAAAATGTTTTATCTCCTAGGTGCTTGTCGCTAAAAGTGGCTCAGTAGCTCAGTTTTAGCCAGTGGATAAAAGAAAATCTGGGCAAAATTTTCAGGAAAGTTTTCTATAGGGACAGGCTCAGCTAGCCCAGCTCCTAATCCCGTTGTCCCTCAGCTCCGCTCCCCACACTTCTTTCATTTCCTGAAACAGGTGCGATGCTTGGGGATGCAGAGCTCTCTGCAGACCATGAAAATGAAAGTTGCTTGCTAAGGATAGAGAGGAGGAAAATAAACCAGGTCCTTGATGATATTGAGAATTGCCTTGCTTGTCCAGGATCATCTATCCCCAGACCTTTTGTTGCATGTGACAAATAAATGAGATAAATAAACTCCTTATTTGTTTAAGTCCTGTCAGGTGTTCTGTTTCTTGCAGTTAAATGCAATTCTAACGGATACACTCACTCTGAGCAGTCAACGTATGCTAGCTCGGCTCTGCCCTAGTCACGTACATCCTAATGACAGGTGTTTGTAATATTACTACTGCTGTGACAGTAGACAAAATCTATCTTTTGCTGAAAGTCCTGAAAATGGTGAATCATGATGATTACTCCAAGTTAGTTTGCTCTTTAAATTCTAAAATCTTTATTTTTACCATTTCTTAACTTGGCGAGATTTTGCCCCCAAATACTCTCAATATCCTGTTCTTCACGATACCCCACATCACTTTTGTAAGCAAAATTCTTCCAGTGTCCACCTGGATATTGCCACAGGTCCAATTCCATCTCCTCCTTCAATCACAAAGCTCAGACATCTTTCAAGACCATCTCCAATGCAGAACTCTTTGCACAAGCAATCATTTTCATTCCGAATGCTTATAATGGACTCCCCGAGCTAGCTGAAGGACAGCAGCTCCTGCTAAAGGCCCATAAATATTTGATGGTCCGATCTTAACTGCTCTTAAAGATGAAACCACTTTGTACAGTATCAAATTGTCCCCGAGGACTCTTCTGTCTGAAAGGTTGGCTTGAGCCACTTTGCTTATCATTTGTGGCATCTCACCTACCCTTGAGAAACCCGACATAAATCAATAGAAAGCAATTTGTCAAACACATAAAATGCAGCTCATCTGTAATTATCTTAAAACCACTATGTCCATGTGTTACGTGTGTGGAAATGGCTGAGGGGCACCACGGCTTAAGGCAGTGGGGTCCTCTCAGACAGCAGGTGGACATCACCTTTGTGCTGCTGCCACCGCTCTAGAAATAACATCGGCAGAAAGAGTGATAACAGCCGGCAGTTACACGGCGGTGCTGTAGGCCCAGCTGTTCTACATGCCTCAAATAGAACATCTCATTCGATCCTCATAACTACCTGTAAGGTAGGTACTGTTATTCTTGCTATACAAGTGAAGAAACTGAGGCACAGAGAAGCCACTCTAGAAATAACATCGGCAGAGAGAAAGAGTGATAACAGCCAGCGGTTACGTGGCGGTGCTGTAGGCCCAGCTGTTCTACACGCCTTAAATAGAACATCTCATTCGATCCTCACAACTACCTGCGAGGTAGGTACTGTTATCCTTGCTATACAAGTGAAGAAACTGAGGCACAGAGAAGCACAGACACTGATGGGGCTGAAATTTGAAAGCGGACAACTGCAACATCCATGTCTGTTATTTTACCACCTCTGGTGGACAGAGTCTACGACGGGCACTCATGGTCCTTCCCTCCTTGTGTTCATGTCCCTGTGGAACCCCCTCCCCGCGAATGTGGACTGGACCGATGACTTGCTTTAACCACTATAATATGGCAAAGGCGACAGGATGTCGCCACCAAGATTGACTGTATCACATAAGGAGCTGAAAACAACCTCTGGCCAACCACCAGCAAGGAACCGAGGCCCTCAGGCCAACAACCCCCCAGAGACTGAATTCTGCTGACACCACGTGAGTTCGGAAGTGGATCTTTCCCCAGTCAAATTTTCACATGAGTCTGAAGCTCTTGCCCACACACCTTGTGAGAATTCCAGAAGCAGAGGCCCTAGCTAGTCCAGGCCTGGACTCCTGACCCACGGGAACTGTGAGATAATCCGCATGTGTGGTTGTCAACTGCTAAACGTGGGGTCATTTGTTAAACAGCAATAGATAACTCACATACTGCCTCTCGCCTAGTAACTCTTACTTTGGAATATAAATGTGGAGCATCACAGTTGTTACTAAATAAGAAAACGAGATTATCATTGTTTCTGGTTAAAAGCCTGGGGCTAAAATGCAGCAAAGGGAGTCTAGGTGGAGATATAGGGTCAAGTCAATGCTATGATGTTTGTGCGAAGAACACTGACTGCTCTCAATCACCTCATGCCCCTCCGACCTTGTTAATACTTGACCTTGAGTCTACAGGAAAAATGACTAGAAGAGAGCAGACCAGTAAAGAGATGTACCTCATGTACTTTTGAAACAATTTGTAACATCTCAAGTAGTTTCTAAAGCTTGACTCTTAAGGATTATACAATTTTTGCTGTCATGTTATATTATGTACAATGAGTGAGCATTTGGGATCTAAGACATAAGAAAAAAAATCGACAACCTAGGATGAGAGAGAAGCATGGGAGGAAGTAACCTAGGTGCAGATAGGTGTCGGCTGGGGCACAAGCGAGCATCTGAAGTAGGACATCAGGGCAGAAGGGCAGGATCCGGGCTGGGCTCAATGGGTCAGGCAAGAATCAACGGTTGGATGAAGCCATTGGTTCAGAATCCAGGGGGAAAGTCATGGTGGGGGAGATAGGAAGCCAGAGAGAGTGTGCGACAAAGGAACGAATTGATCAGAAACACTGAACAGTAAGCCCTGTGCGCCAGCGGAAGGAAAGGCATTGGTGACAAGCTCTCCGTGGCCTCAGCCCAATCAGTGGCATCCACTCAGGCCATATCGGACAGAGAACAGTCCTCAAGCAAGGCTGGCTGAGAGTCTGATGGGGGCAGAGGAATGAGAACCCTTAACTGGAGAAGAGGGGAGGGGACAAAAAAGGGGATGCTATTGATATGTTGCCCACGAGCTCTGCCATGTCACTGATTCACATAGTAATCTTTCCAGACAAGTTTTCTCCAGGAACATATTAAGACGTGGAAGGACCAATCACAGATCCAGAGTGCCGGAATGGACCTTAGGGGTCATCTCACCATATCACCTCATTCAACGGACTAAGAGAAAACCGTAACCGAGAGAGCTTAGCGACGCACGAGCCACAGAAAGTGTTAGTGGCAGCACCAGACGCAGGGCCAAGGGCCAGCGCGCTTTTCCAAATGCCACCCTTGCCTATTCGTCAGTGGGGATTCGAGAGCCTGAGCGCTCAGCACTCTGCAGACAAGTAACACTACAGAGTCAAGTGCTACATTGCACGACGGGCTGTAAGTGCCAGCGGAGTTTGGAAGGTAAAGGAAAGCGTGCTGAGGTTATCAGAGAAGACTCACGGAGCAGGCTCGCCGGAACCGGGCCGTGAAGAATGAGAAAGCGCCATGTGCTTTTCTAAGCAAGGCTAAGTTTCATCGGAGCCTCTAACCTCCTCTCCGCAAGGCAAGGACCTTGAGCACTTTCTCCTCTGCTCAGACTTCCCTCACTCCTCATCTTCCGTATGTTTGTCTAATATATTATGTACGAGAGTTTGAAAACACAGGAAAAATTGGCTTAGTATTTCGACCATCTATGAACGTGTTTTAACAGCTGGCCCCCAGGGCTTGTCCACTCCAGACCTTCTGGTTTCGTCTTCCTCTTTCTGAAGCAAACACTGTCGGTGGGTCTCTCAGGAAGCGTCTCCGAGAGGCTACATACACTCCCAGCCCTTGCGTGCCTGCCAACGTCTGCGCCCCATTCACTCTGGAACGATGCTTTACTTGGAGAAAGACTCCTAGAATTTACTCTCAGTGGTGAAAAGGCTGCGGTCAATCTAATGGCCGTTCCCTTATGGGTGGTGGACCTTCCCTCCCTGCTCTCTTATAAGATTTTCTTCTTCGTTCTCTGTTTTTGGCAGTTTTATCTTATCTTCACTGGGCTTGCTCCTCACTTCCCTCAGGTCTCCGCTTAAATCCCACCTTCTTAGACTTTCCCTTATCTCAAACAGCGCTTCTGGAAGTCCTTAACTCTAAGTTGTTTTTCTTTCACCGGACTTATCCATGTGAATTTATATTGTATGCATAACGTGTATGCGCTACAAGACACATGTACATCATACACACTCATCTTCTGGAAGTCCTTAACTCTAAGTTGTTTTTCTTCCACAGGACTTATCCATGTGAATTTATACCGTATGTATAACATGTGCATGCGCTACAAGACACATGTACATCATACACACTCATTATGTGTGTCCTCCCACTGAACCCTCTACCACACGTACACACACACACACACACACACACACACACAGATTGATTTCAAGGAGCCGGTTCACGCAATTGTGAAGGCGTGGTAAGTCCAAGTCTGCGGGATAGGTCGACAGGCTGGAGACCCAGGGAGGACTTGCCATTCGAGTCCAAATCTGTACTGCAGGCAGAATTCCCTCCTCTTTCAGGGACCTCAGTCCTTGTCTATAAAGGGCCTCAACTGATTGGACGAGGCCCACCTACATTACGGAAGAAGGGTAACTCACTTTATTCAAAGTCTACGGATTTAAATGTTAATCTCATCTAAAATATATCTTCACAAAAACATGTGATATAAAAACATGTCAAATAACTATCTGGGCCCTGGGCCTCGCTCGGCTGACACGTGACACTGGCTCACAGACGCCTGCTCGGTGGTTCTCTCCCCTTGTGCCTCCCAGCCTTGCGTTCATTTCGCACGGCTGCATCTCTTTGCTCCTGGAGCTGCTGGCTTCCCGCTGGGCCCTGCCTCTCGGCTCTCCAGTGGAGTTATTTCCTGACCGATTCTCCGGCTCCACACAGGAATCCCGGGGTCCCACTGGGGCAGGACAGGCCCTGCAGACTTTCACGAGCAGCCCTCTGAAGTCCTCTGAAGTCCACTGCATCTGGTCATGAGTCCCCTGGGTTCCACAGCTTCCGTGTTCCCTATCGTCACCATGACTTTCTTCTACGTTCAGTTTCACAGAGGTTTTCCTCTTGTTTTTGATTGGGGTTACAAATTTTTAAAAATTTTAAAGTAACATTTCATCTTATGCAGTTGGAGAAAAGGAGGAAGTGTGTGCACACACTCACTCTGACATCTGATCGAAAGTTGGTGGGAATCAAATAGGAACGATGGAAGGCATTCTGGGTGAGCGAAGCTGGGCACAGATGAGAGTGAGCGTGTTGCATGCAGAAGACAGCGAAGAGCCCTTCTTGAATACTCTAATATCTGCGCACCCACTACGTGCTGGGGGCTGTGCCAGATGCTAGAGATAGTGATGTATACACCATGCACACTCCCGTTCCTGCAAGCTAGGCTGGAGTGAGCGCCTTGGGCAGAGTGGAAAGTGGGGTTTGATAACGCAGGGACAGATTTTAAAGCATCTTAGAAGTCTGATGAGAAGTTTAACCTATCTTCCTGTGCTCCAGGGTTTGGGGGCATGGGGATTACACTCTGGAAGCTCTGTTTAAACAAGCAGATTTGATCGTAGAAACCTAGAGCCAGGGCATCGGCCAAGAGTAGATAATGTGATTCCTGGTTTGCCTTGGGCAGTACAGATTTATGCCTCTTGTCCTGGTGCAATTATTTATAGCCCCTTTTCCCTTTCCAAGTGTCCTAGCTGGATAATCAACTACCGGTCCCCCGGAGAGCTTGGGCATCTTGAGGGTAGGGCCAGGGGTCTCTTTGTTTTTGTGCCTTGAGTACACAGTGCCCCACAGACAACAAACATTTCACTGTCGAAAAAATTAATGACCCTGACATAAGGACCAGAGAGGTAGCAAGAGACGGAAGGAATGCAGTTTGCATGAAACCAGAGCTTCGAAGGGAGGCTATGGGTAACGACTGTCTTAGAGAAAGCGAGAAGACTAGAAGAAATCAAATGAACATGCGCTTCCTGGAGACATGGTTAACCCCAGGTCTGGGGCTGGAAAAGTCCAAGACCAGTGTGGAACACCTTGGGCCAGAAAGCAAGAAAGTACTGTGAGCCTAATTGAGCCTATGTCGAAAGGACACAGGAGCTGGCTTAAAGGGGCTCCCACTGGCCACGTCTGCGTAGATTTGAGCATCAGAAAGAATAATGAAGGCTATGGGTTGTAAAACAGAAGAAAATAAATCTTGAGCCCACACAGGCACTGAACAAAAATGGTGCAACAGAAGCTCTTTTGTGCGTAAGAACACCTCCAATGAATGCAGAATAAATTAGAACACTGCCATTTTGCAGCCATCAGTGCAACAACTGGCTGAGGCCCAGGATAATCAACGCTTCCTGAAAGTGCTGGGTGAAAAGTTGTTGAGAACAGCAGATTCATTCGCGTGGTCTCAAAATAATACTTGTTAATTACAAATTCATAAAAGATACTTTTACAATGGAGAAACTTGGCAGACGACATCGTCATCAAATGAATAATAGAACAAAATTGACATCTACCTCCATACACGTTATTTATGTAATATTCTTGCCAAAACAGAAAACGAAACAATATTTATCCCGTCTCTGAACATAAGGAAACAATCACATCAGTCTAGATATGAGGGATATTCTAGAAGACAACTGGCTTGAACTCTTCAAAAATGCCAACTATCATGAAATTCCACAAAAGAGGATGGAACACTCTAGAATCTAGATTCACAGAGATCAGAGAAACAAACAATCAAAGAAATTTATTCGGGTCCTAGATTTTAAAAACAACGAAACTTCAAGAGACATTTTAGAACTCTGAATATGGGCTGCTTATTAAATAATAACCTTATTGAATCAATGTTAAATTCCTTAAATGACTCTTTTTAAAGAAAATACATGCTTAACTACATAAAGTATTCAGAGGAAATCATTTAGGTGAAATGCAATAAATACAACTTTCTTTCAAACTGCTCTGCTAAAACACACATGTGCACACATACACAGAGTGGGGGTCAAATATGACAAAATGTTAGCCATTTGGTGAAGTGAGGTGAAGGATAAATTGTATTATTCTTTCAACTTTCTTATGGATTGGAAACTTTTCAAAATAAAAAGGGAGGGGAGAGAGGAAAAGGAAAGAAGGAAGGAAGGAAGGAAGGA
>NW_006436810.1:8683727-8684155 GCF_000325575.1 Pteropus alecto
GAAAGAAAGAAAGAAAGAAAGAAAGAAAGAAAGAAAGAAAGAAAGAAAGAAAGAAAGAAAGAAAGAAAGAAAGAAAGAAAGAGTGGGGGAGGGAAGGAGGGAGGGAGGGAGGGAGGAAGGGGAAGAAAGCCTGGAGGAAAAGCCACATGATGACAATGAAGAGGGCATCTGCCAAGCTTCAGGGGGCAGTTGACTTGCAGAGCTGGAGAGAAATCAACTGCCACAGGTAGAGGAATGAGGTTGGAGAAATAAGACAGCACAAAAGAGAAAACGGGATCAAATGGAAGTCGTTTGGCTATTTTTTTTTTTTTTTTTAATAAAAAGAGAGTTGTGCGCTGCTTAGAGGCACCAAGTGGAAACAGAGGGGCTGATGACAGGGGAGCAGGCAGGACCAGCCAAGCTGGGAGGACATCATCTCGTGGATATTG
>NW_006436810.1:8684187-8700551 GCF_000325575.1 Pteropus alecto
GGACTAATGATTGGAAGCCTGTTCCCTCTCTCCAACCCCCACCCCTACAAATTTACACTGGAATTTCCTCCACAGATTTGGAGAGGCCGCTTCTCACTCCCCCGCAGCCACTCCAGCATCCGTCTTCTGCAGACGGCACCGGGGCGGATTAGAGACTTCTACAGGGGTTTGAGAATGCTAACTTATGAGTAGTTCCCTGAGAGGCCACTCACACTGGAGAGTCACAGAGGGCACCTGACACTATTTCTCTCAGCCCCTTTTCGGCCCCCCTGTCCTTCATCTTTCCAAGGCAGCCATCAGTCCCAGCACAGAGTCCCCAGCACTAAACCCTTATGGCCCTTCCTCCTGTTCTACAGCTGCGAGGCATGATGGAAAGGAGGAAGCATGGGACCAGGAGGCAGGTTGAAAACGGAGGCGAGCATGTCTCCAAGGGCGAATCTAGGAAGCAAAGGCCTGTTGTCATATTCCAGGGTGTGTGTTTTAGAGACTTCCGATGACATAATAGGTCATATGAGAAGATTTATCTTGAGGAAAGGGCAAAGGTAGGAGCAGATTTTTTATTTAAATTTTTAATAACTTACCGAAAGTAATATATCTAATGATACATGCACATGTAGTACTCAAATAGTACCAATAACCTTGTGATTAAAAAAATAAACAACACTCCCATTCCCCTTTTACTTCTAATCCTTATTTCTATCTGCCATCAGCTGCTTCACATACTTACGGTTCTATATAATATGCTTACACTAATGTTTCTTGCTTAATTTTACATATTACCTGTTTATTTCTTTCAATCGAAGAGAAGCATTTAATGATCTATCACCACCACCCCCCCACACACACACACACACCCCGAATCCGCCCTCCCTCTTCTCATCTCCCCACTACAGTTACACCACAATTTCTGGTTCAATCAATAGTCCCTGACTACATTTTATTTATTGCATTACTCCCTAGAGAGAAATCTGTTATCTGTCCCATTGATCACTTTTTAACCTTGCTACATGAATATACCAAAAATTAGCTATTTATTTCAAGAAACAGGGCTTGTAATCATCTTCCATAGATCCCATGGCAGGAGGTCCATCATCCGGGGCGGATAAAGAGGTGTCATTTGTGTATGTGCCAGCGACTTTCTCAACATCAGTGCATGAAGTGGACAAACTGTAGTATCTAGCTTTTCCAGAGGAATTCACTGGAAAGTGTTCGCAGCGTATCAACGGGGTGGGAATGTGACTGGCTCACTGCACTCTGTTACTCAATGTGAAAGGAGACACACAAGTCCTTTCCTTAACCCCGGGGGGGACATCAAGCCCTCCTGCAGTCCTACACACGCTCAGAAGCTACTGACTGGGCTGGGTTGCATCGCATCCCCCCAAATCCATTTTTCACCTGGAACCTCTGGATGTGAGATTGTTTGGAAATAGGGTCTTTGCAGATGCAAACAAGTTAAGAGGAGGTCACACTGGATTAGGGTGGATCCTAAATCCGGTATGACTGGTGATTCTCTCGAGAAGAGGGACACAGAGATACGTACACACAGGGGACGAGGCCTTGCGAAGACTGAGGTAGAGACTGGAGTAACACACCCACAAGTCGAGGAACCCTCAGGACTGACAACAAACACTGGCAAGGAAGAATTCTTCCCTAGAGCCTTCAGAGGGAGCCCAGCGCTGCTGACACCCTGATTTTGGACTTCCGGCCTCCAGAACTGTGTGAGAACAAATTTGTCTTGTTTTAAGCCATCCATTTTCTGGCACTTTGTTCCAGCAGGCTAAGCCAAAGAATACACTGACCAAGTCACAAACCATTGCCAAGGCAATTTCACACCCTCTAGACTCTCAGCTCCATGAGGGTAGGAACCACATCTACCCTGATCATGATTATGTTCCTACCACTTTCAACAGCGTCTGGTACCTATAAGGCACTCAACAGAGTTTGGTCGAACACATACAAGAGCAATGAGTTCATCTGATCCTCACAGAAGCCCCTACTTTGCGGCATGAAGTGAGCAAGTCCAGACCCAGGATCCAGCCTTGCACTCCCAGTGAAATGTTTTTTTTTTTTTTTTACACTCCTGAGTGTGCAGATGACGTCCTGGACCCACAGTTTGCAGGACTATGCCTGAAAGTTTCCCAGATTCCACGAATGTGAGGTCAGCCCCCTTGGGGAGTGTCTCGAGCCTGCGGGAACTTGACCTAACATAGCAGGACCTCCTTAGGTTGGATCATTGGACTTTCACACCAGCCTTGGTCTGGCGGCTACATGGGAGCTCAAAGTTACCAAATCAGCAAAGTTCCTTGTAAAACCAAGTAAACAAGGTTTCTTACTCTTTTCTAAACGAGAGGCCAGCCCTGTATATGGCTTCATACAGCTCCAGGTGAATGACAGGGGAAAAACAGTAACACGTTGACAAACTGAGCTGACCTGCTCAAGAATATGTGGCGAAGGTTAAGTAATGATCCACAGCCCTGGTCAAGAACCCTTAAATGTCACCAGGGACACAGGCGAATTGCCATTTTAAACAGTAAGCATCAACGACCTGGAATAACTATCCAGATTCTCAGCAACAATCGACCATTTACAATGTTTCAGATTGCTACGGAAACAGAATCAAAATACCAGCTACTATCAATAATTTTTCACCCCGAAACTCAACTCCAGCTCTGATTTCCATAATCGCCTAGAAATTATTCTAAAATATGCTCATAAAACCCAAGGACCTTCTTACACTAAAGGCGAAGTCACATTTGAATCATCGCTCTTGATACCCGCCCGTCAGTGGGGCCTCCGCTTGTCCTCAGGACCCCCACGGAGGGGCGGGGAACGCGATAACTGTGCTTTGCGAGCCGGGCACAGAGAAGGACCGCATCACGTGGCCGGGGAGCCTGACAGTCCCAGACAAACTTTGCTTTGTGCCAGAGCTGGTTCTTACAGGGCATCCGTGGCCAGCCAACAATTCTGTGCCTTTCAGACCAAGGGCCCCAGGTCACCCAACCCTGTGCTCCATCACTTAACACTGGTCTCGATGACGAAAGAAAACGTGTCCTCAAGACTCTGCTCCAAATCTATCCGTTTTGCCTCCAGGGTTCATCTACCTTGATTCCCGTGACGAGGAAAATTCTGTATTGTTCTCTGTCAGACACTACATGCAAGTCCAGGCCTGATACATTCCAGAGCATTCATCACCTTCCTTCAGCCACTTTGCTATTAAGGCTCTTAGAATAGCTCTTTCCCCTCTGCCGATAAACATCTCTGGGTCTCTGTCCCCAACAGTGACGACGACCCTCCTTCGACCCCACGTCGTCCTCGAACTGTCACTCTCTCCCTTCCCTGTCCTCACAACAAGCATCCGGAAGTGGCGGTGAGTACAGCCTCCGCCTCGCATCCACTTCCCTAGACCACAGGCTCACCGGCCCCCTCGCCGCACTGCAACCGCCCGCCATGCCATGGTCGTGACTTAGTAATTGGCAAGGAGTGCAATGGATTCTTCTCAAACTTTGTTTTCACGGCTTCCTATAATAATTCAGATTATCGATGATACCTTCCTTTAAAAATCTCTTCCTATTTAGGTTTCGCACTACTATTTTTCCTTCCACCCGTGGTTACTTGTTCTGTTTCATTTGCTGACTCTCTCCCCCACCCCCACCCCGACTTGTCTCCACATTTTAGCGTTTCCTTGAGTTCTATCCTCGGTCTTCTCCAATGTCCTGTATCCATATCCTAGGTAATATCCTCCATACCCAAGACTTTCTGTACCAAAAGACAGCTTTGCCAAAGACAGACAACTCTCTGTCTTTGATCTTTTCTGGCTCTACAATCACTTAGTCACCTGCCTATAGGAGGTTTTCACTGAAATAGTATGCATGCTCAACAAGAGCTACGTGTTCAAGGTTCAATGTTTTCTTTCCTCAATTCTCTCCTTCCAATACACCTTTTCACGGTTTATGTAATACCGGTCAAGCCACACCTAGAAGTCCTTTTTGACTTTTCCTACCTCTCACCTACTCCAAATCGATCACCAAATTCTGCTTCCTAAAGCAGCGGACTCATCCCTCCATAACTGCCTCTGTTTGGGCTTTCCTGATTTCTCACCAATGACTGCAACTGTCTCATAGGGGCTTTCTCCACCTACGTCCTCGACTCTTCTAGTCTATCGTGCCACTAGGATTTTGTCTCTAAAAATGCATATTGGTTTATATCATTGCTAGCTTTAAATCACTGAGAGGCTCACTTCTGTCTTCGGTATATGGTTCAAAGCCCTTACCATGACAACCAAGACCTTTGTGGCTTACTTCGCCCTTACTACTTCTCTGATGGCATATTTCAACATCTCCGAGTGCATCTGGATTCCATGCAAACAAGACCTACCATCCACGTCTTTGCATCTTTTGACATGCTCTCTAGCTGGAATGCCTTGACCAGCTCCTCCTGGCTAATGACTAGCGTCGTTCAAGACTCAGCTCAAGCATCACCTCCTCTAAGAACCCTTTCCTTTGACCCACCCCCAAGACAAGGTAGCAGCCTTTATTTTTCCTTCTTTTCCTAGCTTTATTGAGATATAACTGACATATAAAATTGCATAAATTTAAGATGTACAAAGTGTTGATCTGATGCACTTACGTGCTGCAAAATAAATTACCACCATAACACTAGTTAAAATCTCCATCATACTACATAACTCCCATTTTACTTTCTGTGGTGAGAACACTGAAGATCTACTCTTGTAACAACTTTTAAGCATATAACACAGTATTATTAACCATTAATATTCACCATGCTGTGCATGACATCCCCAGAACTTATTCATCTTATAACTGGAAGTTTGCACCCTTTGACCAAGTTTGTACCCTTTCACCTCCTCAGCTTCTGGTAACCATCATTCCAGTCTCTGTTTCTATGAGCTGGCTTTTTTAGATTCTACATATGAGTGATTATCATGCAGCACGTGATTTTCTCTATCTGACTTAATTCATGAGTAGCGGCCTTTCTAAAATCCTGTCCTCACTCATATTATGGAGTATTCACCCTGCATTGTAATCATTGTTTGTCTTGACTTCCTGTCCCCACCACATCATAAGCAAGTTGAAGGCAGACATATTTTGTTCATCTATCTGTCTGCTACTGCCTAGCCCTCTGGTTGGCACAGAGGAATGCTGAATAAATCTGTATTGGATATGTGATCAGAATAAACAAAATAAACATGGAGAAGTATCAGTAGCTGAGAAGACAGGGGACAATAGTCCTCAAGACTATAAGAAAACAAATAGAAGATTCTATAGAAGGTTATGCTAAGAGAGGAGTTTAAAGTTAAAGCTACTAGACACGGTTATGGCGTTTGTTACATAAACAGATGGTATAAGATCTCAATGATAACTACATTAATTGGCTTTTACCCTATTCGTATATAAACCTTACTGTAAAAATCGAGCAGGCATTATTATGGCAGCACAGTGCACAAAACATATAATTCTGCCTTCCCTGCCCCATCCCGTTCATGAAGTCTACAGTTGATTATTTCAATACTCACTATATTCCCGGCACCATCTTTAGTGTTTTATAAGCATTTGCATTTAATTTCCACAAAACCCCTGTAAAGTTGATGTTATTCCTATTGTATGGAGAAAACCAAGTCTCATGGAGATTAGGTAATTCGCTAAAGGTCATACAGTTATGTGGCAGAGCACGGAGTTAATCCAAAGTATAGCTCATTACTTTTCCTGCTCTTAAGCACTATATTCTAACAACAGCACAAATTTAACTTGAAAATCACTTGTCTTCTATTCAGATATTTGGTGACTGGAGTTTTCATACAATTCTAAAAGTTATATAGGAAGTTTATTTTACCTCTCCTTTTATAGTTACTACCTTACAGAGAGGAGGATTTGTAATACAAACTGATTGAATATAGAAGTTTTGCAAGTGAGAATTTATGTTCCAAAGCTGAGAGAGTATGACTATTAGTGTGATTTATCACCCTCTTCTGGTCTTTGGAGGCTGCAGAATACAGGGACAGGATGGTTTTGAGGGGTAAGAACCCTGCCTTGAGCAAGTGCTGTGCCTTTGCCTCTTCAATCTCACAAGGGTGATGACATTCAGAAGTGGCATGATATAACTGGCATACAAGAGGCCACTTGCAAAGTTATTCAAGGTGTTCAGAAAAATAAATCTATGTTTTCTTGAAGTTCTCTTTAACAAATGAGTTCTGCAGAGGGATAAGGAGTTTTACTGCAGTGTTCACTTCGAGAGTAGAGATAGAGCCTGAGAGAGAGATAAAAAGCAGCAGCAAAATCTACCACAAAGAGGCAGCTGCTTTTCCATGGGGTTCCAAGAAGACTTTCAGGAACTCCCAGGTACGGAAAAATTTATTTCAATGGAAAACTAGATATTGTCCATAGCATGATCATGATCTGATTCTGATTCCATGGAAACTATTCTACAACTGTGTGATGTGCAGGTAACCGAGAGCGAGGCAAGATAATTTTTGTCTTTAAACACGAATTCTTTCTGGCGTGAGGCCACCCTTCCTCATTGGGGGGGGCGGGGGGGAACAACAATTCTGCCTTCATTTGCACAGTCATTTCAGCATTCCTTTACTCTTTTTTATTTTATTCTTTATCTTATTCCTTACTGGTTGTAATGTCTGCCTGGTGGTTTTCTCATGAGTAAAATAAAATCTTTAACATGAGTTTATATTCATAGCCTTTTGAAAATATATCCCTTTTATATCCTTTTGAATTTATCTTTATGACGGCGATTTCACCAGAGAGGCCCTACCCGGGACCGCCCTTTCCTCCTTGACCCTGAACTGAGCTGCGAATTGTGAACGTTCCCAGGCGCTGAGCTTCGGGCTGTGGCTCATGCGCACCCTCTGCAAGCTGGAGGGTCCCCGTGCCACACCCGCGAGTTGACAGATGGCTCCTCTTTGATGTTCTGTCCAAAAGCTGAGGTGTCAAATGATGCTTGGAGAGGCATAACCTTTTAGTCAGCTTTATTAAAGTATAATTTATAAATAATAAAAGTCATCATTTTTTATGATGAGTTTCAACAAATGTGTAGAGTCACTTACTATCACCACAATCAAGACGTACAACTACAAAGGGTTCTCCTGTGGCCCTTTGCAGTCAGTTCCCTCTCCCACCTGAGTCCCTGGCAGCCACTGATTTGCTTTCTGTCACCATTAGGTTTGCCCTTTAGTTTCTTTCACTTAGCATAATACTTTTGAGGTCTATCCGTGTTGTTGTAGGTATTAGTAGTTCATTCCTTTTTATTGCTGGGTAATATCCCATTGTAGGGACCGACCACAATGTATTCACCAGCTGATGACAGTTGGATTGTTTCCAGTTTGGGGTTATTACGAATAACAATTAGTGAGATTACTGGGTCATAGAGTAAGTATATGTTTAACTCTACAAGAAACTTGCAAACTTTTCCAAAGTGGCTATCTCACTTTACTTTCTTGCAGAAAGTACACAAGAGTTACAGGAACTCAACACTGTCACCAACACCTGACGCTACCAATCTTCTTCGTTTCTGCTTTTTTATGGGTGTGTAATGGTATCTCATTGTAGCTTTAATTTGCATTTCCTTAATGATTAATGCTGTTGAGCATCTTTTCATGTATTTATTTGCCCTCTGCACATCTTCTAGGATAAATTTCTATTTAGATTTTTCTGCTCGTTTTTTAATCAAGCTGTCTTTCTTATAATTATTGAGTTTTAAATGTGCTTTATATATTTTGAATACAAGTCCCTTAGAAGATATGTTTTGCAAATATTTTCTCCCAGTCTGCAGCATGAGAAAGCCATTCGGTTTTGACAAATAAGAATTTTGTAATCCAGAACCCTGGAAATGTGAACCGGTATACCGTGTCTGCTGACGTCTGCAGAGCGGGAGCCCACTGGGGATGGAAATGAACAAAGGCAAGTGCCAAAATCTGGCCTCAAAAGAAGCTGCTCTCTGCTTTTACACCCATCTCTTGATTTTCATACATTTTATTTATTCTGTTTATTTTCTTTCCTACATTACAGCCTCCTGTAGCTATTGCAATTTTAGGCAGAAATATGTATATGGACTATCTGTCTCCTTCCTTCCTTATACAAATGTACATCTTAGCTTCAGTATTTCATAGTGAGCCTAAAATATAGTCTCGAAAGGAACAAAGCTGCTCACATGGAAATTGTTCCTAATTGTTCCGAATTCAACCTCTGGATGTCATACCATTATCTCTAACTTCTTCTAGGGACCAGCCTCTGACTTCTTTGTTTTTTGGGGGGAGACAAGGAGAAAGTTCCTTCTGAAAGGGATCACTATAATATCCGTCCCCCCCCCCAAAAAAAAAGTAAAGAATTCTGCTGGAAATACAAGGCACGGTCCAGTGTTACATGGAGCCAAGCATCACAGAAAGACCGCAAGCTGGCACTTTTACTGCAGTTGTCATTACGTCTATCTCTTCTCGAATATGCAGAGGGGAAGGAAACAGGGGTGTGTCCTGGTGGCCCACTATAAATGAGGATGCTGGATGCTTCTTTTCCTGCTACCCTCCTTGGTTCTCTGGCCGGGGCTCCATAAATGAGACTGAAAAAAAAGGCAGATTAACAAGAGAAAAGCAAACTAACTCATGTAATAATAAGTGTTATGTGACACAGAAGCCTTATAAGGAGACAGAGACTCAAGGAAACAGTTAAACCACAGTGTTTTTGTATTATGTCTGATGAAGTCTAGAACGTCGTGGAAAAAACATGATAGAACAAAGGTGTGAGCTATGGGCCGTAAACGGGGACGGGGTGGGGCTGGTGAGCAAGGCCTGCGCTTCCCTGCTTCTCTGGGTGTCCCGCGGCCTTCAGAGACACGGGTGCTCCTTTTTCCCCCACATGAGAGTTTTATGACCTCTTCAGGGGAGGCGGGTGAGGTCGGAGAGAACTTCCCCACCTGCCACGTCTCAAATTCCTTCAGCTTAAAATAGTCGATATGCCAAGGTGCCATATTCGGGGAGAGCATAGCCCCAACCCTGTTACCTACTCAATACCGATTCTCCCATTCTTCCTCACTAGAGAGGCCTCATTTAACTTAGGGCGGTAATGCACCCAGCTGAAGAAATTATACTTCCTGACCACGTGACACAGTTCCGACAGTACAATTTAAGCCAAGTTGCTTCTGAGTCCTTGCCTTCCCCCGCACAAAGCTGCTTTCCTGCAGCAACCATCCTGAGACAGCCCTGAAGGAAAAGCCAGAGAGTCACAGGTCCCTGACCGGTGAACCAACACCAGCCAGTGTCTGCCTCTGGGCCTCTCGTCACGCGAGAAAAACCAACCCCGATTTGCCCAAGATGTTCTCGTTCTCGCTGTGGGACATAACACCTGACTAACCACCTGGTTGACGTTCCCGCCACTTCCACGGATGAGCGATGGGATCTTGGGCAGATCACTTCCCCTCTCCCGTTTCTGGGCTTCTTCATCCCTAAGAAAAGGAGAGGAGGCCCACACATGTTGTCACATATTCTGTAATACGTGGCCACATGGACGGACTCCGAAGATATTATGCTAAGAGAAACAAGCCAGACTCAGAAAGACAAATACGTCATGATTCCACTGATATACGGTATTTAAAATTAGTCAAATTCATAAAATGAAAGAGTAGAATGGTGGTTACCAGGGGCTGGGGGGAGGGAGAAATAAGTTTTTCATCGGGCATAAAGTTTCACTTAAGGAAGATGAATAAGCTCTAGAGATCAGCTGTATGACACTACCTACAATCGACAACAATGTACTGTACACTTAAAATCTGTTAGGAGGAGAGAGCCCATGTTATGCCTTCTTACCACAATAAAAAATTTTTAGTTAAAAAAATAAAGGAGGTAAGGCATTAAATACCTCAGAACCATTCCAGCAGGAAGAGTCCGCAATGCTAAGGCATCGTTTCATACTCAGCATTTCAGACAAAGTTTTTCTGAGGCAGATATCTCTGGTGACAGGAAACTCCAGGCTTGACTGGGTTCTGCAGCTGTCCCCTATCTTTCCGATGGCTGCTCTGGGAAGAGCCCCTTTACTCAGTCCCAGCTCTCACTCAGTTGATTAAATCTTCAACTGAAGGCCTAACTCTTTTTTGTTCTGAGGAAAATTCTTAAATTTTCAAGAGAGTCCCAATTTTCAATATACTTTCCCGTAGCGCTCAGAGGCCAGTAACCGAATAACTCTTCTGTCTCTTTAAACGTATTTCTATTTGTCAGGCCACATGTTGAGGTGTGGGGGCTGCATATGGCCCCTTGCTCATGATAACCCCACTCTGCTCCACCCTAAAGCCTGGCCCACTCTACTGTTCTTCTCACACACTCCCTGTCACTGGGGTGTATTGGGCCCGTCTACACAGCATCACTTCAGATTCCTCTTGGCCTCATCCCCGTGGTCCATATGTTGCTATGGCAACCAGGTCCACGGAGGCTTTGCCCAGCTTCCCATAGATATAGCCTAAGAATGCCTTGTCCGGGGCCTTCTCCCCTTAGCTCCTGCTTCCAGCCCTGGTGCTTCCCCGACACGCGGCTGCTCTGTACTCACACACACAAGCCACCCATAGTGGGTTTGCAACGAGTGGGGGCGCTGTGACCAATTCAGGAGGACTTCTGGATAAGCATAGGCCTCTTGGGCAGCCAGTTCCGAGAGCATCTCGTGCAATTTCTCAAAAGTTTCCAGCAGGACTGAGCACTAGATGCTCGCGGCGGTGACCAAGGGAAGAACGCATCTTTGCTTTGGCTTCCCCTGCTCTCATCCCTCGTTCTGCTCTCACTCCTGCTCCCTGGGACCACGTACACTCCCGCGTAAATTACTGGCAGGCAGGACTCTCTTAGGCTCTTCTTCTGGGAAAACCAAGCTAAGACAGAGGGTGTTAAATAAATGTGTGTCTATGTGGTATGCGTGTGTGTTTATACGTATGAAGAATTTGGGGGGGGGGGGACTCTTCTAAATTGGGATTTAGTCACTGATACTCCGATGCATTCGATCCCAGTCAACCACTCAGTGCTGAACCCTGTAACATCCCAACTCATGTAATTGTTCCCTTCCGGGCAGTTTTGCACACTCAAATTTTGCCTAAGTCATAATTACTGCTAAGTTATCACCCTGGATTTTAAAGGTGCAAAACTTATAACACAAACATTTATGTGTATAATAGTATTTAAAATAGTTCTTACTGTTGAAGTCATTAAAATAGTTTACAGGCCATGAAAGGACTCTGATCCCTTCCTAGGGAGGTAGCATTTTATTTTTTCCCCCAAATCAACTGTCTAAGGCTTACATATGGTCCTCAGCTCTTGTCCTCTTCTGGTGGCTTTGGGGACAATATTGGAAAGATGTCAATATAAAGATACAGACACCCGGAAACAGCAGGAGAAATCCCAAAGGAGCCCCATAAACCCGAGAGCAAAACGCCTCTCTTGGGAGCTGCTGCCTCCCCTGAGCCTTTGCCCATGGCATTAGTCTGTGTCCTCGCTTCATGTGCGTTTTCATGCTGTACGCAACCTTTTCCACATCTCTGACGTGCCATTAGCACCTTCCGGAACAATGTGTATAGGTCAGACTGGCATTAGTCACGGCTTGGGGGACCTGGAACCAGCTGTCCCTGGTCACACAGGGAGACTGGAAGTCTTGTTCTAAGTCTTCGCTTAGCCTCTCTCTGTAATTCCAGAAAAGACTGGACGGTTTTTGCTCTCAGGAGTTTTCTGATATGTATGAATGGCCTTATGAAGAAGCACCCATTAGCCTGTTTATTTTTAACTATCATATTAAACATTCCAGCAGAAAAATACAAGATCGAAGACCCCAAAAGTCCAAAGCCTGCTTCCTAGCTGGAGTTTCAGTACTGCTTAGAAGCTTAAAGCTGCCAAATCTCAAGGCATTAATATCCTGGGAAAGCAGGGAAGGACGCCTGTCCCTAGGGGATCCCTCCCTGGGTTTGAAGGCATTTTGTACTCTATCAGGCGAAAGGAAACACACATTAGCCAAATACAGGCAGACCGCTTGGATGCTATAAAAGATTCCCAACAGAGCTCCTTAGAGCTTTTCTGACTGATCTTCAACTTCAAGGTTATAGCCAAGCAAATTGCCCTGGAAGCTGATGTGTTCAAACGGGGCTGACAGCTCCCGAGAATGGAACCAATCCCGACCTTGGACAAACCTCTTCCGGAGGCCGAGAGATGAGTCACAGGGCTTGGGCCTAAAGCGTCTAAACCCTAAGTGGACTCCTGGGACCCCCAGCTAGGTCAGAGGCACAAGGACGGGCGCTGAGGAGGAGAAGGGACTGTTTCTTCCCGGCTGGCTGTCACACTCCATCCCTGATATTATATAAACACTTCGAGCCGAAATCTAAGTGAAAATCAGCTCTGAATAAAAAGGGTACGATTTGGTTGACATGCCTAGAAAAAGCATTTCCAAAGAAGATGCCAACCCCGACTCCTTAGTTCATGTGTCTATAGGCTCCTGATACGTTACACACATTCTCGCCTCATAAATCCCTTAAAATTCAGTGGGATCCGGGCTCACAGATTTGCTGGACCTGCTAAGAGGACCTTGTAACAGGTCTTGAGATGGCACACAGAAAGAAGCCCCCCCTTCTCCCCCTGCTCCAGTTTTGATAAAGAGGTATCAGTGGTTCCCGAAAACCTCCTCCCCAAGGGACTTCAGACGGGAACAGAAAAATTAAGGGACTTTGGACGATTGTTACCACCAGAAGTCTGGGAAACGACCAGGTCAGGTATTTGCTAAGCCATTTAATGAGGCTGCATAAGCAATAAGAATAGGTTGATAGGGTGTTAGTGTCACTGAGGTTTCCAGGGTGAATTAAAGAAAGCAGTAAAATGAGAGGAGAGTGGATTTAAAAATTAACCTGTGTGTGAATGTACTATGTTCGGAACAGGAATTAAAAAGCAAACAAGGATTAATTGATCCCCTCCTCCCCCAGAAGCAGGACGCTGGCATTTCAGAAGCCAAATTGATTGGTTGAGAATACACTCTGCTGAGTAATTAAACAAGGAGGTCGATCGATACCGGTAGCTGGGATTTAGATACCCACTGACAAGCTAACAGAGGAATCCAGAAGGGAACAGAATTGCTGTTTGGCTCGGGCAAGATTGGAACTTAAGGTTTCCGAGTTAAAAAAAAAAAAAAAAAGCACCCTGCTCTTCTCCCCTCTCTTGCCTTAAAAACTCCTCTGATTCAGTATCGACCCATGCAAAAGCAAGGATCCTCATGCAGAGCGTTTCTCTCGGTGGCAGGTGACAGATGTAAAGGGCCAAATTTGTGATCGCATGGGTCACTTATGCAACTGCAATTAAGCTGCCTCTTAAGTTCGCATAGCTAAATAAAAAAATTACGACCAAGTTACTTATTAGCTATCTCGATCCTGCTTCCGTAAGAGCCACAGGCCAGTTTTTAAGCGAGCTGGAATGATCCGCCTTGATATCTGTTGTGGTCGATAAATGAGATGGGTCATGAGCGTCCTGTGTGTGGCTGAATGACCAGAGAGGCCTCATGGCTCCATCAGCCCAGTAGGCCCACCAGCTACTGGCCAAGGCACTCAGCTCCTCATCAGAGAAAACTGGTCGAAACCTCCTACAAATCAGTGCTGGGCCCTGGGCCCTTCTCCTCAGCACCCACCGCATGAAGGTGGGAGACGTGAGGCAAAGGACAAAGGCAGAAGCAGAAGGGGCTTTTCTCTAGATACATATGCAATTTGGCTTTCTGGCTGGGAAAAGTCAGGGAGCAGATGACCTTGCAGCAAAGGGGCCTTAGAGACGCAAATGGCTAAACCATGGGAAAGCACACCAGAGAAGATGACTGATTTATCCAGGGGAGAGAGATGTTTATAGAGCATGAGCAAGTGATTTGGATCTTGGGAAGATCCATATTATAAATTTCTCGAGTCAGTCATAGAGACAGAAAGTTGCACAGTGGTTAGCGGGGACCGAAGTAGGGAGAGGGTAGATTTAGGGCTTAACGGGTGCAAAGTTTCAGTGTGGAATGATGAAAAGTTACAGAGATGGACTGTGGTGATGGCTGTAATGCCACCGAACTGTACACTTAAAAAATGGTTCAAACAGTAAATTTTATGTTACGTATATTTAACCCTAATAAAGAAAACACTAAAGTCAGTGATAACAATGTAATTTCCTGTACAATTCTTAGAAACATATAGCCTACTACTAAGGTTTTTCCATGTTTAAAAAACACATTGCTGAGGAACACCAAAAAGATAAAGACTTCGAGGTATTAGAGACGCTCACTCAAGTTCAAGGCGTTCACGTGAAACATGTCCCGAGCACGTGTCAGCCCAGAACCCCGCATCCTCGGCCTGTGTGCATGCACCTGCCTCTGTGCCCTGGGCCGTGCCCAGATCAGGCGCAGTCACGGAAGAGCCAGAGTTTGTATTCCTGGCTCCCAGGCACTGTCCCTTCCACTCGTCTTACCTAATCACCCCGCTCACTCAAGTTCAAGGCGTTCATGTGAAACATGTCCCGAGCACGTGTCAGCCCAGAACCCCGCATCCTCGGCCTGTGTGCATGCACCTGCCTCTGTGCCCTGGGCCGTGCCCAGATCAGGCGCAGTCACGGAAGAGCCAGAGTTTGTATTCCTGGCTCCCAGGCACTGTCCCTTCCACTCGTCTTACCTAATCCGCATTCTCTTTTCTTCTCCTGAATTTAGGAAAGGACCTAACACGTTCGTTCACACCGAGGTACAAGGGTCTAAGAAGATTCATGCGGCCCACCCAGGAATGCTCACCTCGAGCCTAAGCGTTAGCAAGAAGAATAAAAATATAGAAACGGGAGTAGAGTTTGCAATCTCTCCAAGCTGTGTTCTTGATGCCTCAGAATCGGATATTACCTGCGCCTCTCGCGTAACCTTAGAAATTTCTTTGCCAAAGTCTCTTTCCCAAAGTCTTTTTCTTCTTCACAAACTACTACTTTCAGGAGCCCAGACCATACTCTCACTCACCAGCCCTCCTGGCCGGAGCCTCACACCAAGTTAAGTTGCTCATTGGACACAGAAATGTCCCCAGGGCACCTTCTAAATCTGTCAAGGCCAATTAGGAAGCAGAGGCTGAGGCCCAACGGGAAAGGTGGGGAGCACTGGGGGACAACAGCACGAGCCTTGGCCTGAAAGCAACTGGTTACTAACGCGAGGAGCGGCCCCAGCCCAACGAGACCACATGGACGCTGGCAAAGAGCACAGGGAAAGTTCTATCTCCGCTCAAGCCTGTAGCCTGTCCTAGAACAAAGGAGCAAAGGTTCCTTAAACATAAACACAGCTGACTCTGGAGGGCAAGACAGTTTCTCTTTCATAGCTGCAAAACCAGAGCCGGCAGAGGTCAGGCCCAGGAATCTGTATTTTCAAAAAGCTCCGCAGGAGAGTCGATGGCCTAAATTATGTGAGATGCGCTCTGTACACCTCTATGTACATATGGTCTTGTTTGTGACATACCCTCTCGCTTGATTACAAATAAAAAACCAAAGCAGGATGCTTTGTGTTAGCTTTTGTTCTATCGTGCTATAAACATCGGCAATAAAGAATGTGATATTTATCATAGTAATTTACTCATTTTTTTTTTTTTGAAACAGCAGGAAGAAGCTGAGAAGAGAAGCTGTGCTCAACAAGGCAGCTCTAAATGACCACAAAGGACCTGTTGTTTCACACTCAAAGAGTCACCAACTGTCAACAGTGACAAGTCCAACAAAAATATGTTCTATGGCTTTGGTTTCTCATTTCTTTCCCTTGATGAATGGAAAATCCTTTTACAGGCTAAGTTGCAGGGCAGAAGGGCCTTTTTGTTTCTGACTGGGGGCACCTTGGAGGGTAAGGCAGAAGGCCCCGAACAGAAGGGAGGATCCATGGAAGTCTGCAGCCTGGAGCATGAGCTGTGGGACACCTCGGAATCCTTTCCCGAGCTGCCCTCGGATTTCGGGAAGAGGCTGACTCTGGGCGGACAGAAAAGCTGAGCCTCGCTCACGAGCAGAGTCCATGTCAGCGCCTGTCTCGGTCCGTGCAGGCTGCTATAACAGGACGCCACAGACTGGGGGTTTATAAACAGAAATCTATTTCTCACAGTTCTGAACGGGATCTACTAATCCCATTCACGAGGCTCCACCCTCAGGGCCTAATCACCTCCCAGAGGCCCTGCCTCTTAACACCACCCCCTTTGGAAGTTAGGATTCAACATATAAATTTGGGAGGTGGGGTCACAAACATTTGGGAGGTGGGGTCATCACAGCACCCATCACGTGGGTGAAAGGCCCCACCTGTGAGGGACCAACCTGTCCTTCACCTGAGGGTGGCTACCCCATCTTTTTCAGTCTGCTTCCTCCTACTGCTCTTTCC
>NW_006436810.1:8700572-8704510 GCF_000325575.1 Pteropus alecto
CCCCCATCCCTCCCAGGCTCAGAACCTTTGAGCCGATGACAGAATGACAAGAGATATGGACTTGGGGTCTGAGTCTCCAGATCTTGCTGCTTCTGATTTCCTTTGGGTTCCTCCTGTACATTTGTGCCTTTTCATTTTTATTGCTACCACCGCCCTCCTAAACCACACGACGACCTGACCCAGTGGTCGCTCACTGTCACAGTATTAGGTTCTTGGCCTCCTGGCAGCCTTCAGCGGTTAGAGGCAGTGAGTGCCTTCAGTCTCTGCTCCTATCACCTCTCAACCAGGTGGCCTGTTACAACGCAAACAAGTCTCAGACCAAACTCTGACACGCGGAGATGCCTATCAGCCAGCAAGAGCAAACATCAGACCGCCTGGTCTGTAAGCTCAGCAAAGTCCCAGCTCTCCATCTTCTCACTCAAAGCAGATGGCACAAGAAGCTAGCAGCAAGATTCAGTGAATTGGCCGGATGACAGAATTCTCCTTAAGCAGAGGGACACAGGATCTGGTGGAATTCTCAGACCTGGAGGCCATTCCAAAGGACATGAGCTGCTTACAAGCTGCTCGTGCGAAGGCCAGGATGCCTGCACAACTTGTCTGACGAGTCTAACAGACATCGTCATTCCACCCGTGAAAAAATCAAAGTCTGACGCCCAGGATGCCAATTAATATAACTTCCGATGATCACTGGAAATAAACTTAAAGTGTTAATGTCAGCCTCTGAAATACAATAGGTATTATATATTCCTAAATAATTCCTAAATCACCCAAGAGCATTAGAAAACGTCACGTGTTAAATAACTATGCCTAGGGTGGCAATTAAACAAACTTAAATACACACTATTATCACATTATTTAAAAAGAGCTCTTTTTTCAAAATTATAGATAATGCTATGCATAGACTTTCCCTTCTTGTCAATTCGTCCTTCCTCCCCACTTTGAACATACCCCACAAGCGTTGGTGCGTTTCTCCTCTTCCTCGGACCTTAAGTAAGGTCCTGTTATCTGTAACAGCCTTTGGTCTCTTAAATGGTGTGATATTACCTTTGCATTCACTTATTCAGCGAACACTTGAACCCCTACCGCAATAAACAATCGCGCGAGCCAGGACGGAAGGGGCTGAGTCGAACAGTGCTGTGACTTCGAGGAGCTCTCAGTCTGACGAAGAGGCAGACGCTGGCACTGACGATAACAACACAAGGTGCGAGCAAGGACGGAGATGTGCGCGGGTTACAGAGGAAGCACAGAGGAGGAACTCAGGGCAGGGAAAGTGTCTGAGAAGCGTCCTTCCAGGAGAGAACTGTAATAACTGGACTGAGTCTTAAAGAAGAAGTAGAGGGTTCAGCTGTGCATTCTAGGCTAAGAAGATCCAAACACAAAATCGAATAATAATAGCTAAACTCTAGAAGATTCCTGTTCTATTAAACTCCAGGCACTTTTCTAGGTATATCGCCTTTGTCATTTCATGGAATCCTCACAATAACACTCAAAGATAGACGCTAGTCTCATTTCCATTGACCAGACGAAAAACTGAGGCTTAGAGCATTTAAATCAGGAGGGAGCAGAGCCGGGATTCGAACCCAGGGCTTTCTGACTCCTAAGACATTACATTACACTCTACGCAGGAACTACACACAAGCAACTGAATGTGCCTAAAACTCAAGTTCAAGACAGAATGGTGCAACCGGGGTAGAGAGGTAGGTCAGCCGGAACACGGGTTTGTGCTTCATTTTTTTATCGAGAGTGTAACTATCTGAGTGAGTTTCATTCCTCTCTTTCTACCGCAGAGTTAAACACACAGTAGGGGCTCAAGAGAATTGAGTGACTAAATTTAGAGGGAAAGAATGTACAGAATAGATCGTCATACCAACCCCTGGGCAGTGAGTCACTCCTTCTTTACAAAATGAGCTGTGTGTTTTGTTTTGTTTTGTTTTTCAAATAAGGCTTCCAACATGCCCAGCATCAACAGATATTTGAGTGTCTTTCATGAGGCATGCCCTGAAATGACCAGTGGGGAATCGGCAGGGAATAAAATAGACAAGGTCCCTTCTGTGAGAGAGCTTAACACAACCTTCTCCTAACGTGACCTCTCTGGTTCCTGAAAAATGCCGGGCCAATAGCAACGGCTATGAAGTGAGCATCCACCGCCAGTCCCTCCACTCCCATCGTCCCCACTATATCTCCACCCCCAGCAGACCCAGCACTCACCTGTCCAGCCACCGAGACCTTACCCAGGGGACAATCTGGACAAGGTGGCCCAGCCAGATAGCATCTGCTGATTTGACACTCAGAGCAAGGTAAGCGCTGGCCTAAGAGCTCAGCCTTGGGCAAAGCAGTGGGATTTTTCCCCTAAGGAGAATGTACCTCTATTCAAATTCCATACAAAGGGAAAAAAAAAGGAAAAAAAAAAAAAAAGATTCAAAACATTCCGATGTGAAGTCTGGCTGTCAGATCTGTCTTTCTTACTCTGAACCCCAAACACGCTGAGTGTGGAGCCCGGAACATCCCCCTGGTGTGCGTAAGCAAGTGTGGGAAGGAAGGAGTGTGACTGGGGAGTCTCTCTTCCTTCCCGGCAGCTGTGGCAGGGCCAAGAATCACCAACCAAGGCAGGGCGGTGGCCACTTGCGTAGGACCTTGTGTGGTGCGTGACAGGACTGCTGAGCCAGAGCTCAGGTTCTGGAGGAAGTGGCCTGTCTCCTGGGGATCAGCTTGCTGAGCTGGTCAAGCCCTCGGGCCCTACGTCGGGCTCCCCTCTAAGTTCTGCCCCATCTCCAGGCTGCTTCTCACCTCTCACTGTCCTTACAGATGGTGCCCTTGTCCCCGAGTGCCACACTCCCACTTCTCCCACAGGCACAGCCAATTGTCACTGCCAGAGGCTCCTTTCTGGGACTTCTGGGGGCAGAGGAGGCTGCATATTTACAGCGCCAGCATCTCCCAGACCCAGCCCTGAGACCAGGGCCCCTTATCCTCCCAGGGCTCTGTGGGGCCACGGTGAGGAAGACAATCCTGAGACGCTGTTCGGCCCACACACACTGCCGGGTGAGGAGCACAGCTGCATTCCCGCCCTCGGAGCTGCTCCGATGCCCGGGCCGCCCTCCCCGCCAGGCCCCAGGCCGCCTCCACACTCCCAGATGCTGGGGTCTGACAGCAAACTTTCTATAAAGGGTCAGACGGCCAATATTTTAGGCTTTGTTGGCTTTATACAATCTGTCACATATCCCTTGGTTTTGAGGGTTTCTTTTTAATCTTTTAAAAAAATAGAAGCCATTCTTAGCAGAACCAGGGGACATGTCTGGCCCGTAGTTAGGCATGGACACCTTTGTGGTATTACATCAGACTTCTTCAAGTTCAGCACGAGTAGGAGGATGATCTCCTTGGGAGGTTTTCTGACATTCAACGAGCTGCTCCCAGGTAGTGCCCTTGCCTGGGCTATGACAATGCCACGAGCCATGATCCAATAAGCAAACATCTACGATCATAACCAAGAGAGATGCTTAACCAAGAGAGAGCGAGATTTTTGACCTGACTTTTTTACGAGAAACAGAATCCTTATCAAAATAGACAAGCTTGGCAATTTAAAAAATAACGGTATTCGAGAACCACCACCACACTAATGATGGTTACCAATCGTTGAGGACCTACTAAGTGCCACAAACCACAGGCTGTGACGCACCTGTGTGTTCCGCTTTGATTCCCGCAGCTGCTGCATACCGCTATAGAGACCAGTGCAGTCCAGGGGTTGGCTGAAGCCACTATATGGTTTGAGAGAGAAATAAAACTGGATGAATTGCCTCTAAAATTCTGTGGGAAGGCCGAGATCCTGGCAAGTTCTCGGGCAAGTTCCGGCAAGTTCCCAAGGTACTTCTGGCTCCAAGTTTCCACTCTGTCTCTCTCTGTCCCCTCGCACGGCTCGCCTCGTGCCCTGAGCTGTGTGTGGC
>NW_006436810.1:8704526-8723042 GCF_000325575.1 Pteropus alecto
CCTGTGATGTCCTTCCCAACACATTCGTCCCACTGCTTTGTGTTGAAGTCGACTTCATGGAAGGTTTACGGCAATGGAGAGAGCCATCCATGAGGCAGCACAGTGTCGAAATCGCCAGTGTCCATAAAATCAAGCACGAGGCACCCCGTCAAACACCAGGCCACATTCTCCAGAATCGCCCTCCCTCGCAGGATGCTCTTTTCTCTCTACCTCATCACCTTCTGGGCTCACCTTCCTTTTCAAATCCTTCCTCGAAAACTCCGCATAGCTCTCACCCCTGCTCTGGGCTCTCCCTGTCTCCACCAGCATCTCTAGGGGTGAAGGCGCCACGCCAAGCCTCTGAACTGGCTAACCTTCTGACATTTTCGTTTTTCCCTTCTTCTCCATGAAATGAAGAGGTCTAGAGAGTATTTTTGTCTTTGATATCAATGATAGTATCTGCCTCAGGGAACAGAATTGGCTGTAGGCAGTTTTCGGTTTATTACCATACCCTTTTCTCTCCATTCAGCTCACACCTCTGCTTCACCAATAAGAAAACTGAGGCCGGCACTCAGGATCACCCGGCCAAAACGTGGCAGAGCTGCAGGGAAAACCCAGGCCTGCACCAGGAATTCTCAAACCTGCGTGTTCTGAGAATCGCCTGGAAGGCTTGTTAAACACAGGCCGCTGGGCCCCATCCTCTCAGAGTCTCTGATTCAGTAGGTCGAGGGGCCTGAGAACGTGCATTGCTAACGGGTGATGCTGGTCCAGGGACCATGCTTTGAGAACCTCAGTGGTAGATCATCCATGTTTACAAGCCACAATGTGTGTATGGGCACGGAATGTGGCTACAAGTGGTAAATGCTGGCATTTTCTTCCTTAAATGCTGCAAGCATTGTTTCTAAAGGAGAATTTCATCTTGGAGTCTTGAGGTCTGGTGGCCTAAGTTGCTTCATACCAGTTTATTGTCACACCAGGGGTTGACAAACTACCCCCGCATTCAGCCCACTGGCTGTTTTTATACAGCCCAGGAGCTAAGAATGTTTTCACATTTTTAAATGGTTGGGGAAAAAAGAGAGAATATTATTCGTGATACATGAAAATTGTATGAAATTCAAATTTCGATGCCCATCGGCACAGTTTTAATGGGACAGTCACATCCACTCACTGACGTATGGGCTATGGCTGCTTTCTTGCTACTACGGTAAAGAGACCGTGTGACCTACCAAGTCTACGATATTTCGTATCATCTTGTGTGCCTTCACAGGACAGTTGGCTGATCTCTAGTCTATACTTTCCTTCTTTCTGTGAGTATGCTATGATTTCCCTGGCAAGATAAATCCAATTCGCTGGGTTTCTGTACAGTCACGAGACTCTATTTGTTGCCTTGCAAATATACCAGTCTGGGATACTTTCAATTCCCTTGTTCCTGTACAAACCGAAATAGAATACGACCATTCCTTCGGCAACCAGAACCTGTAACACAGAGCCTAGAGTCAAACGAGTTCCTTGAAAGCACCTGCATCTCTCTTCCTGTGTAAAAAATTTTACCCCATAAATGTGAATACACACACACACACACACACACACACACGCACGTCTCCAAATAGACATTGAGTGCCCTTTAGACAGTTCATACCTCTTCATTTACAGCAGAGCTTAACAGAGTTTCAAAACAGAATAACCTAACTTTCTAGGAAGCTTAGAACGGCTGCAGGAAATGTTCAGAGTTCGTGCTCTTCTACTTTTTACTCCAGAACGCGTGTCCCCGCCCCCCCCCATCCCCCATATGTCTCCTCACTCCAGAAGATGCTGGGCTCCACTGACAAGTTTCCTCAGCTTTCCAGGCAGATTATCTCACAGTCTTCACCTAGGGACACTTAACACCAGCGCAAAGGCACTGGCTTTTTGCAAAACCTCGACAATAACCAGTCCTTTATGTTTTCTGAAGAGAAGACAAATTTCTTTGCCTCAGGAATAATTTTCTAGCTTCTGTGTGAAACTCTTACACTCAAAGAATCACCACAGTTTGGGCCCCAGAGAAAGGGAGAGCTGTCCGGCCCCTGTTGTGCTCCCTGGCTGGAATTCCTGGGGCCATTGTCACCCTCTTCTGGGAGGCCCGACACTAAGGCATTCCCTAGCAAAAAAGAACAATGGGAGGCAGGTACTAAGTTGGAACTTGTAATGGGAGGAAACAAGTGAGAATTCGAAACCCTCCCTTTGAATAATGACCACAGCTGTACAACCCCAGTGCCAAGATATGTGGAAGGTTGGGATGGAGGAAATCTGGTGATTGTCTTACAGTGGGGAACTGTGGTATTTATACAAAGATTACTCTATCATGTGCTCTCTTAACGGATGGCTTTGGCTCATGGGGAAGTTCTATGAGCTATATTTAAAGGGGCAACTGTTTTCCCAGTAGGGGAAAGAAGAGAATAAATTTCTGTGAGAAAGCAACGGGCAGAGAGGACAGCTCTGGAGTAAATGCTTTGAAGAAGCTAGATCCCCAGGGGCCAATGTCTGCAAATAACTGGTTTAGCACCTTGGTAATTAGCCACTCCTGAAAAACTGCTACGGAGGATGGCACTGCACAGCACACACGAGCAGCATCGTGTTTAGGTGACAGTTCTATTTTCCTCAAGCCCTGGAAACGCACTGTATTTCCTGACAGCCAGGGTCCCAGCAGGGAAGAGACGAAGCATCCCCTTCCAGTAGTGCGTGGAGTTCGCAGAAAGCAGTGCGGACTGCTTCTGCATTTTCTTTGCTCAGGTCTGTCGCCCTGTGTGCTTTCCCGACACAGCCAGGGTTGGTCCCGGAGGGGACTCATGGCTATAAGCAAAAAAAGTAAGGGCAAGCTCACCCCATCTGCTGCAACCCAGGGGTACCAAAGGACCCCCCGATTCAAACCCCAGCCAGGATTTCAGGCACTGTTAAGCAGTGCCACCCACGCCACCTGGTATGGCAACTTCCTCAACCAAAGAGACACTGGCAGAGAAAATTCACTGTCTGAGGACAGTTCTGGACCATGGATCGCTAATTCCATGCCTCTCTGCTTTAGTGACCTAGTGGCTAATTTTATTTGGGGAGGCTTATCGTGTGCATTTCCTCCCTCCTTGCTCACTGACTGTACGCGTAAAACAATTGTCTTTACGTCGTCATTGCCACTGTGGGGGCAGAGTCGAGGAGCCTTGTCACAGCTGTAGTGATACAGTTTGGGCTGGAAAATAGCATAACTCTATGGAGCATCCAGAATGTGCCAAACTGGCACTTTGTGAGCATGATGTCACTGAGTCCTCACACCCCACCTCCCCAAACCCAGGCACAAATTCAAGGACACCCAGGAATAAGGATTGAGGATACAGAATTCCAGCCCCCCTTTTTGTGTCCCTGCCAGATATAAAAAGATGCATCTTTACCAAATTTACTGTAAAAGCAATTCTCAGCCCCTCCATTCTCAGAAAGGGTAGAATGAAGCAAGAGGTACTTCGGAGGAAGAACAAATATTTTGCAGACATTCGCAAAAAGAATTTCCCTAAGCAGTGTTCTGCACGTGTACAAACTGGAGGCTGCAGATCAAACTACAGTTTGTCACTCTGACAATGGTGACTTCTGCTACTCGCCGATAGCAGCTTGGAAAGCAGGAAAGGGTGGTAAATACTTGCAAAGCATGAACTGAAATAAACCCATCACTTAAGTGCTTCCGCTGTGCTCCGCACAACTCTAATTAAGCACTTCACATTATTAACTCATTTAACCTTCACGAAACCCTATGAGACATAACATTCATAGTCCTATTTTACAGTCGAGGAAACTGAGGCCCAGAGAGGATTAACCAGCTGCCGAAGCGCCTGAGGCCAGCGAGCGACAGACCCAGTCTGGCCTCAGGGTCCATGCTCTTAATAACCACACTATTTTGTCCCTCTACATAACCGACTAGGCAATTACCCCGTGAAGAGATGCAAAGCTCTCGACAGGCCAGACTAAACAAAAGAAGGGCAACGTCTGCCCTATTCGCCCTCCCATGCCATGGCCAAGAAAACCCAGAGTGACTGCTGTCAGCACCAGGCAACATGTGAGACATACGTCTAATTGAAAGAAAATATACTGTTTAAACCCAGCACACAATTCTCTTTGCAGGATCCTATTAAGTTAATTAAACAAGGAGGCTATTAGTCTGAGGTAGCCCTAATGCTTTGTACCTACATAAGCAAACCAAAACCTAAGCCTGTAAATGCTTCAAGGTTAAGAAATCGAAACCTGAGGACAATCAATCACAGCCAACTAGGCTTTAAGCTATAGCCGGTCAAATAATTACCTTGCTCCGTTTCTGTACTTTCTCTGTAAGTCTGTCTCCTGGTTCCCGTGCATGATCAGCTCCCATCCACTCCCAGTTTGGTAGCCTGATTCTAACCTATTCTTGCTTAAATAAACTCTTAAAATTTTTAATATGCCTCAGTTTACCTTTAACTGTTCTAAATCTCTCTGGGCGAAGGTTCATATTTTAGTTAGAAATGACCAGAGGCAAAGCAGCTGTTAAAGATAACTCGAATGAGGCCAGTGTTCTACTTTAAATTTCACTGGATTTCCTTTCTTAAAGGAATGCGAGAGACAATCCTGAGGTCGAATATTTGAAAAAATGATGATGCTGTGTGTTCGCCCTCCCTTGTGAAGGAAACAGTACCTGAGTGGAGCACGGAGAGTCCTGGCCTACTGTATGCCAAGCACCCAGCGACACCCATTGGCATCACGTCGAGACTTGTTCCGGAAGTGGGGTCCTGCTCTCCAGCCACCATACTAAGTGGGAGGGTGGGTGGGTGAAGAGGCGACAGGCAGCCAGACACACAGAGGGACTTGCAAAATGTGCCCGGGACACTTATAATGCACCCCCACCCCAAAACCCTCGCAATATGGAATAATCTCCTCTTCCCTGCGTGAGCAGGGACGTGGGTTTGAGGGACGAGTGACAGATCCTGGGCAGGATATAATCAGAGGAAGTAGGTGGGACAGTTGGAGTGTTTCATTCCTTCCTCGTTGCCATCGACTAAATGTTTGTGCTCTGCCAAAATTCGAATGTTGAAACTTAATCTTTGACGTGATTAGAGAGTCATGAAGGTGGAGCCTTCATGAACAGATTTCATGCCTTTAGAAAAGAGGGCCCGGAGAGCTCCCTCCCGCTTCTGCTACGTGAGGACGCAGCAAGAAGGCTGCTCAGAACCAGACGCAGGCTCTCACCAGACACCAACCCTGTGGCGCTGTCATCTTGGGCTTTCCAGCCTCTGTGGGAGGGACAGGGCTGCCTCAGAGACGGAGGGAGGAAGGGGAAGGAGATCACAGCGACACCGACGTGACCCCCACAGTCCACCAGCGCAGGAGAGCAGAGAGGCAGAAGCTCCTTTAAGACACCCCGTGTGGCATATCCCGCGAGAACCAAGCCTCAGATCAGCAGCAGCGGTGATCAAGAAGCCAGTAAACCCAGAGACAGAACCTGTGAGGGGAGGTGATCATAGCACCCCGCCTGGTCCTGGCTCACTCTGCCCTGTTCCCCAGATCCCCTGTCACATCTCCACATTTGCTCGAGACTCAGAGTTAACCTAGAACTTGCAGAAGGTAGATCCAGACTCTACGGAAAGCCACCGAATGTTGCCACGTGGGCTCTGCTTTATATTTCTAAGGAAGTTCTACACCTGTGCGTGGTTTCCTTGGCCTGGTATCGTTTTCTAGGGCTGCCCCCACAAAACGACCCAAACGGGGCAGCTTAAAACAACAGAAATTATTGTCTCATAGCTCTGGAGACCAGATGTCTCAAATCAAGGTGGCAGCAAGGCTGATTCTCTCTGGAAGGCTGGGGGAGGGTCTGCTCCTTGCCTCTCTCCCCGCTTCTGGTGGTGGCTGGCAATCCCGGCCCTCCTTGGCTCACGTGCGTCCCTCCGATCTCTGTCTCCATCTTCAGATCCCTCCTCCCTGTGGGTCTGTATCTGCATCTCTCGTTCTCTTCTGACACCGGTCATATGTGGCCAAGAGCCCACCCTAATCTATTATGACCTCATCTGAACTCGATTCCATAGACAAAGACCCTATTTCTTAACAAGGTCACATTCGCAGATACCAGGAGTTAGGACTGGAACAGATCTTCTGGGGGGACATTCTTCAACCCCAGTGACTGGATAACGAAGAAAGGGGTGCGGTACGATTTCCGCACGCAGACTCGGCGACCTGCCGCCATGTCATTTCACCTCCCTGGACTGTAGCTTTCTCACTTACAAAGGAAGGAGGTAAACTAGACGGCCTCCTCCAGCCCTAACGGTTTTGAATCTGGTTTCTTCTCTGAAGTGTCCTCGGCTCCCTCCTCCGATTCCAGACAAGGGGCTGCTGCCCACAGCCGCCCTCCCTCCCTCTCAGTCTGTCTGCGAGTCCCAGCTGGCAAGGATTTTTGTTTGATAGTCCAGGACTTCTGGTGTAACGACAGAATACGCAGTCTCCCCGTGAGCGCAAAACTCCTCAGCTCCCTCCTGGCCTGGTGGCCACTTACCAGCTGGCTCATCTCACGCCTTTCATCGGGCTCCTGCCCTGACCAGCCCATCTTCCTGGTCCTTTGATTTATTTCTCATCCATTCCCTTGTCTCACCTACACACCTGGTTTCCAGTCTTTCTTTCCTCCCTTTGTTTAGCTGCCAGTCGGCCTAAGCACTCTATTTTCTGCCTATCTCCCCACAAACACCTTTGTTTACAGAAAACACAGAGTTTGGCATCTTGTCTAGAGGCTGCAGGTGTAGGGATGCAGGCTCCGGGCTGAGACGGGAGGACTGTGTTTTCATTCACGCTGTGCTGCTGGTGGCCCGATGTGACTGCCCCCACCCTGGATGACGCAGTTTCTCCTCTAAATAACAAACGAACAGGATTCAGTGGGACTGGAAGGCTCCAAACAAGTGGACAAGGGCGAGCAGGGGACATTCAATACCCTCTGCTGACCTCTTTAACCCGCTCGCTCCAAAATGACAGGCAGAGCTTCACCGAACCTGTGGGCCCAGGGCTGTGAGGATGAGGCCTGACTCACTTCTCATTATCCAGCACATTCCCCAAGCATTGAAATAAAAACTACTCAGTAAGCCTCTCCCCAACTCCCAAAATATAAGGTTTTTTCAGAATTCTAGGGATCAAATCCCAAGGCTGCAGGGGCTCCGAGGAAGCACAGGTTCCTGCATTGAAACAGCAACGGCCACCTCTTTTGACTCTAATCTTTAGGAGGAATTCTGGGAGCTGCTCTGTAAACGACACGAGATAATGCTGTGTCATGGAAACCGGTACAGGCAAGATTTCTAAGGAGAGGCAGTGTTTACCCTTGTTCCACGGGCAGAAGGTCAGCAGAAATGGAAGTGCCCGCAGAGTCTGACAAGCGAGGTCAAAATAAGGAAAGAGAGGTAGCAGGTTCCGACCACTTTTCCAGCAAATCTGTCCGTGACAGGAGGACACCTGGGCCACCTGTGTGTCCCAGGTCCTTCGCGGGGCCCTTACATGCATGGTGTCATTTCAGCTTCATAACTCTCGCAGGCATTTTTATCACTGTGTTTCGGCTGAGAGCGCAGAGAGCGAACAGCCACTTCCCCAGACACACACAGCTCCAGGGAAAGCGAAGATCTGAGCCGACTCCAGCGGCGCTTTCCCGGACGCGCCGCGCTCTCGCTGCGTGGTGTCAGGGGAAGGACGGCAGCACCATCTTCTTGAAGGAGCAACACAATTCAACCAATGATTCCGTTTTCATGTCAGGAGAGAACGTGTTTGCCGGGGACGGACAGGAGTTGGAGGAAGAGGGAGAGGAGGTATTCCAGGACCAGGCGGAGGGCTCTTCTTCGCCAGTTGGGTGAGGGGTGTGGAGGGGAGGGACGCAGAGGAACAGAGATCTGGCTCCACCTAGAATGGTTTGCAAAGAGTCTGTCACCCGGCCCTGCCCACTGCCCCGGACCGGCCTCCTCTGTAGTGTAGTAGGCGTTAAGCCCACGAGGCTCCTCTAGCTTCTTGGCTGAGTCATGGCCAAGTGTGCTGAGAAAAGCTCCGGGATCCCTGATCCACTGTCCGTGCCTCTCTCGCTCCTCCCCCGCCTTTGCCACCCCAGCTGCAGTGTCAGTAGGAAAAGAGGGGGATCGACGACATGGAAACGGAAAAGGGCATAACCTGGCCCCATTTTAGCATGGCAAGTGTTGGTGAAATGTTACACTTCTGGTTTTGGTTTCTCTGCCATCAGCGATTCCTGGTCATCCTAACAGAACCTTAGAGGACCGAGATGACACCTTTTATTACTAAGTCGCCTCCACACAGTGCTAGAATCTGGAGGATATTATGAGCTCCACTTCAGGGGTGAGGAAACTGAGTCAGGGAGAGCGAGCACCAGACCGGTCTGAGCTCAGTGGGGACAGAGAGGCACAGACTTGAATAACAGCCTCAGAGAAACGCTGAAGCCCGGTCTTCCAGCAGTGGGCTGAGGCATATTACCTTGTCTAGGGTAATAAAAGTCAGGATTTTAAAGCGTAGTCCCTAACTTACCCTGGAAGGCTCAAGAACTCTTTCTTCTTGCTTTTTCTGACTCTGGTTTTCACTAGAGAAGTAAGGGCACCATAAATCCCAAACAGCTCTCTACCTGCAGCTCCTCCCCACTGAGACTTGAAGTGATTACTAGATATGGTTTCAGGCTCCACAGAATGATAAGAAACGTCAAGGATTTGCTTTCTGCTCAGATTTACCAGAGAGAGAGGGTAATTTAAATGGCATTTTACAATCTCAAAAGAGGTGGCAGCAAATATGTTCTGTGACCATGAACAGATACTTAACTAATTTCTACTGCTGGAGATGTTTCTATTGGAATTAAAGGTAAACTCCCAAGTTCAAACGATTTGCCTTTCCTGATGAGACAATCTTGTACTGAACTGTCACTCTTTAAAACCAGTTGCCATTTTGGAAATCGTCATTCCTTGGAACCACGGGTGGAGGTAGAGAAGACAGGAATTCTGCACCTTACTGTCCCATTCACAGGCGGCCCCACTCATGCTGGGCCGAAGAGGTGCCTCCGCGCCCAGACGGGAAAGAACTGACTAACCATCTGCAGGTTGTCTTTTTCTGGGGGGGTGGGGTAAGTTTCTGATATACAACAACACTGTAACTCGATGTCTGCATACATGATAGTGTGCTCACCACCGGAAGTCCAGTTTCTGCCTGTCATCATACATTCGGCCCCCTTTGCCCATTTCACCCTCCCTCTACCCACTTCCTCTCTGATAACCACCAATCTGTTGTCTGTATTTATTATTTGCTTTTGTTTGTTTGTTTGTTTCTTTCTTTGTTTTATATCCCACATGTGAGTGAAATCTTACAATTTTTGTCCTTTTCCATCTAACTTATTTCACTTAGCATAATACCCTCGAGGTCCATCCACGTTGTCGCAAATGGCAATATTTCATCTTTTTTTATGGCCGAGTTGTATTCCATTCTATATAAAAGAATGAAATATGTATCATATGTTCTTTATCCATTCATTGGTCGAGGGACACTTAGGTTGTTTCCATATCTTGACTATTGTTGTATTCCATTCTATATAAAAGAATGAAATATATATCATATGTTCTTTATCCATTCATTGGTCGATGGACACTTAGGTTGTTTCCATATCTTGACTATTGTAAATAATGCCACAATGAACCCAGAGGTGCACGTATCTTTTTGAATTAGTATCTTCATAGTCTTCAGATAGGCACCCAGAAGTGGAATGGCTGGATCCTATGGTAGTTCCATGCTTCATACTGTTTTCCATAGTGGCTGTACCAATTTACAGTCCACCAACAGTGTACAAGGGTTCTCTTTTCCCCGCATCCTCCCCAACATTCAAGGTGTCATTTAAAGAGGACAACACCTGCTGCAGGCCCCAAGTTATTGAGAAGTACACATTAAGCCAGAATCTCATTACGGCTGTCAGAATTACAATGACTGACAGCTGGGAAATCTCATTATGCACTTACGCAGGACTGCATCAAAGCTTTGATGAGTGTTTAGGCATTCACGTTTGCAGACGCAGCATTTTCCTTTGTTCTTAAGGAGTGTCTGATAACACTAAGGCCCAGCATCGGAACTCTATGCTGAGCTGAGGACAAGGCCAGCGCCACACAAAACTGAGGTGTGTTTTGTTTCTCCTTAATTTCATCTTGTCTAGGTCAACTCTGATTTTCCTTCTCTTGGACCAAGAAGGAGCTAAACAGAAGTTACTCAGCCTGCAATTTGTTCCAGGACATAACAGATTTGCGCTTGACCTCTGAAAAACATTCCCAAGTTCTTACGTGTAGTGGAAATGAATGGCGAAGCAGGCAGTTTTAAGATAAATAAATCAAAGTGTCATCTTTATATGCAACCGAGAAAGGTCACTTGTGTATATTTGGTTAAATAAAACTCCACAGTTACAAGAAAATTAGCACATGGTCAGTGAGGATATTTTCACAGACTCTGGATGTTTAAAGCCATCGGTGCCTAATGGTGAAAAATGAGGTCTTTCTTTTTGAAAACTGCTCCTGTGACAGAATATACGGTGCTGCTGTATCAGAAGGGCCACGAGTTCTGCTCACTGGAATAATCTTAGGAAACAGCGATTGTGCTGGTCACTGAGCTATTGTTTCTCTGCTCCAAATCCACTATTCTGCGTTCTGCTTTGTGATTCTGGGGCTGGGATACTGCAAATCCCACTTCTCTCTCTCTCTCTCTCTCTTTTTTTCCTACTCTTTTAAAATAGGATGTCAATAATACGGAGAGTTTTGTTTTACTAATAGCTATTTCAAATTTTAAAATATTTTCGACATCCATTATTTAGAGTGTTTCATTTCCATCAAAATCTTTCTGAACAGGGTATCTGTGGAAATGGAATGTTCGATGAAGCCTCTGGGGTCGAGGCCTGTGCTCTGGGTTAGGCTTCCGCTGGTCATACAGAGCACACAGTGGACGTGAATGCAGCAGTGCTCTCTAGAAAGGCCCACTCATTCCGCTAATCTCATAGCAGACAGATCATCACAGAAGACTACTGCAAATCTCCAAGGCTACGTAAAACTATCTATTTCCTGTAACAGCCACCCGCTATGGTCTGAATATTAGTGTCCCCCCAAAATTCATGTCAAATTCATATCCAAACCCAAAGATGACGGTGCTAGGTGGCAGGGCCTTTAGGAGGTGCCTAGGTCGTGAAGCTAGGATGAGGCCCTCACGAATGGGATTAGTGCCCTTATAGAAGAGGCTCCAGAGAGATCTCTGGACACTTCTATCACGTGAGGACAGACAAGGAGGTACCAGCTACGAACCAGGAAGAAGGCTCTCACCAAAATGAAATCACCTTGATCTTGGACTTCCAGCTTCTAGAACTGTGAGAAATACATTTCTCTCATTTATAAGCTACCCAGTCTGGAGTATTCTTGTTACAGCTGCCTCGGTGAACTCAGACACTACTCCAGCTAACCATTCTGAGTTAAGAAGAATTAACTACTAGGGAACGCAGCCCGCAAGGCCCTGAGGAATCTCTTTGAAGGTTTTGCACAACAGGGTATGCTGCTCAAGTTCCCATCAAAAGAGACCCAAGCTAGAGCCCTCTGCCTCGTTCCTAAGCAGGAGAGATAGAGGGCAGTGACACAGGCCCTGGCGAGTCAAATGGCCAAGGAGATGTGAACCATGAGATCAAATTCCATCTCCACACCCCAGACTGAAGTCGTTCATTCCCATGTTAGCAATTTTTAATAAAGTGACATGTATGATGGACAATTCCTGAGACTTTCTCTTGAAGTTCCAACATTCATAAATATTATTGGTAATTGGCAGCCTTCTGTAGTCCCTATGAAATACATAAAAGGAAACAAAGAAACAGCCACATGGAGAGGTAGATGCTTGGTAAGCCACACCCTGGCCTCCCGGGGGAGAGATTCGGACCATGTGTCAGCAACTTAAAGCCCTAAGTCATGGCTTCTCCAGGTCACTTGTTAGTGATGCCCAAGAACAATCTAGCAAATAGTCAAAGCCAAGAAAGGTAAATCTTCAGATGCTAAGGGTCTAGTCTGTATACTGACCTTAGTTGGTCTATTTTGATTAAAATCCAGTAACTAAAGATCATATAAAGTGGAGATGTAGCATAAGGTATTGAAAACAGAATGAAATTTGGAGAGTAGATTTTTACACATAAGTTCCTGGGCACAGCACTTGACCTCCCCAAGCCTCAGTGATGTCAATAATGACATCCACTTCCCTACGTTGTCGTGAGAGTAAATGCAAATTTTCACACCAAAACACTAACATGAGGACAACTTCTGATCTCAGGAATTACTTTAGAGCTTTTGATAACCCCCGTGGGTAACACAGTATGAGGCATGAAATGGAAGTTCAAGAAATGTTTGTTGACTGACTGAATGAATGAATGAATGAATGCATTCTATGATTTACTGGAATGTCCTGACAGCACCTTGGTGCTATGGAAGAGTTTATATAGCTCTTTAAGGAGCCCATGTCAGGAAAGAAGCAAATCGAAAGGCTCTGGACAATTTAAATTCTTAGATTGTATTAAAATTCACTTAACTGTGATCCTTTTCCTGAGAAGCTTTGAGAACTTTCCAAGAATTATATTATTAATCATGAATCTTTCTGATAAGAGAGAATGCAAGAAAAAAGCATGCCAGCTACAACAGCTATAAGACAGCCGAAGAAACTAAGGCACAACCAACTCCTCCTGACCAGCCACCCTGGGCCCTGTGACCTCTGGTACTCAGAGACTGGCCACTTCCAGAAATTAGGGATAAAGAAAGGCAAAAACCTGTCTTCTGGTCATAAGTAACCTAAGTACATTTCTGCTGGCAGGCCATATTCAATTTCTTTTTCCTCTTCTGGAAAGGAGGAAAGGAACTGATATTCCACCGATTCCTGATATGAATAGGCTGGCAGTGGATTTTGCTCAGTAAAGAGAGTTGCAGCTTCTGGCTTCTCCGTAAAACGGCCTCAATATTTAGGTAAAATAAGACATGGAGATCATTTGGCCAAGAATCAATTAATTCTCTTACTAACATCCATACTTCTAATGAAAACAGGACCCCACTGCTTAGAACCTGCAGGGGAAAGTGAAAACATACGCTTGATGCTGAATCCCCCTTCCACGTCCCAGCCCCCTTTTACTACCTCTCACTAATCCATCACAGGCCAGGTGGATTTCCCAAGTCCCAGCAGTGAAAATGTCCAGGAATCCAAAGGTGTTTTTTATGTTGTGTAAAGCCCTGGGCTTTACACTTCAATGTTAGGTAAAGCTATAAACAAAACTCAAGCCTATTCATATGTGGTATTACTCCTTCTGTATCTTCCTACGAAAACACCAAGGACGACGCCACCACCAAGTCCCTCACGGCACCGGGGCAGGACGGTCCAGTCCCATCACCACCAGAGGCTACTCAGAAGCATAAAATGTCATATCGAGGTGATTCATTGTTGGAAATAGAGAGTAGTAAGTAACCTGCGATAAGGGAATTGCAGAAAAGATGAATTTTTTCTGACCAGCCAGAATATAATCAAGTATGCCAAAAGTAAATCATTTTGAGGTTGTGTCCTATAATCAAGAGAGATTCTACCAATGTTCAGTGGTTCCTAATAATAGCCTAGATCTGTGACTGTACCTTCGTCAGGCACATTACAATGAGTTGTCTAGATGCCGGACACTTTCACTTGACCCTGAGCCCCTTGAGGGCCCAACATAGATGTTGCGGGCATGCAGGAAGAATGAAAGGAAAGTTTAAGTAATGGCCGGAAGGGTCATGGTGGGGAACACCTTGGCAATCTCTACAGAACCATATCTTCTGAGGATATAAAGGGCCATCTAACAAACAGGAGGAGAGGCCGCAGGGAAGGACAGGGAGAAGCAACAGTTGGGGTACACTGTCAACAGTAAACAGCCCCTTTTGGAAAGGAGCTCGGAGTTGTGCTTGGGACAGGGCAATAAATGACAGAAAACCGTATTTATGTTCAACTAACATTTATCATGTACTCCACCACTGTCTTAGTCCATTCGGGCTGCTGTAATAAAAATACCATAGACTGGGCGGCTGAAATCCAAAATCAAGACACCAGCAAGCACACTAGGTGTCTAGCGAGAGCCAGCTTCCTGGTTTGCAGATGGCCACCTTCTCACTGTGTCCCCACGTGGCAGAAAGAGAGAGAGTTCTGTGGGGTCTTTTACGTAAGGACACTCATCCCATTCATGGAGGCTCCACCCTCATGAACTAATCACCTCCCAAAGACCCCGCCTCCTAACACCAGCACGCTGGAGTTAGGATTTCGACGCACACACTCTGCGGGGACACAATCATTCGGTCCATGACCACCGTCTTCCCAGGACTCCCTCATTGATAACCACTTCTCTTAGTCTTTCTAACTTCATTTCCCCATCTGAAAACAAGGATGATAATAACTACCTGGGAATTCTGTGAATCTTAAGGGTCCAAGGACTTACCCCTTCTTAGGTAGCGCTAGTGGGGAGTAGAATCTGGGGAGTCCCAGGGAATCCCAGCTCTGCCCATTTGCTAACTGTGGGAATGTAAGGAAGTTTCTTCATCTCTTTGAACTTCATTTCCCCACCTGAAAACAAGGATGATAATAAGTACCTGGGAATTCTGTGAATCTTAAGGGTCCAAGGAAGTCTCTCTCATAGTTTATGGCACTCAGGCACTCAATTAAAGAAAAAAAAAAACTATCGGATATGTGCTATCTTCTAGCAACCTCCTCCTGCTGTTACGGGGCTGGCAGCCATCAGATTCTGTAACACACAGGGTGGCCCAGAAGTGTTAAAAAAATAGGGATCACTGAAGTAGAGTATTTATGATCTAAATACCCAGACAGCAGCACGGTTGTCACTCAGTGAGTATTAGTTCTTTTCTTTCCTTCCTCAATTACAATAAAGTATTATTGCCAATTATGACGTTTTAGGGTCACAGAGTGGCGATTCGATGGAGCAAAAGCCTCACGGGCACACAAAAGCCCCGTCTCTCTTGAGATAATTCAGACCAAAATCTGGCCAATTTCATGTAAGATATACAAATAAAAGATATATGCGAAAGAAGCCTTTCTAATCTAATGCTCATCACTTACTTAAGTGATGGCGATGGTCTGCTGAGAAGAACTGGGGCAGCACAGGAAGGAGCTGCTGATGTCGTGGGGGAATCCTGCGGCGGGAAACACACAGGCACTGGAGACCAGAGACCCAGGTCCCTAACCCAGCCCTGCGTTTACCCCTCACAGACTGCAGGCAAGTTCCCTAGCCTTGCTTCGGTTTCTCAGCTTCTGTCTCTGTAGAATGAGGTCACTAATGTATACTTTGCAAAGTTGTAGGGAGAGTTAAATGAAATGAGGCCCAACAAGCCTCCTCTTGAATGTTTCTTATAAGGGCATAACACAAGTTTATGCCATATCATCAATGATTAGCTCATTCCGTGCATTATAACATAGGCTGACGATATACTTAGGGACAATGCATATCACCATACTGGAAGTAATGTGTCTGAGAGAATTAAAGACATCTGGCAATGGTCTCAACTGACCTCCTATGAGATAAGCTACTAGAGCTCAAGGGAAATGGCTCGTGTGACTTTACACCGTCCCCCCCCACCCCACCCCCACCCCCCAGAATGTGGAACACAGCACTGGCCACGTAGCAGCGCTCAGTATTTGTGGAAACTGGTCAGTTTGTCTCAAAACATTTAGATCTTTCATATTATTAGTTCTACATGGCATCCCCAAAATAAATCATAGAGTCTCAATATTTATAAGACACATCTTGTCCAGTGGTTCACATTTTGAGTTCTTTTCCTTTTTCTTTTTTGTTAATTAATTTTTTATGGTGACATTGGTTAAGGAAATCCAGTAAGTTTCAGCTGACACCTTGAGTTTTTCAACTCTTGAATTTCCAAAGGGATCTACAGAGGCAAGAAATTTGGGAACCATAAGGTCATTCGTCCATTCCTCTTACTAGCTCTCCCTCCGCCCGGCTGGGCAGCGCAATGAGCAGAATCACCAAACAGTGTCACAGGACCCCAGATATGCCATTTTCTATCTGTGGAACTGTGCACATGCATCGGCATCTCCTCAAAGTCAGATTATTATTCTGCTCTTATCCAAACTTACTGAATTGAAACCCAAGGGCTGGATCTATTATTTCTATTATTCCAGGGATAATTGTAGTAGTTTCTGCTTCTGGTTGAATTTGGCCTGGCAGAACCATTTTTAAGTGTAAGTTAAAAAGGCAGTGAATACAGGTCTTTGAAGCATTCCTTCCAATCCAACTCACAAAGGAACATTTCCTTGTCCCCGCTCAAGCTTCTAAAATCCCCTGCACTAGAGAAAGATTCATTCTCAAGGTTAAGACATTGTCCATCTGCCATCCTCTCGCTCACTGTCAACAGTCAGTCTCTTGGCTTACGAGTTTCCATGATAAAGCAACAGGTAGATTCTTCAAGTGTTTGAAGGCACTGGGCACTTCTTGGTCTACCGACCTTGAACTTCTTTCTCTCCACCTGGAACTGTTGCCTACCCATCATAACTGCTATTGTAATCCCCTCTCCACTTTGCCCAGACTCCTACTTCTTATGCTACAGGTCCCCTTTGCTCCAGAAAGCCCTCCCCGCCTTCCTGTCTGTTCTCTTAGCATCTGTTTGTTTGCTATAAACAGTCAGTTTATATCCAATGAAACAAGTGCTGCTTATGACCGTGCATGCCCCATTACACTATGAGCCTCGGGTGACCGGGCATGTATCTGTCTTATTAGTCATTGTTTCTCCAGTGCTCGCCATGACCCCACTTACCACTCACAGCAACCACGCCCATCAACTTCCATCTTGAAAGTATCTCTCTACCAGATTCTGTATATTTAATAAAAACTTATTTTGCTCTTTGTATTAATCAGTGACATAAAGAAACGTATACCAACCCCTGACCGGCACAAATTAGGCTCCTTCGGTCATAAGCAATAGAAACTATGATTATGACAATGTACTGGCAGGGTATCTGGTGGCTCAGATACTGGGGATCTAAGTCTAGAAACCTGGATCTGGCGGGTAGGAAGGGGTGAGAGGGTTTAGATTACTATTTACAATCTTAGCTCGGTTCTGCCTCTGGGAACTCTGGGCACCGAACATTTCCAGCCTTTTTCTCATTTTGCTCAAAATGTCAATTCCGGAACAGCTTGTGCCATGACCCCAGCCCTTGGCTAGGGGAAGATAGGACATCTTGAGTACCGGCCTCACCAAACTATATTAAATGGGGAGAGATAATTTCCCCCAAGGAAACTAAAGAACCATTACTAAAATAGGTACTAGATGCTGGATGGCCAAAGATTTCTTACTTTAATAAAATATGCAGTGTTACCACAGCCAGTCAATTAACTATAAATTTAACATTTTTTGTTAGCCCGAGCAAACATATGATGGATAATCTTCTTGAAACAAAAACATTTTAATGTACATTAAGCTTGGAAAAAGAATAACTCAAAACATATCCACGCAAACAAACAAAAAGAGTCACTCAATAGGATGTAAGCACAAAACAACTCCATTCTTGCCCTTCACTGAGCGATTTCTGCCCACACTCTCTAGGATGAACTCTGAGAGGCTTGCTTCCATATGTGTGTCAGGCACCCTTTGATTAGTCACTTTTAGAACCAAGGAAAGCCTCCACTCAGTACCTAAAATTCCTTTCCAAAGTGATAAATGAAACCGTGCACTTCACTGAAAGTTCCTGCCTCCATGAATTAGCTTTGCTCCTGGTGGGGAGCCTGCAGGGGTCAGGGGTGGCAGGGTTGGTGCCTAACCAGGTCCGCTGCCTTTCCCTTCCTCGCTCCTAGCTGGGCAGCCTAGATTTAAGAATCCTTCAGGGCTGAAGCTTGAAAGTGGGACTGGGGGGGCAAGCTACTGGGGAGAAAGAGAAGCCCCAGAAAAGCTTACGTGGCTGCTACTGTCAAGAGCTGCTCGAGTGTTCTGTGAATGTGGGTGATTGATTCCCCTGCTGACTTTCTCTCACGGGGCGACACCTACAAAACACCCACACCTGCAGCTCTCTTGACTGACAAGGCAAAGGCTCCACTCAGCTGTCTTCTTCCTGACATTCCTATCAGCTTCTGCATCCAAAAGAGCACCTCCAGCTTCTTCCTGGCAGGATGCCATCTTGGCTGAGCTCCCTTCAGTGGCTTATAGTTAGTCTATAGGGCACCTCTGCCTTGTCATCAGCGGAAGCCCAGCCTTCTCAGAACTGTCAGCTCAGTGAAGGGGTGCCATAGCACTCCTGTGGATCAACAATGTTGATCCAAAGACATTCTCCCAATGTCTTCGATCCCAATCTTTTTGAACACTTAAGTGAATAAGATAGGCTTATAGAAACTTCATGTGCAAGTCCCACAAAAGTAGCCTAGAACCTGACTTTGGAATATGAGGGTACTTGCCATCTATTCTTTTGTTCTGAGTCTTTGAAAGAGTCCCATTTTTTTTTGTTGATGTACAAACATCT
>NW_006436810.1:8723802-8742775 GCF_000325575.1 Pteropus alecto
GAAATTGTTGAAATTGTTGTTACATATATTTACCACCAAAAAAAAAAAAAAAAAATGAAGGTCTGAGCATGAGAAACTCGCTCATTTCAGTTGGATTCTAACTCTAAATTCTCTAAGTATGGAAATTGCTACTATGTGAAAATTATTTTTGGTTAAAGATAAATTTCCAAATTCCAATAGAAAAAAAGAGGAAATTATACTCACCAAATTCACCTCAACCTTAAAAGGGAGTGGTGGGAAATGGATTCAGGTGACTAAAGCAACATAATTCTTTTTCTCAGAAACCAGGCTGTCAGGGAGCTCTTTAATTTATTCATTTATTGACTGTGAAAACCACAGCTAAATGTCTGAGGTGCAGCTTCTCATCCAGAAAGCTCAATCATACGGTGTGAAGACACAGTGAAGCGATATTTTCTGCTGGGGGAAGGAGGGCAAAGGAACTAAGTTTCAAACGAATTTTTGGAAGTAAGCGCAACTTGGCGAGGAAGACTTACAGCCTGAAACACTGAGACTAAAGCCTCGAATGTGGGTGATTAAGTGGCTGTGTTATTTTTAAGGAAGTTTCGGGAGACGGTAGATATGAGATCGCGGGAATTTGGCTAACCATAAACCCTGAGGTTTTACCACCTGGATCATGTAGACGACTGGCTGCTTACAAGACTTAATTGACACTGAATATTTCACAAGTCTCATTTCAAAACATAAGTGTGTTAAGGCCACGATTCTGTGACATGTTGTACCTGCCACTCCTCAGTGCAAAGCCAGTTTAAAAGAGGCAGTTATTGGAAGTAAAATGGGCCACAGAGAGAAAGTGGAAAACGCAGGCTTGTGACAACAATACAGAATCAGGCCTGCCCAAAGGAAAAAACACTTGCAAAGTTTCCAGCAAACACACATCAGCAATCTCTGCTTCTTGCTGAAGTCTCTCATGCCCTACATCACCTCTGCTAAATTGTTTTTATCCCAGCTCACTACAGAAAAATTAAATTCTGAGAAGAGGTTTCCTTCTACGTGAGTAATGTTAATTATCCTCGGCTGCAAGTGGGGGTGGGGGCTGCACTGACTGACGGTTGTATCTGGGGAGCATGGCCTCTCAGGACAGCAGGCAGGATTTGTAGTCTGTCCCTTCGCAGTGTCAGCTGGTTTGGCCTTTTGCCGGGGAGTGGCTCTGCCAGCTCACACCACGTTGACAGCATAACTCACCAGCCTCACTCACCTTGGAAGTCTCACATGACCCTTTTTCGTGTGTCCACTTCCTCACAGACCATGCTCTGTTCTGTTCGTTTTGGCCACAGTTCTCTTTTCGTTAGGGCTGCATGTATATTTTTGGACTGAAAACGGCCTCTGCCTTCCTTAACCCTGTTTTCTCTCTCCCTCGGGAATGTGCGCTCTGCAGTGGCTGTCCGGACAGTGTCTGGCCTCACTGCTGGTAGACGAGAGAATCTCGCCTCTGGGAGCTGTATTTCAGTTTCCTGCACCTGATTTAGCCTTTAACCCATGTCCCATTTAGGGGAGGGGAGAAAAAGGCGCAGCTCGCTGCCAGAGTTAATTTAATTTTACATAAACACGTTCTCTGAGGCTGAAGCAAATCTGACTGGTTTTCAATGTGAAAATAAAACATAAAAACTGTTCTTGGAGTTATTTTGAAACAGAACTTGTCTCTAATCCTCATGTAACAGAAATGTAGACATAAATCGGATTCATCAAATGAATCTTCAGCTAACAACTATTCAAGCACGATGTTAACATCATGTGTAGGAATGCTATGTTTTTTAGGATTTGACATTTTCAGCGATCAAGAATTACTATATTTTGTAAATGGAAATAACACTACTAAAAACAGAATGCTGTAAATAGAATGATGTCATTTGTTTCCAAAAACTATCGATATACTAGAGCGATGCGAAAATAATAAGACTAAGCTATTTCATGGCAAACTCTGGGAGCAAGGTTAGGACTGTAATCCGCGAGTTATCTCACGGTAAACACTGCAGCCACAAGCACCATCAGCAAGTATTCTTGGGGCAAATGGGAAATGGGTTAACACGATTTGAGAACGTAAGTGGGAGATGTAATTTAGAATATAAGTTGGATTTGAATTCCCATTCCATCATTTACTACTTAACTCGATTGAGTGACTTAACCTCTCTAAGATTCCATATTTACTTTCTATAAAATAGAGCGATAAAAGAATCCCCCAAAATCACTGAGAGAATAAAATGATAGAGTGTCAAATATCAACAACAGATTAATACGTAAATGGAAGGTCAATTTCCTAATCACTCAAGGCTTTTCACTATATTGCTGGCCTTGGGAATTCTTTGAAAGATTTTATTTTATCATTTGGTTTTCTTTTTTTTTTAATTTTAGTAAACGTCGGTACCATCTTATATTTCCACCAGCAACACCAGTTGCCCTACATATTGGTCAACATTGGTACTGTCATTTATTTTACGTTTTAGCCACGCTAATAGATGTGCAGCGATATCTCATTTTGGTTTTAATTTGCATTTTACTGATGACTAATAATGGCAGCCTCCAAGATGGCCGTCAATGTTCTCACCTTCTAGTAGCCACACCCCTGTGTAATGGACTGAACTCCATGACCTGCTACTAATGAAGAGACCACTGCAAAACTGATAGGATCTCCCTCCTGCAACGAGGTTACATCTCGAGCTGCCCCTTCCTTCCCCACTCTTAAAAGATGCCAGGGAATGTTCTCAGGCATTATCCTTTTATGTATTTCCTGTGTCCCACCACACACACACCCCCGCCCGGCCCCCGCTCCTCTTTATTTTCACCTCCCTTTCTGGAACTCAGAAGTTAGAACCTCTTATTTTAGCGTCCGTGTGTAACTTCTTTTAAACATTTTCAATCTGTTTGTTTCTCTCTGCTGCATCCTAGATCATTTCTTTGACTCTTTCTTCCAGTTCATAATTCCATCTCCAGTTGTGTTTACTCTGCCATGAAACTTATAGTGTTTTTAATTACAAGGACTTTCGATTCCAAAGTTCTATTCATTCTTTTCTTTTAAATTTCTTGCTCTTTGTGCAGGTTGTTTAATCCGTTATTTCTTTAAACATTCGGAGAAGTTATTTTCTGTATCTGATCATTCTAACATCTGAAGTAGTTTTATATCTGCTTCTACTATATGCCGTTTCTGATAGCTTGCCTTTACTGTGCTTTGTGCCCTTGTTACTTTGTAATTTTTGACTGTTTATTCATATTCCTTAGAACTTTATCTTTGGAAATTCTTTGAGGCCTGAGTTGAAGATGACTTCTCCCAGAGAGGATTTCCATTTCTTTTGCCAGATGCCTGCAGACCAGTCAATCCTGGATGACTTTAACCTCCTTTTGCCTTTAGGAATCACCAGGTATTGTAAATAATTTTGGCAATAAATATGTATAAAAGCAGGCTCATAATTTTGAATTCTTAAGAAATATTTATTATCCTGTATTCACTCCAAGATTCAAGAGAGGCAATTTTTCTTACGGTTCCTCTCTTACACTTTCAGCCCAGGTCTGGACATATTTCCAGTTAATCATTACCCTCAGGACAAAGCCCTTTGAGTTTCGGCTTTACGCATGGGACTTCTAATTAGACACTCGTGGGTGGGTTCTGGCTTTGTCAAATGTTACTGTCTCCGCAAGGCTTGGAAAACCACGCTCAAGTTCACTGGGTTTCACTAAAAACATTCAAGGCAACAGGTTGATTCAGTGCTCTTCCTACTTCCGCAGGTTAAAGCTTATGGTTTCTGAGTGTCCCTACCTTCTTGCTAGCTCGCTGATGCATTTGAAAATAATTTTTAAGTAGTTTCAGAGGCAAAAGCAGTACAGTATCAAGTCGAGCATGCTGCCATAAATAAAAATGTTCCTTTAATTTGTGTAGGTTTCTAACAACGTGAAATTAATCTGACTATGTTCAACCACGTCTCTAGCAAAATAACTCAGAGTTTTTTGCCTTAGTCACTTCAGGCTGCTATAAGAGACTACTATAAATTCAGTGGCTTAATCAACAGAAATTTCCTTCTCAAAGTTTGGGAGGCTGGGAAGTCCAAGATCAAGGTGCCTGCAGATCCTATGTCTGGTGAAGGCCCTCTTTCTGGTTTGCAAATGACCATCTTCTTGCTGGGTCCTCACATGGCAGAGAGCAGAGAATGATCATCTCTCTCAAGTCTCTTCTCATGAGGGCACTAATCCCATTCCTGAGGGCTCCACCCTCATAACCTAATCACCTCCCCAAAGTCCCACCTCCTAACACCATCATCTTGGAGATTAGGGTTTCAACATATAGAACATCAGTCAATAGAAGGCTTATTGTTTTCCATTGATCTTTATATTGTATGATCTCAAGCAGTTTATATATAGCCCTAAATGAGGAGGACGCAAAAGGGAAAGGGGAAGTTGATTATGCTTTCTTGTCAACTGAAATAAACTTTTCGAGAAGATACCACTTCTACTTCTTAACTTCATCCCATATCCATCACCACAAAATGGACTATAAAAATATTGTCGGACATCCCTAACTTGGATAGAATGACCCTGAATTCCTCTACTTTGCTCAAGATGAATCTACCTAAGAAAATAAACAATGTATTAGTCTACACATCTTTAGGCAGCTTTACAAGAAACCTGGCTATCCAAATATTCCAAAAGCCCATTTAGGTTATAGTATCATGGAGATTTAGAGCTAGTTTAGGGAAACTTCTTTCCACAGCCTAATAAAACACACAGAAATATTGTTAATTTATGATTTAAACTGAATTTCTCCTTCTATTTTAGGTCACATCTTTGATTTGGCCATTTATAATTTTTATGTGCTATTTGTGCACTTTATAGCCCATTGGAAGCCTGTTGTATAATACGCACAGTGCATTTATGTCCAATTTACAAGTACTACTATTTTAATTAAATGAAGAGGTTAATAGTTTTATATATTTGATTTTATGGCACATATTCTGCATACCTATTACTTATTTGGTACTACATTCTGGATCAGAAATGTGACCCCCAATTTTAATATGGTTCCCATGGGAAAATACAGCTTGCTTTATGACAGTCACTTGATGACAACAATTTCTAGAAGTGAATTACTGTCTACCTATAATTTACACAATCAAGTTTATGGATAATGGAATTAGACCACATAGCTTGTGCGCTATAATTCCAAGGGCAGTGTCAACAGCAGTAGAATTTTGACAATTTTCCATTGGAAAACTAAGATTTTATGATAATTTGGTGGAGAGGGAATTGAAAAGAACGCATTTAATGGAAGATTACATATGCTTAACTAATGTGATTTAAAATGATCTCATTTCACTAATAAAGATGCTGAATTTGCCATTTTATAGCAGGCTATCTGTCTCCTAGGGAATAGCAATATTGGTAATTATTTTTTTAATAGGAGGACTGAAAATTTGTTTAATAATACAATCTACAAAATGATTTAAGAAAAGGAATAATAACGATTCAGATATTAATCTGTTTTAAAGTAGAGAAGGTACATTAGAGATTTAGGATGTTGGTAAATGTAAAACATGAGGTCTCGTGGAAAAGGAGGTAATATGAAAATAAGCAGAATCATCATTTGTTCAAAGGAATTAAGTCAAATGTTGACATAGCATTAAATACTTCCAGAGGTTTGTATTTGATCTTATATCGCTTATTGTATCCATAATCCTAGCAAAAATTTCTGTCACCATTTAATATTAACAAATCATTGAAGAAATATAGTGGCCTGTTATGGTAATCCATGTTTGCTTAGTCAGCTGCAAAGTCCTTAACGTGCAGCATCTCCAGGAGTAGGTGGTTATGGATGAGCTATATGTTCTTTGAGAAGCAGCTTGGCCTCAAATAGTAATAAGCTTAATCTGGTGATATTGGCAACAGGTCACAATCACAACAGAAATAATTAAAACCCGTTGTGACCATCTAATTATCACTTACTTTGATTATTACTGCTCTCCATACTCCTAAAATAAGTCCTGTGAGACGTTCTCATTTAAGCCTTGTTAATGGCTAACTTAACATTACCAATAAGTAAGTTTACCTGCCTCTTTGAGTTCATGAGCTGCCTGGTAATGGAGGTATTCAAGAAGGAGCTGGAGGATCTTTAGGGTCACTTTCAATACTATGCTTCCCATTCTCTGAAGGAAGGTGTACGTGACAATTAGCTAGAGTTGGAGATGCCTGGATGGCTGGAGAGCATAGGACACAAAGAGTAATCAGGGATGTGGATTGCCACTTCAAGTTGAAGTAAATTCAGCCTGAAGATGCTGCTCTCGCCAGCAAAACATTCACCCATGTGATATAAGGCAAAAAACAATGGTCCAAAAGTAAGGATTTCTAAGTTCAAGTCCCAGCTTTGCCACTAAATAATTAATTGTATGCTCTTAAGCAAGTTTCTTCGTCTTTCTGGGATAATTTAGGATTCAATAATCCTTCCCAGCCCCCACCTTTTGCCTACTACTTGCCCGTTTAGAGTAAAGCAACCTATTTCACATTTCTCAAGGAGACATTTGTCCACATCGAGGCTCACCATTTCTCTCAGTAGAGAACGCAGGGAAGGCATTCAGATACACGACCAGCCCACAAAGACTATTACAATCTAACCCAGAGATCAGATGGTTCTTACCCAGCGGCAAGTAAGAATGAACCTGTCCAATGCTAACTCTAAACAGTCCGAGGCTCCCTTCTCCCGAAATCCAATGCATGCTTTATAGTCCTTACCTGGATGGGCAATCGAGCAGCGGTTTATCCAGTCGACATCCTCCTCCACCTTTAAATCGTTTCTGTCTTAAATCGTTCTCGAGCAAGCTCCAGAACTGCTTGCTCCCTCTCGGTCTCACTCCCCCCTCTCCCCTTCAGGCGTCTTCACGGCCCCGCTTCCCGTGTGCCTACGTGCTGGGGGCCCCTGCTCCCTCCTGGCTTCTCTCACTCCCGCTCTGCAGCTTTCTGAGCAGCTGCATCCACGCTTGGGCCTCGGGTACCATCATCACATGCTGACGGTACCAAAGTCAGCAGCTGCAGCCGACACCTCGCTCCAGAACGTTACACCCTGTAGTCACTGGCCCTCTGGACGTCTCCACCTGAACGTCCCACAAACGTTCTCAAACCTCACGTGTTCAAACTCAAGTCCGAGGGGGCGCGGTCAACATCTCTGCCGCGAGCACGTCGGCCGCGAACACTTTCGCCGTATCACTAGTTGGCCGTAAGGCGATTTTGCCGTAAAAGATAAAATAACTGGCTGGCAGTTTGGCTTATATTTGGCGGACTTCACGTATTTTGTCAGTTTGGTTTTCCTTCTCTATTGACCAAGTTCTTACAGTACTCCCCTTTTTATATTATGTAAATCTTAGCTGTCGTAATGGTCTATACAGTGACAAGTAGACTCAGTGGCTTTAAAATAGCGGGTGATAGTAACTAGGTATAAAGCCAGATTGCACACTATACTAGAAAATGATCGCATAGCAGTTTGCAAATCCTTCGGTGGGCCGGTCATCCCTCCCACCCATCAAAACCAAAAGTTTACCAAGCTGTGGGAAATATTAGAGAAGCAGTAACTGATTCACAAGTCTTCAAGAGCATTGATTAACAACTTTTTAGTTGGAAACGAATACCTCTATTAAGGAAGACGTTTTAGCAAAAAAGAAAAAAAGTGTGATGCCAAACAAGACAAATCAACAAGCAAAAAAAAAGCATAATGCTATGAACAAAAGACTGTTAAAATAATGTATTTTCATTTTTGCAATAAAGTTTTTATTAATTTTGTCATATTATGTCCTTTTTATTTTCCATTCTTTTATCTTTTATGGCCAATTAGTTATGCAGCAAAAATGCCTGAAGCAAATTTGCTTGTGGCAAAAATGTTTACTATAAACCTACCTAGACCCGTTCAAACTTGAACTCACTTTGGCCCCTCCCACATACACACACATACCAACTACTCCTCCCTTACGTCATTCGTTAAATACCCAAACCAGAAAGTCCGCATCATCTTTTACTTCTCCCTCTCTCTCACGCCCATTTTCCATCAGTTGTAATCATGTCAACTTACCTATCCAGGGGAATCGGAAAATCCCCAGGTAAGCCAGTGCCCCTGAGAAGAAATTGTGATGCTTTGCCCATCTGAGAGGCCATCGATAAGCTTTACAGTGTGTCAAAGAAAACATTTTAATGGTGGTGTGATCTGTGTATTAGGGAAAAGATGAATGACATTCATTCGTAATAAATGTTTAGGGATGATGGAGTAACAGTGTGGAATATGTTCTTTAAAGTCTTCTTTTGAAATATTCGAATTATATGTCTTGCAAAAATGTGTATCTAATATTGGCGAATGTAATAAGTTACTTCTAGAAGCCCCAGAAATAACATCTGTTGTTAGATGATAAGGCATCAGTTACAATGCCCCAGAGCCCTAATAAGCAGCTAGAAGGCAGTCAAGTGGAGTTTGCCTGAAAAGCCTGGTTGAGGGAAAGGCTTGTCTCCTCCCTGTTGGAGGCTTATCCAGACTTTCAGAGCCCCTTTGAATCTCAAACACTTGGCTCGCTCACTTCAAGCAGAAGTTGCATCATCCCACCGTCCGAGACCTTCCTTCCTAGACTACTTGGAGCAAAGAAGCCATATAGGGGGTGATGGCAATAAAATTCATGAAAGTGAAACGACACTATTGCTTACTGAATTGTATTTGCTGTGACCGAAAACTCTTAAAGGGTGTTGTAGATCAAATTGTGTCCCCCAGAAAGATATGTTTGAGTCCTAACCCCTGGTACCTATGAATGTGACCTTACTTGGAAATGGGCTTTTCCAGATGTAATCAAGTTAAGATGAGGTCATACTGGAATGGAGTGGGTCCTAATCTTATGAGTGGGGTCCTTTTAAGAAGAGAGAAATTTGGACGCAGAGACACAGGGAAGAATGTCAAGTGAAGACAGAGGCAGAGATTGGAGTGATATGTCTGCAAGTCAAGAACACCACAGATTACCAGAACTTACTAGAAGCTAAGAGAGAAACAGAGAGCAGATTCTTCCTTAAAACCTCAGAGAAAGACTTCATTTTGAACTTCTGGCCTCCAGAATACCTTTCTGTTGTTTTAAGTTATGGTGGTGCGATCTGTGTATTGTTACAGTTATGGTGGTGTGATCTGCACTTTGTTACAGCAGCCTTAGGAAATGAAAACAATGAGGAATTCCTGGATGAGACAGAAACCAGAGCCCAAAGGGAGGCTCTCCAAAACTTCCACCACAGATTTAAATGGCAGCCTAATCGATACATTGTATCTCAAATGGCTCTCTGATTCACCCGCTTCTCCCAACTAGGCCATCATGCCATCTTGGCTGGATTTCTTAAGAGTCTCCAACTGGCCTACCTACCCCAGCCAGCAAGGGAGAGAGGAGACCCTAACAGTAATTATGAGAATTATGTTCCTGACACTGTCTGAGGCAGTTCGCATAGTGTGTAAAAGTGCAGGCAGAATCCCAATGAAGAGCTTAATCCTCCTTTAACTTAATTTTCGCAAGAGTCCTCTGGGATGGGTAGTACTATAACTACTTCAGGGCATTTGGGGAATGCAGTCCAGAGAAGTGGAGCCTATAAGGTCACACAGCCAGAATTTTAACTCAGACCTGGCTAACTCACTCTTTACTGTGATACTGTATTGTAGAAAGGATGTGGGGACCACAGTTCGGGGCTTGAAGGAGCAAACAGAACCCTAAAAGAGAGGGAGCACCCATCTTGAACAGTTTTTTGAAACTAGGAAGAGGCATCATCTTTATCTCTCAGTGAAGATGCTGAAATCTGAGATTTGCCTCAGGTCCCAGTGTGAATCAGAGCTTGGACCAGAAACACTCCTTTCTGCGTGTTCTCTTCGTCTACCAATCACTGCTTGTTTCTTCTTCAGGCCTCCTGCGGTCTGGGCTGTGAGTAGAGCCTGAAGGATCCCGGGGCCCAGCCAACTGCTGACAAGCTGGATCTCCAGGGGTGAACCAAGGCAAAGGCTTGTTCCCTCACTCGACAGCCAGAGTGATCTCAGTAACTTTCCCAAGAGTGCAGTGAGAGTTAATGTTTATAAAGTGCTCTGAAAACCTCAGATAAAAGCCTTCAAATGGCATTAATGGAACCCACTCTGCAGGCCCCACGTCTCACTTGAACTTGATGGATATGCATCCCTCTTGCTCAGTAGGTGGACTCTTTGCTTCAGATGAATTGAGCTCATTAATTAGAATCCTGCCTGTAGTTTACTGTGAAAGATGCTCAGTGATTACTGTAATTAGGACCCCGAGCCAAGCCCCATACCATCTCACTGTAAACATATGGGGGAGGGGGGGAGGCTGTCTCCTTGAACCCATTGTGCCCATAGTTGCTAAATTCAAGCCCATTATCTTGCACAGACAGGCAGCCGAGGCGCTAATAAAATGAGCTCGCTGATTTCGATGGTGCATTCTTAGACAATTGGTGTGTGAGCACAATAGAGATGAATGCATTGCTTAATAGTGCTTCCCTATTTCCAGACATGAGCTCAATTCTGGACCTGTAACACCTCTATACATCATTTCCGTTCAACATCTAATAGACATTTTAAAGCAAAACCAAGCTTCTTTACCCATTCACCATCAAGGAGTTAGTTAGCTATAAAAGCTGCAATACCTTTAAGGCAATCCTTCACAAAACTGGCTGCCCATTAGAAGCCTCTAGGGAGCTTTTAAAAATCCAGATGCCCAGGCCTCAGGCTCAGGAATGCTGATTCATTTGGTCTGAGGACCAGGCATCAGTACATCAGTATTTGTGTGTATGTTGACACTTTTCTTTCTTTCTTTCTTTTTTTTTCTTCCTTTCGTTCTTTCGTTCTTTCTTTCTTTCTTTCTTTCTTTCTTTCTTTCTTTCTTTCTTTCTTTCTTTTCTTTCTTTTCTTCCTTCTTCCAAAAATCTCTGTGCCTGGTTCTGTGAAGTTGAGAAGACAGTAATACAATACCAACTACAGAGCCTTCCTTCTTCCTTCCTTCCTTCTTCCTTCCTTCCTTCCTTCCTTCCTTCCTTTCTTTCTTTCTTTTTCTCTTTCTTTTCTTTCTTCAATAGACTATTTTTTTCTAATAGATTATTTTGTTTAGAGCAGTTTTACAGGAAAACAGCAGAGTCCAGAGAGTCCCCACACACCATGTAGGAAAAAATATATATATATTAATACTCTGAATGATTCAAATGTGCAGGCAGGGCTAAGAATTCCATTTTAGTGCAGTCATTACCTACACAGCTGGAATTCAACAGCCTTTTAAAAATAAATTCTGATCAAACCACAGCCCGAACTCTTCCAGGTTTTCTCAATACTTTTCCTTAATGTAACAGAGCAACCTCAAGAATGTGATTGGCATTCATTCAAATGAAGATGACTCTGCTCACCATCCTGGTTTGTATCTCCAGATTGTACAACAAATGGTCTTATCAGTTATTACAGGTCTTGGAGGATTCTCTTCCTTGTTAGATTAAAAGGAATATAAATAGATATGACAAGCAGTGGCAATCTAGAACTCTTTGGCATGGTTGATGATTTGCGGAACTTAAGGGAAATTAACGTATTGCTTCTGTAAAAGAGTGATTTGAATATTTTTTAACATTAGTAGTCATGCTGGAAAGGTAATGAAATAGAGTGAAGACAGCAATCCATTTGATGAAGAATAGAAAATATGAAGAGATGTTTTACAGTACCCAGAAGGAAGCTACACACTTAACCAAGTCTTTTGGGTCCATAATGATTCATACAGCCATCTTTTCATTCAACAAATATTTATCGAGTGCTTACTACATTTCAGGTTCTAGGTGCTATGGATAAACAACGAATCAAACAGATAATAAAGCTGCTCTTATAGAGTTTATATTCTGGTGGCCTATGGAAACAATAATAGAAACAGAGCCACTTCAGAATGCAGCTGGAGCCATGCCGGAGGAGCTGCCTTACGTATCGGATACCTCACCCCTTGAAATGTTAAACACAGGGCAAAATAACCTTTGGACTGAGCATAAACAATCTTGTTTCCCAAAGAACCGCTTGCAAAGATAGTAAGAAAACAGTCATGATGACTACTAGACTGATGACTACTATACTGAAAATTAAAAACATTCTTTAGAATTAACATCACTGTGTTTTGCCATCTGCACCAATAGGAATGCCCTCCTTCTATTGATGTAATTGTTCCCCTTCCCTTTCTCATAAATGCCCGTTGCCTTTGTCTCCTATTTGGAACATTATCTGGCTTTCTGCCTGAATTAATGATTCCCTAATGGCTATTCTTATTCATCTCAATAAACGCTTGTTTGCCTCTCACTTTGAAAGGCCTTTTTATTTTAGGTTAGCACACATTAGAATATATGCTCTTCCATTTATTCAAATACTGTTAAAATTGTCTAACAACAGTTGGATCTTTTTGGAAATGTAGTAACGTGCTATGTAATTTCTACACGTTATTAATGTTGATATCAGTATGGCCTTTCACTGCACTGAATTTTGACTTTAGAGAAAGTCAGTATGCTTTGATCTTGATGTATTATAACAATTGGATTGTTAAAAGTATAAATCGTATGAAGTATAGAAAAGCAATGAGTCAGGTTTATTCATAAGGGTAATAGCTTATGGGTATGATGGGTCTATTTAAACTGATCAACATATTTCAGAATCTTGTTAGGAGGAAATGGTATCCTTTTTTACTGAAGGGCACTGGTATCTATCAGCTAGCTTATGCTGTATAACAAACCTACCTGAAATGAAGTAGCTTAAAAACAACCAGCACTTTATTTAACTTACAATTCTGTGAGTCAGCTGGGAGTTTCTTCGAGACGGACTCAGCTGATCTCTGTTGAGCACTGTCATGTGCTATGGCCATCTGGTAAGAAGGCCTCGCTCTCGTGACTAGCGGTTGGCAGATGGGTTGGTCTAGGGCCCTCCAGCTGGGATGGCTCATCTCTTCTCTATGTGGCCTCTCATCCTCTAGTAGGCTAGCCCGGACTTCACATGGTGGTCTCGGGGTTTCAAAAAACAGAAAGAGAGAGTGAGTCTCAATGCTCAACTAGTCTGAGACTGCGTACCATTGACCAAAGCAACTCACATGGCTAAGCCCTGAGTCAGCTTGGGAGGGGACTGCTAAAGCGTGGAGAAGAAAATTATTGTGGCCATTTCTGTAAACAATCTACCCCAATATTCCATTGCTAGAGTACTGGTTTGTAGGTGAGAATCTCCCAGAAATTGCTATTTTATAAAAGAAGTCCCTCCTTTGTTACCCATACGCACTCAGCTCTAGTCGGTCCCATCGAAAGCAGCCCAGGGAGATGTCACCCGCTGCATCGCTACCCTTCACGCAGTTCCGGGATCCGGAGGCGCACACTTCCGTCATCCCTGGGTTATGCTAAGGTCCACCTCTCAGGGCCATGCTTTTCTATCCTGCAATGGCTTCATAACTATCACGTACACCCTTAACCTCCATGGGGAACAAGCCCCTTAAAAGAAGAGAAAGATCTTTGTGATACTAGTGTGAATGCCTCTCTCCCAGGACTCAAATCCAAACTATCTTCCCCTTACTTAAGCCAAAACTATGATTGAATTATTATTAGAACCACTGGTAGGGATGGGAGACTCAGAAATTATAGGGAGCAGGTCATGAAAGATGCTCAGGAGAGAGAGAAGAATATGCTACCTCCTGAATAGACCCAGAATGGAGCTCTTTCCTCAGAGACGAGAGAGAGTGTAATTAGGAGCCAGAGTCTCGTCTACCATCTACGTTTCCTTATTTAGAATCTGATAAAATTTATTAAAAATCGTGTTTTATCTGGGCTTTTGCAAATCAAGTTTGAATATAATCGCCATGAGTATCTTTGTGCAGGAGGTAGTATATCTAGTAGTTAGGATAACGGACTTCCCTCAAGGTCTGCTTCTACTTATTACTTATTACCTGTGTAACCTTGAACAAGTTAGCCTATGGAAGCCTCAGTTTTTCCAGAGATACAAAACCAATAGATATAAATATGGATATAGATACAGATACTTTATATATGTGAGTATCATCTATCTATCTACCTATCATCTATCATCTATCTATATATCATCTATCTATCTTATCTATGTACCTATCTGAGAGAAAGGGGGCCCAGATTTTAAGGAATTAGCTCTCACAGTTGTGGGAGCTGGCAAGTTTGAAATCTGTAGGGCAGGCTGACAGGCAGAAATTCTGACAAAAATTGATGTTGCTGTCTTGAGTCAGAGCTCCACGGGGCAGCAGGCGAGGCTCTCAGGAAGGGTTTTTATGTTGTCCACTTGAAAATAATTCTTCTTTCAAGGGGAGGCCTCAGTCTTTGCTCTTAAGGCTTCAACTAATAGGGTGAGGCCCACACAAATTATGGAGAGTAAGCTGCTCTATTCAATATATGCTGATTTAAATGTTAGTTACACCTTAAAAAGACCTTCACAGCAACACCTAGACTAGTGTTTGACCAAACCACTGAGCACCATAGCCTAGCCAAGTTGACACATAAAATTAACTATACCATCCATTAAAGGGGAAAAAAATAGTACATATGTCACAGAATTGTGACTTAACAAAGCATACAAAGCAGTGAGAACAGCTCCTGGCCCTTGGTGGTCATCATCCTTACCCATACTCTATAGAAACAGACAGAAAAGGCTAGTCATCCATGTATATTAGGGCTCTCTAGTTTGGGGAGCAGAAGGTTTAGTGGGTTTATGATAGGCAGGTTGTTATGTTCCTTAGAAAACCAGAGCAGGGCATTTGGGGTTAGTATTGATATTTGTTTTCGGGGAAAAAAAAAACGAAATTTAAAAAGAGCTCTGATCCTTTAAGACTGAACTATTGCTTTAGAGACCCACCATCACCTAGCAACAGGAAGATAATACCTTCTCTCCTCCAACAGGTAAACCTCTGGCTTATCTAATTGAAATTTCAGGCTTCCTGCCACACTCCTCAAAAACTATCACTTTAAAAGGATCAAACCGTACAAGCCAAACAAAGTCAGATTTGAATGTGCTACTTTTCAAACGGCAGGCTAATGAGATGTTCATTGGGAGAAGAGATTTAAAGCTTTACATCTCATAATTTAAGTAGCTTTGTTCCATGGACATTCACTAATTATCACAAAAAGTGTGTGCAGTAACACTCCTTTTTTGACTCCTGTCTGAGGATCAAAGATAGGTGCTAGAAGCAAAAACAAAGTGTAAATTGAAAGAAAATAATTATGTAGACTTTTCACCAGGTCGAGTTATCTTTTACTCTTCCTTCCGTATGCCCTGACCCTCCCCTCCCACATTCATTACAAATGCTAACCATTCGACGACTTCTAAAACAACTGCTCAGTTCACGCTCTTTCATTCCACTAACACTGCCCTTCTCGGGGCTCCTAACTGATCTCCTGGACCAGACTATCTCCAACCTAATCTACCCTTCAGACAGTCGGCTGGTTTATTCATTTTAAGACACAGCCTTTCCTCATCCCACTGTTCTTCTCTAAGGCTTCAATAGCTACTACTGCTTTCATCAACAAAGTTAAAACTCCTTTGCCTGACATTTAAGACCTTCTATGATCTGATCTCAAATTTTCTTGGTAAACTTATTTCCAATCTTTCTATCCAGCAATTCTTGCCAAACACCAATTTTTTGTCCTCTCTTGACATGCTCTATGCCTTTTTGACTCCATACATGTTTATATTAGAACCTCTTCGAATGCCCTCCCCTTGAATTCTAGTAATTCATCTAGTTCCAGGTCACACGCCACTCCCTCCGAGAAGCCTTCCTTGATTTCCCTCCTCCTAAGTAAAACCCGACTCTCACCTTTCAATTACAACCTCTTTTGTGATGTTTATCACATTTAGAGATATCTGCAGGGCACAGTGGTTAAGAGCACAATCGGTTAATAGAACTGGTTCTGAGCCCCAGCTCCACTGCTTCCTAGCCGTGTTACCTTAGCCAAATCACTTACCTTCTCTGAGTCACAGCTTATGTTTATTTGTCCTTTTGCAAAGTGAGGTAGCCAGTGGTCCTGAAGGTTGGATAAGTTAAATGGTGGAAAGTGCTTAGCACAGAGCCTGGCATGTAGCCGATAGTAAATAATAACTCCCGTTTTTTAAAAAAATCACATTTGACCTTTATTACAGTCAAAATATTCTCCATCTCCTTCCTCCACTGTAAAATCCTTAGGAGGAAGAATCTGCATTGTAATCCCACTCAGTCCCCCTTTCCACAGTCTCATCTCTGCCATGTAGTGATGCTTGAAAAGTTTTTTTTATAATTCAAAATCATGTTCCTCTTGGACTTCCCCGGGCATTCTATCTAAAGTGGTCACATTGGATGTCTTCACTGGGCCTTATGTTCCTCGTAACACTAATTGCCATCTGAAGTTACAGTATAGACCTATAGTTTTTATAATCTGGAAGTTTTTGTCATGTTTATATTACGTTATAAAAGATAAGTTGTTACCAGAGGGGAGGGGGAAGGGGAGAGGAAGGGGGTAAATGGGGTAAAAAAGTCAAATATCTGATAACAGAAAGAAATCTAACTATGGGAGGTGAACACACAATCCAATACATGCATGCCTTACTGTTAAGTTGTACACCTGAAACTTACTGGATTTCGTTAGCCAATGTCACCAAAAAATGAAATAATAAAATAAAATAAAATAATAAAAGATAATTTGCAACAAGGGCCAACAGTGCTGTAGACACAGTAAGTGCACCAGGAAAGCTGCCGAGGGTGGGGGCCGGGAGACCAGGGAAGGTGCTGTCGAGGAGTTGAGATAAAGGAGAGGTGAGACTTACGTCCGAGATGGGAACACGCACGGCCATGAGGGCCACGCAGAGAACGCGAGTGAGCGAGGCTTGCACGGGACAGAAATACGCGTGCATGTGCCCAGCGCAATGGGCAGCCACCTCCCATCGGCGACACAGGAGCGGGGGACCTGTGTTACTGGACTTTCTAATTTTCAAGAAAAGTTACAACTCCAGATATCCGTAAGAAAGAGCTGGATTTTCTAATATGGTCAAGTAAGATAAACGGTGTTTCAGGTCGAATAAACCCATTTCTGGCTGAATTGGACTGATACTTGGCAGCTTGGGGAAAGTTCTTTTTTTGCCTCGCACGAGAGCTTTCGCATTTCTAAGGACTCTAGTTTCACTAGACGCAGAATATATTTACCCTGGCTACATGGATACTGGATACAGTGCATTTACTTTGCATAAGTCCTTCATTCGGAAGAGGAAATTTAAGACATCCCTCCCCCTGCACATAATTTTGCTCCATCAGCGGTAATTGTCCTGAGCTGCTGCCATGCTGGCCAGAGCTGCGGAAGAGGGGTTGGCTGTGATCAATTAAACTCTGTTTGCTGAGAGCAAATGGCAGAGCCCTCAATCACACTTCACGCCTCTTCGGCAGCCTCAGGAGGAAGCTGTTGTCCAGATTATAAAACTGCTATAGCATTGCTCCCCATTTACTTTTGAGTGGTAAAAAATACATAATATTTACCATTTTAACCACTGTACAGCACTAAGTACGTTCACAGTGTCGTGCGACCGTCACCACTCTCCATTTCCAAATCTTTTTCATCATCCCAAACAGAAACCAGGTACCATTACACGATAACTCCCCATTCCTCCCTCTCCCTCGTCCCTGGCAACCTCTAGTCTACCTCCTGTCTCTATGAATTTGCCTGTTCTAGACACCACGTACAAGTGGCATCATCCAATATTTGGCTTTCTGTGTCTGGCCTATGTCACTAATCATTGCTTTCAAGATCCATCTATGTTATAGAGAATACATATTTTTAAGCTTTTTGAAACATGTTCACAAGCTTTGTTATCTCGCTTCATCCCCAGAGTAACTATGTGAGGTAGTAAGTTCTATCATCCCCATTTTACAGATGACGAAACTGAGGTTCAGAGAGGTGAACTCACTTCCCCAAGGTTACACAGATAACAAGCTGCAAAGCGTCCTCAGTTGGACCCAGGTGTACCCTCCACCCCTACCTCATGACATCATAGCTCAAAGCAATTTCCATATTTAGGCACCCCCCAGAAAATGAAATCTGCTTAGCAACGGTCTATGAGTCAGGGAAATGAAAACTTTCAAAGAAAGCCACAACGTTTACCGGAGTGTAGAATTCTCAGAGTCATGGATCTAGACACGAATGGCCCAGGAAATGGGAAGGAATGCAGGGCTCTTTCCAGTTTGTTTTCTAAATAAGCAGTGAATCCACTTATCCATCCATCCACACACATAGCTCCGGCAGAGTTAATAACGAGGACTTATGGGGTGCCTGGCGGAGTAGCTTCGCCTCCTTCCTGCTGCCAGGGTGAAATCTGTAAAACCTCTTTGTTAGGTAGAAAGGCGAATCGGCATGAGGATCTGTCTAGATTACTGAGGGAAATAACCAAAAGGCATTTGGTGACCCATTTAGGCTTAATTGCTTTTAGGTTCCTCTGCCATCTGTGGGAGCCCGAAGGTGAGCTTTGTTCTGCTCATTCATACACACTGATTTTGTCTGCTGTCTCCATTCGCCTGTGTCCCAAACACAAGGCCCTTCAAAAACGCAAAGTCACATCTTCTACCTCTTGCTCAGTTGTCATTTATTGGTGGCTCCCAGACCTACAAAACTTTCCGTACTCCCTTCAGAGTTAAATCTGGCCGATGCGGCCGCTGTATCTATGTGACTGGGTGTGCGTTTTATTGCTGTGCAAGGGGCTAGTCCTGCTGTGATAATAGTTTCCACTTAGAGGGCACTGTGGGCTGAGAGCCCCACTCAAAGCCACCTTGTTTTGATGCTGCTTTTCTAAAATCAGCCGTTTATCCCATCGAACTTTGTGAAAATGACAAATGGCCTCCTGGTGCCACCCCCACCATCACCTGGTGTGGGGACAGACTTAAAGAAGGTTATGTTGGCAATCTGTTTTCTAAACCCCCATGGGAGAGGCTGCCAAAACCTCGAGCTT
>NW_006436810.1:8742803-8743610 GCF_000325575.1 Pteropus alecto
AAGACTGGCTGATGAAAAGTAGAATAGAACTGGAAAGCAACTCAGAAATCACCAAGAGTGATTTTCAAGTTTATTTCTTCCAGTAGAATTCCTTTCACTAGACAAAATACATGCTGACCAGTTCACTTGGCCGTTCTTCATCTAGCTCCTAGGGGCTCCCAGGAGACAGTCTTTGAAAATCTCTCCTGCAGGTCAACTTCTCATTTTTTTCCAATAAGAAAATGGAGGTCTAGGAAAAGCTATCTGTTTGGGAAAATTAAGTTATACACTTACCTCAAAAAAAAAAAAGAAAAAAAAAAAACGAAAAGAAAAGAAAAAGAAAAGAAAAAACAAAACGGAGGTCTGGAGAAGCAAAGTGACCTACTCAAAGGCCGACAGCAAATAACAGGGACAGTGTGGTGTCCTAACAGGTCTCCTCAGCTGAGGTGAGTCATAAAGGGGGACCAAGGATGGCATTCTGATTCCTCTCTGTTCATCGCAATGTTAGTGCTTTTCTCAGGAGTACGAGGGGACCTTCGGAAGATCGTCAGTTTTGGTACCTCTCAGGTTTGTTCCTTCCTGACCTTCTGTTAGTGGGGATTAGTACCTTTTATTTCTTTTCTTTTCTCCTTGAATACAGGTCAAAACTACTAGGGACTTTTCAAGGATGCCCAGAATCATCTGCCCCAGAGCTTTCTCCTTTGTGAATCATAAAATAAATAGACCTCCAGAGGACAGGGCGCCGCCTTTGCCAGAGCCCACCTCTCACCTCTGGGGGGCCCCCTGCCTTGCACGGGGCTCCTCTCTGCTCTGCCCTGGCCCTTCTTG
>NW_006436810.1:8744057-8773771 GCF_000325575.1 Pteropus alecto
AGCTTCAATTCACCTTATATTTCTAGAACCCTCCATTGACTTTGAATTCAGGTCATTTCAAAAGTGGAATCAGTGACAGTTTCTTGACAATTAATGTATATGGCCAAAGAGAAGGTAAGGTTGTTTCACCTCAAACAATTATCCTTCAAAAAGGAGGAAGTAGCCCAAATTTTCACATCCTTGTTATCTTTCCTCATATGAGATTCTTATACTTGGTTCTACTTGGGTTAGACACATGAGCTGGAAACACACACACACACACACACACACATACACACACACACACACATGCACGCACACATGTATACACTTAGGCATCCTCGGTTGAGACCCCACAATGTACTGGGCACTGTTCTAAGTCCTTTATTTGCATTAACAGCTTTAATCCTCACAACCACCCTACAGATCATGCACTATTATTATCATCCCATTGTAAATCAGGAAACTGCTAATTTCAGATTCTTATAGAGGTCACCTTAGAGAACTGGTTTTTTAAGAGGCAAAGAGCACAATCGCCTAAGATTTAAAATGTATTATGCATTTAAGGTAAATTGCATTTCAAGCAGACATTGGACATCTACCCCATAAAAGTTTATATTTCAAGTTAGCCTAAATCACATTTTCCTTTTTTAGATCTTTTAACTGGGAAGATGAACTATGACTTTGTAATGTGGATGATTTTCTTCCTGGGCAAATGCAGTATTTACCGAGCACCTACTATGTGCGGAAGATTGCTTTGGAAGCTGTTCGGGAAGCTGATGACGTGTACCTGGATCTTCGCCTTCAATCCAGTCACGGTCAAGAATAGCACTCACACTCACACACACGCATACATATACTCATGCACACACTCACACGCTCACACTCACACTTATTCTCCCTTCCTCCGCTCAGAGCTGAGACTGGGGTGAGGTGAGTGGGGCCTCCCAGATGCCTCGTTTGCCTCGCCCTCCTCCAGGCCCCATCCTCTCCCTCCTAAACACACACTATATGCCACAATTAAATATAACAAAATATTCAAATGAAGGGACTGTGGGGAATGCACAACATCCGTAGGTGGTCGAAGGGAGAGGCCGATGTAGACCTGACATCAGTGAATTCTGATTAACAAGCAAAGTTGCCAAGCCAGTGAGCCTTGAGCATGAACATTTTGAGGAAGAGGAAATGACTTTATCTCAGGAAGACAGATGAACAGGAACAGCTCATTAAAATGGGTTTGATGGGCAGGAAGGAGAAAGCAAACTTCCCCACAGCAATAGCAAAAATCTAAGGGCAGAAAGTGATGAGATGTGCACAGAAGAGAACCCCAACCACCCAGGTTTTCCAAAACTGTCAGTACCTCCGAACCCTGATGCTACTGAGTTAACCCTGAAGATAAGATGACGCACACACTCATTCATTCAGCAAATCTTGGCGGAGTGTCAATCACGCCACTGGATGCTAGGGGATGCAGTGGTGAGCACAAAGCATAGATAGGTCTCGGTCTCAAAGGGACAGGTCCCAAGCAGGATCAACAGGGTCTCCTCTGTCAGTGGTCCCTAGTTCAACTCTCTTGTAGGAAATGTTTCTCCATTTAACCCCACACTCACTAATTCTGTTTCTCTTCAAAATTTACATATTCAGCCTATCTATTTTTTTAAAAGCAAAACCCCATTTGCCAGAATATATAAACTGAAACCATTCTGATATTAATACGGTCTTCATAAAAATAAAAACCACACCAAATATCTTTCTCGAGAAAGATGAGGAGAGCGGGGCTGAAAGTTCAGGAGGTGCAAACATTTTCCTTTGGAATGAATGAATGTTGCCCATGTGATGGTTCGAGGATGGGGCAGATTAGCATGGGATAAAAGTGGGACCATTTCTTGGTTGCCCAATATAAAGCTAGAAAGGAGATGTGATTCATCCTAAGTAGGAAGGCCAGGGGGATAGGTTACTTAACTGTGCAGTGGGGATCATGTGATAGAAATTTATGAACGCTCAAAGAGTCTTTATATTGCCTATATATTGAGTATATTTGAAAGTACGTATTACAACTATTGATTTTGTTCCACGAAATTTATATTTCTATTAAAGCGATGTTCTATAAAATGGAAAAATAATTTATTTTTAATTCATGTGTTTTGCATATGTTCATAAATTCCTTTGCCTAGTCTAGTCCACTAGCAGTGATTTTCAAAGTACTGCCCAAAGGGCCAACTGGTCTTCCTAATGGATTGCCCCTACCAGTCCCAAAACTTTTTCTTTAATGCCTGAATGAGATTAACCCATTAGTAGCTACCTACATATGTTTTTTTGCTAAATTTGGTGTTTTTAGTACACCTGAAACTTACTGGATTTCATTGACAAATGTCACCATAATAAAAATAAAAAGAAAAAGAAATAATAAATTTGGTCCTTTTAAACTAAAATTAATGCTTTTTAGAGTTTAGAGAGTTTAGGCATGGCTCCAATTCAGTATTTTACTAATTCAGTATTCTACTAACATTGCAAGACTTCTACTGCACATGTGCAAATATGCAAATAGTTGAACGTCTACAATTTGGGGGAAGGATACAGATTCACCCTCAGTACTGCCTTGAATCATCATGTTTTTTAACTGCACTCTTCTTGCTTCTTAATAGCAAATTATTGTTAGCTTTGTTGATCATCATCAATTTAGTTTGTTGTGGGTTGTTTTTAACCCTATAGTATGTACTAATGAATATTTATGAATATTTAGGCTATAATTTTCCCAAACTACTCTGGTATGTATGCACTGTGCCCAAGTATGAATCATCTACACCCTTATTACTAAAGCAGATGTTACATATATCCCACCATAATTTCCTAATGTGAGAATATTTCCCTAGTAATGTGTGCAGTACATGGAATTCAGCACGAAAATCACTTAAATCTACTACCAAGGTAAATCTAACACAAATATTGTTACATTTGCATAACATTTTAAAATAAAAAAGCAAACATATGAGCTAATGATTTAATCTAATTACATAAATAATAAGCACTTTATGAATTTGTTTTTTGCTAAATTTTATCTGGGATAAATTAAAATTGTGAATTATTACTCAAGATCAATATTCCCTAAACTGTGTTCTAGCAAATGTTAATACATGTTCTGCAAATAATGAATTCTTTGCTCAGATAAGTTGAGAGAGAGAAAGTGATATGTAATATGTTCCCCTTTTAGAGATTTTCAAGGCTCTTTAGCATACTGTGATAGTTACTTTTATGTGTCAGCTTGGATAGGTCACAATACCCACATATTTGGTCAAACACTAGTCTGGATGTTGCTATGAAAGTATTTAATAGATGAGATTAATATTCAAATTGGTAGACTCTGAGTAAACTAGTTTGTTCTCCATAAGGTGGGTGGGCCCATTCAATCAGTTGAAGATCTTAAGAGAAGACTGAGCTCTCCGAGGAGGAGGAGGAGTTCTGCCAGCAGACCACCTGTAGACTCGACTGCTGACAGCAGCTCTTCTTTGTGTCTGCAGCCTGCTGCCCTACTCGGAAGATTTTGAACTTGCCAGCCTCTACAATTATGTGAGCCAATTTCTTAAAATCAATCTGTAGATGATGACAGACAGATGATAGATAGGTACATGATAGATAGATAGATAGATAGATAGATAGATAGATAGATAGATGATAATAGACAGATGATAGATGATAATAAAGAGATAATAGATGATAGATAGATGATACATACATACATACTTAGATGGATATAGATATGTATATATACTATATATGATATATGTATAGATGATAGAAATGTATAGATATATGTATGTGTATACATACATTCTAGGTACTTAGACCTTATGTATACATTGATCTTATATACATATATGTACATACATGGGGGAAAGCATAGACACACACACACATCCTATTGGTTCTATTTCTCTAGAGAACTCACACACGTTAAAGCTCTGAAAAGTTCTACGATTTAGAACACTACCTGTTTAACCAAGTATTTTTCCAGTTTAACCACAATACATTTTTTTTTCATATAACCCCTGCTAATATCTCAAAATATAGCTCAGGAAATGCTTTTCTCAAGACTTTACCTTTAGAGGCTGATCTGTAGCCTATGTCTGCAATACCAGCCTCTAGGTCCATTTGATTCAGAAACCAAGAGCACAGTAAGTATCGGGACAAAGGACTCCATGTGTCCTTTCCTCTGCACATGACGCAGGCAAAGGAAAATAACCACGCATTATGCAAGCACAATGAGCTGAAACGTCCATTGTGGAGCTGGTCTCACACATAGTGATGTCTGATGAAAATATGTTCCGGCGGAATAGACCCCACACTGTGCCTTTGTGAAATGCTCCTTTGTGGATATTCTTGGGGACCGAACATTTATACTGAAATACCATCCATTGCAGTGTAACACGACACAAGTCAATGCACAAATGGCAGGGAGCCTAACAAGAAAAGCCAACTCTGTTTCCTAAAAGGCCTCATGCCTCCTTTGTCTATTACTGTTCCTTCTTGAATGTGTTTATACAAATGGTCCTCACTGGCCCCAATTTATCCTTCAGATCTTATCCTAGAAGTTGCTTTCTCCAGAAAGCCTTTTCTGACTTCTTCCCAACCCTGAACCCACTAGGTCAGCTGGCCCTCTTCTCTTAAATGCGTTTAAACAGCATGTACCTCTCTCTTCATTGGACATAAACATGGTTTATTTATTAATGCCTGTCTCCCCTACAAGACTGGGAGGCCCCTGAGAACAGGGGACATTTCTATCTTATTTTTCTCAGCATCCCCAATGCTTGGCATCTGTGGGACCTGAGTGAAGGAGTGAGTGAAGGGGAACTCCTTCTAATTGTCCTCATGTTTCTAGGTAAATAAATGATCCTTTCTTTGTTGCAAGATCCCAGTACTTTTCCCTACTCTGATCTCTCGCTAAATATCTTCACTCTTTCAACCTTAAAACATATCTGTACCAAGAGTCCATGAAATGTTCATCTATATACATACACATACACATATATTCACCTACTCTTGCAAATAATAGTCATTTATCAAGCCCAATAGTGTGGAGATAGGGAAGGCGAGGAGCAGTAAGTATGTGGAATGAGAGAGACTGATTCCAGTTACAACTGCATCATTTTTGGGGTCAAGTAAAATGGTGCAAAAGTTTTCAAACCTATAAAAAGAAAGGCAGAGGCTCAGTCTATTTCTGGGACCAGTTCCTTTCCCCCCAGCTGCTATTTACCCAGCCCTAGTGCTATTTCGTGTACAGCGAATATGGGTTAATCTTCCATGAACTGTCACTGGAAACAAAGGCATTAAGACGAATAATGCATTGGCAGATAGGCTTCATCTCGGGAAATTTGGCTGAGTGTTTGGAGGGGATTGTGTAAGGAATGAAGGTGAAGGTGACACGCAGTCGACACCAGGCCTGGCTCCGTCTACTTCCGGCACACGCTCCACAACTACCCTCTGGACTTTCAGCTACTCACACTCAGTTCTCTTTAGAGGGGCCAGAATGGCAAAGATCTTAGAGCTGACATGGGCTCACTCTCTCCTTCAGGCCCCATCCCCAGAGGCAGAAAACCTGTGCCATCTAAATGGAGTGTTATCTGAAGAAGTTGCCAAAGTAGGTTACTCCAGACAAGACACACATGGAGGGATCTCCCATGATCCCCTCTCCTTCACCCTGGCCCCCACTAACTCTATACAGAAGTCCCCTCCAACCCAGTCCTGGCATAGAAGAGCTAAGACCTGGAGAATCAAAGGCATCTCTATCTGGTAGAAAAACTCAAGCGTAAACAAACAGCTCTCTAATGATAAGAGAATCCCCACAATCATCTCCCCACCCCCAAACCTCCACCACCCTACTTGAAACCAGGGAAATTCACACAGGAATTTCTAAAATATGCTAAATAAGTTTTCATTTTCAAAAATCTGGACTCCTTATTATGAAGCTTGCTTTTTGGTACAAGAAACGGGTATTGAATATCGTAAGCTCTCACTTCTTAAACCATGGGATTTTTTAATTTCCCAGAGAGAGCAAGAGCGTGCTTATACTGGCATCCATGCACATTAGGTGATTAACCTCTTAATTAGGATCAGGCCACCTGCTAAACTGAATTGAAATTCCTTGACGTGATCCATAGTTATTGAAAAACAGGATTTTTTTTTTTTTTTAATCAAAAAAGGCGCTCCAAAAAGGCCCTCTATTCCATTGATGAAAACATTTACTGAAGGATACCTTTCCATACTCAGAGCCAAGGCAGGTCACACCGCCTCTCAAGAAACGTAAATGTTCTCCTACACTCAGTATGAGATGGTCCACCTGGGGTCTGCCATACATGGTGTCATTTCTAAACAATGGCGGATAAAGGTAGGGCCACCAGAAGCTACAAAAACCCAAGTTGCAAAAACATGCTTGGGCTTACTCATTACAAATGAGTTTTTCATCTTCTCAGAGGAGCCACTTGAAGGTCACCTCCACTTGAAATCCTTGGCTCAGGAGCTCCTTATTGCTTTATTGCCCTAGTCTATTAAAATTCTAAAGTAGCTGGTGATGAAAATCCCAGGCAATTTTTTTATCTCCTTGGTGTGAGGGGAAAAGGAAACCAACACATGAGTCTATTTGAAATAGTTTTATGAATTTTAATCATAGCAAATGTGTTTTAACAGTAGTCATAAAATCAACATTACCACATATACAAAGGACAAGACATCAGTTTGGCATACAAAAATACCATGTATTAAAATTGGGTTCATTGGAAAAACTCAGGACCTGCTATGACACCATCTACAACAGAGAGAGCAAGCAAGAATGCTTTTAAGACATTCAGATTTATAAACAGCAGCTTGATATCCCCCTTATGAAGTTAATATTTGGCAACATTTGGACAACATTTTCTACATAGCCCAGCAGCTCACTTATCTGTAGGCCGATTTGGCCTTTTAAAAGAAAAGCTCCTAAAATAAATAATCCACATAATTATAAATGAAACATGTCAAGGACTTGAGTTAACAGCCTCTGAGCAGCATTAATCTAGCCATTTGACTGGAGTATTAGTTATCAAAAGGGCCAGGGAACCCACCAATGGAGCCATAAGAATGGCAGGAACCCTGTGTAGCAGCTGCGTGGCTTATGTTGGGAGTTTGTAACCACCCCAAGCTGAAACCAGCATCCCCACCTGCAACTGTCAAGTGAGGCAAACAGGAACAAGTGGTGGGAGAAAAAAATGTAATAAATGACAACAACCAAGATAGAAACCAAAATATTCTTGAACAAGTCTCTCCAATAGTATGAACCTGACTGAAGTCAAGATACATCCACGGCACAGGCATGCATCCACGGTTCAGAGGGCATCGTTACTTTGTAATGACTCAGCAACCAACTCTAGGGCAGGCTCTGAAATTGCCTAGTGTGCTGACAACCCAGTGCAGCCTCATGGGACCATCTCATCTGCTGAGCACATTCCCTATATGTCAACTTAAATATCTTGAATTAAACTTGGTAGGCCATACTGGAATGACAAATTGTGCTTGGTCAAGTTATTCCCAGTTGCCCTCTGTTTCTTCCTTCATCTGGTTTCTGCCATGACTGTCCTCCAGCTTCAATATAACTGGTTTTGGAGCTACAGTCCCATTCCAGATTTCTTTCCCTTTTATGCAAGCGTTTTCTCACTCACTGGGAGGACCCGCCCACCTGTTGCTACAGACCAACACAGGATCCACTTAATAACTGGGTTCTCCCTCGGCCAGGAAAACTGGAGCAGGGATTTTCCGAAGCACGATATAAGATACCAGCTACTCCACCCTCCCGCTATTCGAATACAGATGACATAGATGTCAACTAGTTCGCCGTTAAGGGTCATTTCCTCATCTATTTCTTTCCTCTGACAGCTCAAGCTCCTTCACCACCATCATATCCAACCTTCTACTTCTGGATTCTCAAAAAGCAAATGACAAATTAAAAACTGAGCTTACCTTTGGAAAACTCTTGTTAAACTAGCCCAATAACTCACAACCCAGGGAGGCCACAGAAGACCTTCTCATGGGCTACTAGCCCTATGCCCTGCGGTGATGAATTTAGAGCAGTGTTCTAGAACAGGAACAGCTACAAGAGAACATTCCCAGAAAAACAGACTTCAAGAGACTCCCCGTTCAGTACAATGCCACAAATATGACTGATTGTCCCTAAAAAGATAATAATATGAACAGTATCAAAAACTTTAGACTAGAATAATAAAGTCTAGCTTAACGAGATGAGTGTTTTCAAGCACCACGACATCATAAGTGAGATATACACAGTGGGAGACCCCAGGCAGTGAATCCTGAAAAAAATAATAATTATTATTATTATTGGCCTGACTGGGCAGGGAAACTTGTGCAGAAAAATCAGAGCCATATAGTAAGAGTTCAGGAATAACAGTGTGACGACTTAAGCAGAGCCAAATAATAGCTATTTCGAAGACAGAAAGTAAATGTCCCACACCTGCTTACGTCCTTCAATCATCAATGGCTTTCCAATAAAATGGATATAGAACCCACCTCTTCGTGTGTTTGAAAAGTCACAAAAGTTTAGTTACACAGAAATTCCCAAAGGTGGTTGATTTGACATAATGTATGTAGCCTACAGAATTTAAGATATTAACATCTAAATTCAACATTATATAACCCGCGTATTGGAAAACATGTCTAACAAGATTTTTACTTGATTTTTAACTCCTATTACTGCTAAACTGTGTACATATGTATATGTATAGACATAGATATATATCTACATATAGTGAATTGTGTCAGAAAAATCAATGGCTTGAATTTTCATTTATTTTTAAGAAGTGTTTCATGTTTAACAAAATTCATCACCAACTAATCATCATCACCTTTGAAAAAGAGACTACTGTTTTGAAAACGGTTACTGAATTATGATGACTATCTCATTCTACTTTAGAGTTTGTTTTGGTAAAGATTATTCTGTGAGTGATAGTTTACCGAGAATGACAGAAATGGTAAGGAACAGCTTCGTTCTTCTAGGTCAAGGATGACAAATCAACTGACTAATGACATGTCTTGTGGAAAATAAAATGCTGACTAGTTAGCAGCATCATTTTGCTCAGAGAAGATAGAAATTCAAACCTTTTTGTATATCACTCATCTCATACCAATACCCTTTGGACTTCTAACTACCTCTTAAGTCTAAAGAAAAACTACCATTTCAGCAAAAAAAAAAAAAAGGTTTTTAATAATTTAATAATTTTTAAAGACAAGCTAAAAAGAATAGCCAATGGCCATCCATGAGCTCTAAGGGGAAAAAAAATCAACTCTATTCTGCTAAATTGAAGCAAATGCATTTGGCATATGTTATATTTGGAAACAATGAAAAGCAGACTAACCAACCATATAGTGTGGGTTTTCAAATAAAGCCATGGGAACTATTTAAATGAATACCTAGACTGGAATAAATACTATATTATCAGGAAGAGTCTGAACTTTCTATGAATATATCAAAACTGAATTTTCTGCTTCCCTTTACTCACTTAAAAAGCAATTTTAGTAACTTTAATAACCCTCAAGTCTTTAAGTTCCACGAGCAATGTTTTTTAATGTTGGAAAAAAAAAAAAAAAAAGGTGCCTTTGTGCCAGGCTGTAAATCTTCAATTCTTTCTGTGATAATGAAAATGAAAAAAAAACAAAAAAACAAACAAGACTAAAACTATGTCAGATCTCACTCTAAAAATAGTACCTATGTTTTAGTCCGGCAAATGAAAAATGATACCCATATGCACATACTAAATACAATGACAAACTGGCAGACTTCAAGGGCAAACAAAAACTCTCTATGAACAGTGCAAAACAAGCTTGCTCTTATACTTCACACCTTACTAATGCAGCAATGAAGTCTGGGTGAGATGTTGGATGTGAAGAGGGATTTCATTAGGCTTTTTTTTTTTCTGTAACATTTACTTTTTGGCCACAAGACCCTAAACACATTTTCACAGTACAAGTCATGCAGAGCTTGCAAGTCAAACGTTTTACAGCTACTGTCTAACTACAATTTTTGGATAACAGATTCACATGCAGCTAATGATCCCAGAAAAGGGGCTTCACAAAGCACTCTTTAAGCTTTGCTGATCGTCCCTTGATCCAAAGCATCTAAGTAATAACTCCAAAGGGCAATCAATGACTTTTTACTGTCATACTTGAGATCATATACTTTTTAAGCCCAGAAATTTTTTTTTTTTTAGCCAACTGCATGTTACTAAGCCATAAACTGTCTTCTTAGCCTTACTGTTACTCCAAACACTTAGAAGCTATCTCCCATTGCACAACCATCCACAAAACTGTGCTTATTTTAAATAACTTAAAACTAAATAATAAAATACAAAATCCAGTTCCCCAGTCGAACTAACCCAGCACTTCAGTTGCCCCACAGCCAGTGTGGCTAGTGGCTACTGTATTGGACCACACAGGTTATAGAACATTCCCATCATCACAGAAAGTTCTACAAGATCCCAAGGGCAGCACCAGGACACGGTGTACCCTTCAAGGGACCCGCTCTTCGGTCATGCACAAGATTAACCTTAAATTATATTCTTAAAGAAAATACCTTATAGCTTTCTGATCATAAAATATGACTAGAACTGAGAACAGATATGCCTTTTCATCACAACTTATGCCCCGAGTCATTATACAAAAATTTTCCAAAAACAATGCTTTTTGACAGCATACTTGGCTCTATTTAACATATTAAGCATTCTCTTGCTTAGGTCAAGATCATTAATAAAGATGAAAATTCATGCTTCTTATAGTTTACTATTTACACAACACTCATTGTCCTTTACATACGGGGAGGAGCGGGGAAACCAATGGTTTGCAATTTTAAAAAAATCAAATCACATGGTTTTCTTTAAAAGTCTGTACTCATCTTTAAATCGACCCTCCTTTCATTTCCCAGAGAGGTAGATGCTAACTAAAGTGAATACGTAAATCTACTAAACTAAAAAACAACAACTTGAAAGCAAGAGTTGAGTTAGTAAAGGACATTCATCCACCCTGAAAAAGGTCACACACAGCCCGACAAAGATATCAACAGGCCTAGGAAAGGGCGAGAAGAAACTGCAGTGCAAAATTCTTGTCTCCCTTTTGCTGCAGAATCACAAGCTGCCCTGCACCTCTGTGGGCCTCAGCAGACTCACCTACAACGGAAGCCATCAGAAGTTGCTTTCAGTGGTAACTCTCTGTGCTTTCGGTTATGGAGGTTTTTTTTTTCCTTTTTCATTGATGTGCAATTGTGAATTCTGGCCGATTGTGTCACTGGCCTTTTGTCACATGGGGTAGATGAGTTATTAGTGTCATTGGCTAATGCCAGAAGAGGCCAGAGCAATGGGATACCAAATATTATCATATCATTAAGTCTATAAAAAGTCTATCAGGCAGGCTGAGACATCACACACACATATACACACACACACGCACACACACACACACACGAATGCATACCTTAACAGGTGCATAAGGAACTGCAGGCAGAATTCATTTAAACAGTGTTTCTCATGTCAGTAAAACTCACACACAATTCTGATTTTGGTTGTTATTGTTACCTTACATCGTAAAGTCAAGACTCTATCACAGAGCTGATTAATTCTGCACTGCTTAATTGCAGCTCTAGCATGGGATTATGTTAAGTAAAAGTTACATAGACATTTTAACTCAATGGTTTTGCACAAAAAAAACAGAGCGCTGTGTTGTCACACACATTAGTGTCTGTATATAACCTACTTAACACAGAATCCTATCAGATACTATACTACACAGCCAGTCATTTCATACTGTACATAAACATATGTAGATATCATTTACAAAATTAATTTAAACGTGGCCTGGCTTAAAATTGCAAGGGCAAAGTCCATTTGAAATGTTGTCTTCTTAATGCAACATTTCTGTGGGTTGTTTTTTTTGTTTTTTCCCCAAGAGAAATAGAAATTAGGTCAAACATGCATTACAGGGGCCTGGTTGAGTTTGAGAAATCGACACTAAACCAACAGTATATTACGTTACGTAATAGAGGATAGCATTCAACTAATATGATACCTAAATTATTAATACCAAATAAATCCTAGATTTGTTGTATAATGCCCAATAGCTTACACAATAAAATGGCATTTTAACCTAATTTCTAGTCTGAGCTTTCAAATACATTTCCTAAAGGTCTTACGAAAAATTTGAAAGATTTGAAAAACCCGAGTTCATATTTTTACATTGAATCCTCACAGCAATGAACAGTGTTAACTTTGGATTCTAGTTATTATACTGTCATTTTATCTCACATGATTTCCATCACTTTAATGTGCATATTTTTACTGCTTGAAGGTAATAGTTAGTGTATAAGCAAATTAAATTGTCTTCATCTTACACGTTGATGTCTAGCCTTGCTTTTCGGAACCAGTCACTGCTTGTCTTTCTCTCCTCTACTTTCATAGATTCAATGGAACACAAATAGACATATTTACGAGTGAAGTCCTTGTCACATACCACTTGCTTCATGAATTCCCTAAGAGAAGCTGGAAAGAACTATAAAGCTCGCAGCTTCTTCTGAATGCACACACATCCAGGCATAGGAATTTACCATTTAATACTAGTAGATCTTTCTTCATGAGCATCTAGAGATAATTACACATTTAAGAACATTTGAGAATTTAGGATCAACTGGTCTACTTCAATCAGGAATGTGAGTCATTGGTTTACCTTGCCACTTTTCTCAATAAAAACATATTTCAAAATACAAGAGATATTCTCACTTATACAACAAGAAGAAACTAGATTTCTGAATGGTTTAACTCTCATGGAACAATATCTTTCGAAAAAATAATCATGGACTAATTATTAAAATGCCAGTCCGGGTTTGTCATCAGTTACCAACACTCATGGCTATTACAATACCCCAAACTAGGAGAAAAGACAGAATCTGTTATGCTCCATTTGTGCCTCACAGAACACAGGACTTGAATACACAGAAGAGGAGCAGGTGTTGGAAGTGATGAGTACGTGACATCTCACTCAGTGGGTCCTGGTGCTCAAGGATGGCCACCGTTTCAGACCCCGGACTCATCCATGTCCACAAAGTCCTACCATCAAGAGTCTTCTGAAAAGATTCAAAACCTGAGGTAAATCAAATCACACACACACGCACACACACACGAATACATAATATTTACATTTAAAATTCTTATTTTGTGAGATGGCTTGAGAAAAATTGGCATACAGTTTTCCTGTGGGATTAGGCATTTCTCATTATTACTCAGTTTATTGCTCCCCCGTTGGGCTTTCAATTTCATAAACACGTATAGAGCTCTAATCACAAGGGAAGAAAAATGAAGGTACATGACGAAACACAACACATTGGAAACGTTCGAATATTTTCTTTGAAAACGACTGTCCACTTGACTTATTTTAATTTGGGTGCCATTCAAAAAGTATAAAAAGCCTTAGCAACTAAACGAAGACTGGGTTTCATTTTTAAAAGGGAAAGAAACCAGCACTGCACGTTGTCGCTGAATTTTTACGTGGATTCTCAGGTTTAATTCTACTTGTATACACAGCATCTTTGTTTTAATCTACCACATTTAGAGAAGATCATGTTGTATGCACTGGCACAGTTTAACGTCTAAGTAGAATGTGTCTATCTTGTAACATGATTTTGAGAAATCATAAATTACAGTCCATTTAGCAAATGACTACGAGGATGCATGCAATCGTCTTCGAAGCTGCCGCCGTCAATACTCAGAGCAAGCTGCCTGGTATCTTGTTGAGACCTCGCATTCTGCCCTTCATGTTTGTCTTGGGTTAATTAAGGGGCAGCCCAGAGGCCAGCGCTCGGCACCAAATGATCAGCGTGGCCCCCATCTCCTCACCTCGATCCCATCACCAGCACCTGCTCAACCCCTGGTTGGCACCCACAAGAGACTTCCCCGCCGCCGACTTCAGCCACAGGATATCACAGTGAAGCGCTTAGAAATGCAAGACATGTTGTGGAGCACGATGCCGAGAAGGAAGACCAGGACGCAGGCCACCAAGATCACAGTGCACACCCCGGACCAGGTGGAGCTTTTCACCACGCCCCGCCTGTCTTGCTCCTCCTCCACCGCCTCCTGGGGAGCCCCGCCTTGCAGAGGCTGCTGCTCAGCAGGGATGGTCACCACGGTGACAGACTTCTGCTGGCTCCCGGGCAGAAAGCGGCAGCCCATGTCTCCTGGCAGCAGAGCTCGCTCCTTGGAGATGGGCAGCGGCAGCATGTAGCACCCATTGCTGGGAAGTTTGATGAAGACCGGGGTGTGCTCGGAGGCGTGCGGGATGGCAATGACGGCAAGGACCTCAGGGTCGTCAGGGAGCTGTGACACGGAGAAGCCCGGGGGCAGCTTGGTGATGCCCCGGCACCAAGGGCACCTCACGTCCTTCTGGCTTGTCCTCATCTGCTGAAGGCACACTGAGCAGCAGGTGTGTTTGCAGTCTAGCAACTTGGGCCTTCGCCGGGGGCTGTAATAATTGAAGCAGATCTGACATTCCATCAAAGAATCTTGGGAAAGCGTCTCCATCCTGGACTGGGAGCAGGAAAGTCAAGGCCAAAGGGAAGAAGCTCGTTCTCAGAGTCCACCACTCCAGCACCTTCGTTGAGTCGTTTGGGGTGCTCACAAGCATCTAGCGTATTCAGGTGTGTTCATTTCTGAAGGAGATACAAAATGCACACAAAGTTAATTGTTTCAAACAAGCTGAGATGTCAGCATATCTGATGGATTTATGCCACTATTCAAAAGTATTGACACTGGGTCAAACGCATAAAAATTCCCCACTTGTGAGACTGTAGGATTCCTGTAATGTCCAATGGCAGGTAAATGACTTGTCTCAGACAGCCTGTCACGGCGAATAATTTGCTCATTTTTAAAGAAATGAACACCTCTGTTGCGGTACACAAGGCCCCCATATTTCATAACGGGGAAGTCTGTTGTTTCTGTTTCATGCATTTCAGTGGACCTGGCTTATTCTTCTAAAAATACCGGAGAGATTCTCTTGCTTCCAATAAGTTTGTAGCATTTTCTAAAAGTAAATTTCTTTCCTTTGATCTTCTGACCTTCTTTTCCTGACTCTACTTATCCTCCTGTAAGTACTCATGGCCAGGTATAGGTAACTTTATGATCTAGGTACTTCAGGTAACTAGTTGACTCATTTTACGCGGGTTAGGGCTGTTCTTCCCTCAGAGGTCATTAGAATGATGCCGCCAAAGATGCACACGCAGCATCTGTTATCTTTCCCACCAAATCATTTGACCCAAGGGCATCCTTGCCAATTGAAATTTAAAAGAGACAGAAACAAAAACAAAACAACAACAATAGCAAAACCACCAGCAGCAACGCACCTTCAGGCAGTCGGGTCACAAGGGCATACAGGAAAATAAATATTTTTCAGGCAGTTCTTTCAATTTCATTTCTATTTAGGCTTGCACCAAGTAACACGGCAAGCAAAGACTATCAATTAACTGACCTTAATCAAGTAGTATACAGTGAAAGGTGGGCGGAGAATACTGGCAGGCAGCCCTCACCATAAAGAAAAACAAAGGAATAGTGTCAGCCTCCTCGGATCGACAGGAGGCGGAGTAACTTAGTTCAACTTAACTGGGGTTTCAGGAACCCCTTAGTGCTCCAGGGGTGTTTCAATAAAGGCTGCCCAACTGTGTTTCCTATTGAAAGCATCCACATTATGTGTTTCTGGATGGAGCCCTGATGATTCTGCAGAGAACTACCCAACCTCTACTGTAGAAATAATTGCCAGTCCTAGAAGCCCACCTATACCCAGAGGCAGGAGATAATAGTGTAGAAAACCTCCTTCACATATTTCTTAAAAAGCAAACCTTCTTTTTCTAACTTCCTTTGTAAAATCAAGAATGCACCCCCTCCCCAATGATACACGATTTGTTAAAGTTAAAACTAAGAAGGTAGAAAAAATTTAAAGTAAAAAAAAAAAAAAAATCACTGATAAACATTAACCGTGACAATCAAAAGAGCAACATATTTTTAAAATATTTTAGCCATACTTAAGAGCCCCTAAACAAACTTAAAGTAAAATATAGTATTATAGCATTCAGAAAGCGTGTATCATAGCCAACTATTTGTCTATTAATTCAAGAACTGTCTATTGAATAACTGTTTGCTAAGAGTAGATCTTAAATGTTCTCACACACACACACACACACACACACAAGATAAATATGAGGTGACAGATGTGTTAATTAGCAAGATGGGGAGTATCATCTCGCAAGGTATATATATTTATCAAACCACCACAGTGTACACTTCCAATATCTCACAGTTTTATTTGTCAATTATACCTCAATAAAGCTGAAAAAATGAAAATAAAAAGTATCTATCGAGTATCTATCGTGCACAAAGCTAACTCCTATAGGACAGAAATATGAATCAGACCCAAATTCTACTCAAGCAATTTAAAGTTAGGTGAGAATGAATAAATATATTGTCTCTTCTGTTCATTTATTCATTCAGATTCTCACTGAATATCTACCATGTGTCATGGTATTTCTTTTTGTCTCTTGTAAACTAAGAACTTGTCACCACCCATGAGAAACTCTCAGGCTGGAAGGACTTAGTTATAATAAAAATACAAAGTGATACTTGCCCTACAGGAGGAATGTGTGGAGGAATCAGAGACGGCTCAGTGACAAATCAGGATTATGGGGAGGATTCAGACATGTGAAATCAGAGGACAGGTTATTTTCGGGTCAGAAATCAGCATGAGCAATTACAGAATTATTTCTCTATTCCAGCTGTGACACTGCTGAGAGGATTTTTTTGTAATGCGAGAGGAACCTAGAGATGTCATCTCTAAGAGTTTTATAGTTTTAGCTCTTACATGTAGGTTTTTGACACAGATGCTTTCTAAAGAAACAAAGTTCTCACAGGCCCTGCAAACACCCTCCCCACAGGCCCAGCCAAGGGAAAGCAGGTCCTACAGCGAGGGGAGGAATGAGCCCAGCCAGACACGGGCCCTGGGCCGGAGACCACAGACCGTGGACAGCCTCGCGTGCCAGGCCAGGGATGTGGGACGTTCTACCGGGCAATGGGAAAACACCAGAAAGGTTAAGAGCATGAGAGTGATTCACCAGAAAGCTTAAGAGGATTGTGAGAGCGATTCATCAGGCAGTAATATTCAGGATAGATTCAAAAGGTCCCCTGGGACGCTATTATAATATTAGACAAGAGTGATGAGTAGCTTAAGTAAATAGTAGCAATCAGCACGAAGGGACGCAGACTGCGGAGAAGTCTTACGCAAGTCGAGGGCTCTGGCCGTGCGCCACGTGACGCTGGGAGCGGGAAGAAGTCTTGGGAGGACGGTGCTATCCTTCAGACAGACAGGGATCGCCAAGAGAAAGGCAACGAGTTCTATTCTGGCCATGTTCCATTTGAGGTGCTCGAAGGTATAAGAAATCTGTTATTCAGGAAGATGTCAAAGAGACAAAAAGAAGCTGAAAACGTGGGGTTGTAATCGCAGGGAAAAGTCTGCACGAGGCGGCACCCACAGAGAAGGGACGTCAGCCCGAGGCAGGCGAAGCGGAGCAGAGGGACGCTTAGGGGGCGTTTACGTTCCAGCCCAGGCGAAAGGAGGCGTGGGCAGCTTAGAAATGGGAACGTGTATGGGAAGTGGTGAATGTGGAAGGGAAAAGAAATCTCAGGGTGTTAGCGACGAGGGTTCAATTCTTCCAATTTTATACCTAAGGTACTGAATTTATTTTTTCTTAAGAAAGAAAGAAAACACGGGGTTTGCTGGTGAATACTGGCAAATTCTCTCATCGATCCCTACTTTTTAAGCCCATTGACAGAGGTCAGGCCATGATAGCACAGACCACAGGGAGATGGGTGTGTTTCTAGGCAGGAAGGATTGATCACTTGGAGCTATGGTGGCAGAAATGACAAGACTGGGGAGATGTGCCCACGATAAGCAGAGGTTCCTGCAGTTTTATGAATTTAGAGAGAGCGCTCCTTACGAATGCCACCCACAGGACAAACACCTCCAACACAAATGGAGCTGGGAACAAAAAATATTTCATTACGCCAATGTATCTCTTAACTTTCCTTCTTTCCATACTATTTACCTTCCTGCCTTAGGAAAAAAAAATGTGGAAAGGAGCTTCGCAGAATAGGAAGAATAGAGGTTTTGGCCCCAAAGAATCTTAAAGTGAATCGTTGCTCTGGCACTGACTGCCAGCTGGGGCACTGGAGCAAGTCGGTCGGCTGCCTGGAGGCCGCATCCTCGCTTGGCCAAGGCTGCTCTCCTTTTCAATTTAATGATGCAGTCGTGTCTGAAGGTCAAGTGAGTTCAAGTTCACATACTGCCTGGTAGTGAAGGACGCGGTGTCAGTTCTCTCCTTCCTCCTAACTCTCCCTACAATGCCGTGTGTGATCTGCCCCCGGATCAGGCACTTCCCAGCTCTCAAAGAACTGCCATTTCGAACAGCTTGGAAAGAATGCAAGTGTTCTCCTTGGCCCTCCCCCAAGACCTGCCACACTGTCATTTTTCAACAAAACCAACATGCAATTTTATTCATGAGTTTATGTTCCAAGGAATACTCAGTTAATTGCTGTCGAGCTTCCTTAAAATTAGATTAGACTACTCAATTTCCAGCTCCATCCAAGTAGGCTCTAGCCTTACGACGCAGGCTGAACACAAAAAGCAGAATGATGCAACAGTTCCTATTTTCCGTGCTCAGACACTCAGGCCCCTTTGACAGAAGCCTCTCTGATTTATACACCGATTTGCTCTTCATTAAGCCAGCCTGGATTGCATTTCAGTTTACTTTCTGGAGCATAACTAGTAATGATGATGATTAGTTAGGTAAAGAGGAGAAAATTTATGAGGCTATGGACCAAAGCTAATGAGGGATCATTCTTTCTCCCTTTCATCATACACGAGTCAGCTACAGAAGCGGATGGAAACACGGCTGACATTTGCTAGAAAAGAAAGTCACCGTTCCTGGTCGGAGGCGCAAGCACACACACTGGTGATGGCTTCAGAAAACCTGTGTTTGGCAAGATGCGATGTTCAAATAAAATGCTCATTAAATTTCAAAGGAAAGAGCGCCTTGCTAGAATGCATAAGAACAAGCATACACTAAAACATACTGGAACAATTTTTAAATGTCACTACGATTTTGAAAGAATCTAAAGTAAAAATCAAAGAGAAAGACAGACCACAAAAAGGAATAGTGGTGGCTAAGGGAGGGCATTCCTATAAGTATGGCTTATAGGATAGAATTTATATGCTCAAACACTCCTTCATAAAGTGGTACTTATTTTCACATATAGTATCAATTGTATGATATGCGCAGATAAAAGGCCTTGAATAATCACTGAACCTGGCACTAATGCATGACTTGGTTTTAAAATACTCTAAAAAATAGATTGAGATTTATGTATATGGAAGAGATAGGATTTGGGGGAAAATCTGTGAAAAGCCAAAGGGGTATGTGTCTTGCTGCTGCTGTTTGGGGGGCAGTAGATATCTGGTACTTTATAACACTGATATATTTTCATAAAATTTCTTCTTTTTAAAGTATATAATTTTTAGCATCTTTATAAAAGACGTGAGTGTGATAAAGTACTCTCATGACTTCAGTGGGTGGTAAAAATCGCACAGGTCTCCAACACTGAATTTTTATAACCCCAGTTGCTTTTAGAAAAACAACAACAACAACAACAACAATGAAATAAATAATCCAGAGAGTTTTATTTTTAAACTCTTTCACTCCTATACTCTTAAGACCCTTCATACATCCTGATTTAGATTTGTGACAGTGGCATTAACTATGGAGTCTGTTGCAAGAACTGATATTGATTACATCTGGCTGACCCCGAATTATTCCATTTGATGGTCTACATGAGGACCTTAAATTCAATGGCCGTGCTGAGAAAAATCTAAAAGTCAGAGATTAAATTAGCCACTGTCCTGATTTTCTTATTGTGTTGAAATAGCATGTCTTTCTGAAACAAGACACTTAATTCTTTGAGAAGATGTAAATATTTGAAATGGGATTAAACAAAATAATTACAATTCCATTTAATTTGGTATTTCTGCTGGCAACACCACTTCTATTGGATCTTAGCAAACACTTCAATTAGTGGCAAGAATAGGAATGGTCTGGCGGTGACAGATGTCACCAACTTTTGGTCCTCTGGTAGCAGAAAGCAAGTCTTTCAGGACACAATTGCCTAATACATGTAGAGTCCAATTGGTGTAACCACTGTCTTTGTTTTAATGGAGAAGGCAGTGGATTCCAGGACACTGATAATCTCAAAAGAGAATTCCATTGGCCCAACCTCTAATATTTGCACTGTTTCTTCCTATAAGCATCTTGATTTGCTGCATTTGGCGATGCAAAGAATCTGGAAAGTGAAAACTGTCACTTGAAAGTCTTGGATGACCAAAGGGGTGGGCAGGGGATGGTGACAGTGCTAGAGGCAGACTGGCCCTGGTAACTAAGGCAAGCAGGGCGGGACAGAGAGATCAATGGTTAAATGGGCAGAGGGCAGCACATCAGCCAGAATGCCAAAGTCAGTCCCTGCCAGCACTGCCCACTGGGACAACCATGGGCCCGATGGACCTGACCACAGTGTAGGTGCCGTCCCTGTCTGCACGCGCCAATGCTCTTGCTGCAAAAAGCACAACGAAGCAGCTGAACCTGAACCATGGTCTCCAGAGCATCTCATTTACACAAGAACATTTCACTTGAGTTGAGTTAGGGAAAAAGATAAATGAATTTGACCCACCCCCCAGTATAGTGATGCATATTTAAAATCACAGTATATTGGAATCAAGACACTTTAAAGAATTAAAGCCAAATTTCAGACCAAATTTCAGTGATGATAACAACTGGTTTTTGTTGGTTTGTTTGCTTTAATATCTATCAGCTGCTATTAGGGGTCAGGAGGCAAGGTTTTTAGCTCTAATTCTACCCTTAAGCAAACGGGTTAAGGGTTACTTTAAGCAAATCACCTCTCCATGAACCGCAGTGTCCTCACCTGCAAGGACACTGGACTAAATGATCGCCCAGTGTTACCTTCTGGTAAAAATAATTCTGTGACCTAAGTAATTGCTAAACACACTCCTGGGTTTCTGACAGCAAGACAGAGCTGTCAGGCTCTTTGTTCTATGCTTGTTATACCTGACATTTTAAAAATATTATCTATTAATGATCTCATAAGAATGCACATTTACATGAGATAGTGGGGATCTAAATAAATGGGAGGCAATTTGCACTAGAAGCTTCTTCCTTATGCCTTTGGTTTGGTTTAATGAGTCTAACTAGAGCTAATAACATACCAGAAACTGCCACCACTTTGTAGTAACAATCAAAAGAATAACTATTTTACGTCCAGTCAATAACCTTCTCAGATCAAGTAAGCTATCCCTGTTACCTGGACTTGCTACAGGGTGACGGTGGTCCCAACTTGTCTTTGAAAAGAAGCCTGCGGGGCTGTCCGGCTTGTACGGAGGCCAAGGTTAACGCTGGCCGTAATCAGACCCACTGCTTCACCCTCCTTTGCTCTGATCACCCTTGACGGTGAAGAAAACTTGTGGACAGTCACAAAAGAGAAGAGATAATACAAAAGACCATCAGGAAATCCCCAGGCTCCCTGGAGAGAAAGATATCATGAGACAGACAGGAAGAGCAAAGGGAAAATGATCAATGACCCCAACACCCAGAATTCTGAGTAGAGATGAAGGACCTGACACGCCACGTAAGTAAAGCCAAAGAAATGGGAAACAAACATAAATCCTAAGTCTTCCCGATGGTTGGACATCTATGAAGGAAAACTATGTAGCGGGAGGAAAACATGGACTGGGACTCCACCGTGTGCTGAGCATTGGGCAAGGCCCTGGGGACACCAAGGCAAACAAGTCTCCGACCTCGAGGAGCCTGGGTATGCAACTCAAAGGAAGACCCGTGTACAGAGAACCACTGGAAAAGGAGGAAGGCGGGGCCGAGCACCGAGAGTAGACTCTTCCAGTGATGATGTATCTTCAACTGACTATGCACAGGACTGAGAACCACTGAGCAAAGAACTATCATTGCTTGTTAGCGCTGGAAAGGGCACTGGAGCCCGAAGAGCCCACAGGCTGGTCCGCTGTTCTTCCCACTCCAGAGACACTGGAGAGCAACAAAAGTCAGAAGAAAAGACAACGAAATTTATTTTATTTTTTTTGATTAAGCATCACATCTGACCCAAGCGGACACCATCCCAGGCAGCAAGGTGGGCTCTAAACCTCAAGAGACACAGGTTAGAGTGGTATCTCAAGGTGGCCTAAAGATGACAGAGATGCATATAAGTCGCTGTTGTGGGAAGGGTCTGGGGGCCTGCAGTTGTGCATTAAGGCCTGAGACTGTGACCGTCCCGGTGGGCAAGTTCCCTGGGCAGCAGTGGCCTCTCTCTGCTGTGACCCGCATTGCCCCGTCCGTCACGTGCAGGGCACACGGGTCTCTGAAGGCCCCAAACAAACCTCTGATGTGAACATGTGCATTTTCGTAACGTGGACCACGCATGTGCAGTCCCCACTCCTATTTTTTTCCCCAATCTCAAATTTCAGCACAAACAGAAACATTAAGGCGATTTGTTTCTAAATGTTTTCCTGTTATATTTAGTCAACACCAGGGACCCACAGCCTCTTCTGTAAAGAGGCAGGTAATAAGTATTTTAGGCTTTTAGGCTTTGCGGGTCACACAGGCTCTTTCACGAATACTCAATTCTGCCGTCAAAATGTGAAAACAGTCATAGACAATAGATACTATTTTAAGGATCGCCTAGGCGAGGGTATGTTCCAATAAACTGCATTTACAAAAACAGGCCGCAGCCAGATTTGGCCAATAGGCCATCATTTGCTGACCTAAGATCTATATCATTTCTCATCAGCCCTGCTCTTAATCTCCTAAATTCAAATATTACTCTGGAGACACCTATCCTCAAATTAGCATACTACCCTAACATTCATTATCTCCCCTGAGTTTCCTGTCAGGCGACAGAATGCAAACTATTTTCATGGTTGTTTGGGGGAGAGAATGAGGGAATGAATACCAGCTTCACAGATGCGACGTCTTTGTAAATGACTGTAGTCAGACAACTAGAGGAAAGACAGTTGAGCAAAGAACGCCAACAATGACAACCATGTGCCTGTCCCGCCAACGACAAGTATCAAGACCATTAGTGAGAACATACAGATAGAGGTCCGAACTTTCTTCAGACTTAGAAATATGGATCCATTACTTCAAATGACTCCAGAATTCACTGTGACAGCTCCAGATTAAAGGCAGCCCTTCATTCGATGAAACCGCACAGACATGGTGATCACGCATGCAGTTCCTGTGTCCATCTGTGTAGTTACAGTAAGCCACAAAGCAGCTGAAGAAATTCACATCTGGCCAGATCTCAGCTCTACACAGCAGCACCTTCCAGTGGCTCACCTTTACCCAGAAGGAACATTGGGTAAATTCCCCCTACAGAAGGGGCATTCCTTCAGAGTGTTTCAGAATATGTACTTTTTTTTCTTAAGATTTCTTAAAATTACCCGGAGAACATTCTATATTAAACACTTGCGAAGGATGGTACGTCAAAAACCTGGTGGGTTATACAGATATTTCTTTAAATACATTCATTCAAAAGCCATTCATAAGATCATTCTCTTTGAGTGGAGTGCTCCCCGCACCTCCCCTCGATACCCATGATTCCCTGCAGTTCAGCCTCAGACTGAAGTCGAAAAGATGTCCTAAAGGCATCAGTACTAAAATTAAGCGCCACTGGGAGTCAGCTGTCAGTCTGCTCATTACTTCCGCTTTCTCTTCCTTCCAGCTGCAGTAACTCAATGAGGGTTGATTTTCCATTTAGGCAAGGTAAGTAGAAAGAACAAAAGCTCGAACCCCCCAACTCGATGTTGAACAGCGGTGCAACCAAATGCCACCTGTTGTCAATCCGTCTTTCCTAGTCGAACAATAAATTCCAAAGACTTCTCTTCTTGCTTTCTTCTATTTAAGTCAACTTTGAGATAAAATTTACCAACAACAAAAAGCACATTTTAAATGTGCAGTTCAACAAGTTTTGACAAAGGTACACAGCTGTGTAACCACCACAGCAATCGAGCTATTCTCATCACCCAAAACGTCCCTTTGTGCCTCGTCCAGTCTATCCTTCCCACCCCCACCCCTGTCCCCTCTGGCAGCCACTATTCTGCTTTCTATCTCTGAATTTGTTTGTGTAAAGCCCTACCTATGGGTTTGGGTTTAGGGGAACATGGCAATATTCTGAGTGTACTGTCAGATGACCTAGGACCGTGTTTTTTGAAAAAAGGTATTCATTCAATTTCACCTTCATAGTTCCCAGAGAAAATGCTAGGGTAACAAATACTACCACGAACGCATTGATTCAAATACATACTGAGTATGAGGCACTATTCTAGGTTTGGGGGAATCTAAACAGAAAAGATGGGGCCCTCCCCTGCAAAGACAGCCATGTTAACAACCAAAGCACAGTATGTAATCTGGGCTTAAGGTGGGGATCAGGTAAGAAATAGAAGAGCACCTGTGTCTGTCTGGAGACACCAGGAAAGACTTGTCAGGAAAAGGCAGCATTTTAATTTCAAGGATGAGGATGCAGAATATGCAAAGGCACAGAGGCCTGGAGGAGGCAAAACAAGTGTAGTTAGGAGCAGGGACCAGAGCTGTGGCCTCCAGCAAGTGACTCAAATAGCTCTGTGACAGGGGACGGTAACAGCACCTCCGTCACAGGTTGCTCAGAGTCAAATGCATTAATACCTCTAAAGCACTTGGAACACTACCTGGCACCCAGTTGTCTCTTCTTGGCACAATCACCATCTGCCGAGACAGGGAGGAGAAGGCCAGTCTGCCACGCCGGGCGGTGGAGTTGGAGCAGGACTAACTAATGGAGCCGTGAAGCACAGCCCTCCCTCCACGTGCCCAGCCCAGTGGGGAAACAGGTGGAGAAGCATGTGGAGGTTACAACATAGCCGGGCTACACTGTTCTGAAGCGAAACAGGAGGAAACAGCGGGGCCCCACTTCCTCCTCCTCCACATTCTGATCCTGATGAAGAAAGCAGGTGTTCTTCAGGCTGGGAAAGGCCACGTCACTAGGAGGCAGCAGGGGCAGAGAGCAAAATCTGGCCCCCAAGGAGGGTGAATAGGCCTGGGAGTGAGGAGCAGGGTGATGGGGAGGAGGGGAGATGGGACGAGAACGCAAGCCAAAGCAGGGCCCTTCCCCCTCCTTCCAATTCTCAGCCAGGGGTACTGAGCAAGGCCGAGGCCCCGGGAGAGAGTCCCCCAGAGTGGGAGCAGCCATTCTTACCTCGTGGGAAGAGGTGGGAAACCAGGGGCTGGAAGAGCAGCCCCTGCCTCTTCCTATTAAGCACAGTTTAGACTTTATCCTGTAAGCAGTAGGGGCCTGTCAATCATAACTACATTATCATTATTTTTTGCCATTTTAACCATCTGAAAGGTTACAATTCAGTGGCATTAAGTGCATTTATAATGTAACTGTTGCCACTATTTCCAGAACTTTTTCATCATCCCAACAGAAACCCTATACCCGTTAAACAGTAACGCCCAGTTTTCCTCCTCCCACAGCCCCGGGTAACCTCCCTTCTGCTTTTCCGTCGCTCTGAATTTGCCTATTCTAAGTACCTCATGTAAGTGGAATCATATAATACTTGTCCTTTTGTGTCTGGCCCATTTCACTAAGCATGTTTTCAAAGTTCATCCATATTGAACCATGTAACACAATTTCACCCCCTTTTTATACTTAAGTAATATTCCATCGTGCATAATTTTTTTTTTAAGTTCAGGCAGAGCGAAGAATCAATTGGCAGGGTTTCAGCTGAAAGGGAGAGACGGGCAAGGCTGGAATGGAGGCAGTGGGGAGAGCAATGGAGGACTGAGGGGAAGGTCCCAGGTTCCCGGTTCAGGAAACTGGATGCAGGCAGCATTTTTAAGACGTGCTGCTCTGATGAAATGTAGCAAGGGGTCTGAAGGTTATGGAGATGAAACACTCTGAATCTTGAAATTTTCTATCTACTGAAGTCTTGACTTCTATGTCACATGTAGATAAATATTGGGAAACTAGCTTTACCACATACTTTTTATTAATAGGAAGTTACATTTCATCAATCAATTATGGGACAATAAAAGAACAGGTATTTTCATTCATAAGCCTTCTAGTAAACAATGGGAGGGGAAGAGACTGAAACACAAATGTTTAAGTTTATAGAGATTAAACCTTAAGTGTTCAAATTCTTCTCATCTCTGAAAAGCTACCGTACAATACTTGTTAAGAGATTCTGTGGTACCATGCTAGAGCTGTTTATGAGGTCATCACACAGTCAAATAATGACTGTCAAGGCCCACAGCCATTTCTTGCCTTGTAAATTTCTTTCTCTCTCAATGTTGGGCTGTGATTATAGAATCAATGTAGAGAAATGCTGGATTCGCCATCTCCCCCTTTGTCACTTATTCAGTTTGAGCTCCCTCATCTTTAAACGGACACATCTTTACAGAGCAATTAAGTTCGCTGACCATGGCAGGTGGTTCATAATGGGCACTCATTTACTCAATAACACCCAGATAAAAAGTGCGTGCCTGCCACTCACGCTCTTTTTATCATGATAATAAGAATATTCAGCTTTCTAAGGAGCCCAAAACTGAAAGGTGAGGTTATGGATTATCCAAATTTTTATATCCAAGACTATGCACAATAATTAAGCTTCAAGAGGAAAAAATTAAGCAATTTAGGACACAATGCTCGCCCCCTACTCCCGGCGATTTCCCTTGAAGCAAGAACACTGTAAAACCACAATTTTTATGCCAGGTAGAAAGCAATGATTCATTTTATTAAAGAACTTTACATGTAAATGACTTCTATAAAATAAATTTTCTTGTTAAATGTTAAAACTGAAAGGTCTCATTATCAAATAAAAAGCAATTTATTTCCAAAACACTTTATTAAATTATATAACCTTTTTAGAATATGAATACATATTCTAAATATAGTAGTGTGGGGGATATATGTGTCATAATCTGTAAGTATATTTTTATATATCGGCAACATAAAATCCAATTCTTTTTTTTTTTATAGAAACTACAAGACAGACAATTCCTAATTCTTAAACTGGTTTTGTTACAAAGTTATTTCAATTATTCTTCATAACATCAACTATATTCAATTTTAGGGGAAGTAAAATACTTAAGTCATATTTTTAAACAATTTAGAGTCACCTAAATATCAGAATTAATCAGTAATGGTCAACGCTTAATAGTAATTTCTACCAATGTAAAAGGTTGTTGTTGTTATCATTATTATTATTATTATGATTGGTTGGGGTAAAGTCATTCTAAAGCATTTTGGATTTGAACAAGAAGAAAAGTCTGTATTGTTATTTATAATATATGGATATTTAGTTTTTGTGTCAAGTACACATGTATATACATACTACTTAACTAAAATAAAACTACTTAAAACATTAAAATATCTATCTTTATAGTATTGAATGTTTATTTCTCCTAAACTAGTAGTTTTACTTAAAGAAAATAATTGATATCTTATTTGGTAAAAACTGGTATCCTAATTCAGTAAGGCAAAAATATCCCCAAATAGCCACGTACCTACTACCCCCAGGTTAAAGTAAGCCTGTTTAACCTGCCAATAACTTGAGCTTCAGCTTTCATTTCACTTGCTAAAAAATCCTCAATAACTTACCTTTCTTTGAATAGTCACCAAATGTGTCTAAAAACACGAATATTTTCTAAATTACCCAAATTCTACCTTTCAATTAAAAACAGTCTGATTTAACAAGCATGCATTTTGTTAAGTAGAAAATAAATTAAAACAGAGCCTTTCAAGCCAGCTGATAAAACTAATAGGATTTTAGAAACCACCCCAACATTAAGCCCACCTGTACAAGGTCCTGCCCGATATGAAGAATGTGTTTTCAACCACCAAATAGAAATTTACAAGCTGCCACTGCTGAGCTTTTGTCAGTGTATTTTCATTTTGTGAGTCTCAAAAATAACACAGTAAATCCATGCAAATCTGCTTAATTCAAATTTTTATCAAAGCAGAAGAAATGGTGAAGTATATCCCAAGTCATTATGTTGATGAAGCGACAGCAGTGAGCTGCTAGCCATCCCTGACTCTGTTTCTACTAAAATCTACAGACATTTACTGCCAGAGAAAATAGCTGTCTCCTTGCCTTATGCGTATTCTAGCACTTTTCATAGAGACATAGCAATAACAGGAGTAGAACAACAAATACAGATTTAAATAGAAATAGATTTCTCACAAAGCATTAACTGATGTAGGTCACAGGAATCAGATGTAATTGGTTTATTGAGACAGCAGTCTATTTCAGAAAATAATTCTCTAATGCTCTCGGTTATTGAGTAACTTAAAACAAGGTCAAATTTAACCTACTTTTGAGAGAAGAGGTTGCAAAGCCTCAAAGAAATTCAAATCGAAGGTGATTCCCAGTGCCCCTCTGCTCCAGCTGCAGACTCAGTTCCAGTTTCCATCAGGAACCCCCGTCCTTCAAAGGATCGAAGGACCGCTTAATCGCTGCAGCTCCTAATGGAACGTCAGTGAGACCACAGAACCACCGACTCTCGCACAAACACCATTTCCTGAGGAAGTGATTCTAGAGCTAACATCACTGAACAAAGGGCTGTCTGTTATCTGGTCTGTTTGTTTTTCCTTTAGCTAAAGGGAAACACTCCTAACAGGGCTTTAAGGGCCAAAGGGACTGTGCATTTTTAAAATGCCATCTATCCCTGAAACTGGATTATAATAAGCAGATAAAGAGAAAGAAACAGTGTGACAACAATTTGAAGGGATTTTTATTTCTGTCCACCAATCTAGAACGAGGCAATACATCACCCAGATGACCCTTCTCAGTTATGGCCCCTTTCATAATCAGATTGCCATTTGCATTAAAAAAAAATTCAGTTTCATCTATAAGATAAAAGATGAAATACACTGAGAACATCAACTCCTTCTATTTTGAGTGTGGCTAGCAAAACGCCACTGCAAAACCGCTCTATTCTACAAATCAGCAAGTCATCATTCATGCAATCACCCATCCAGTGATTTACTGAGCACCTACTGTGCAGGCACTGGAACAAATAACGTGGCCTTTGGTTACTTGTCCAATCTTTTTTGTCATGCCCTGGCTTGAGTCTCACGCCCAGCCACTCTGAGCCATTTCAACGTCTCTAAAAGCAACACAACGTGCCTCTCTTGCTTCAAAGTCTTTGCACACAAATCTTTCTCTTACCTTGGAAAGCTATCCCTCCCTTTTTGGGCCTGGAAAAATTCAGCCCAAATGTCCATCACCAATTCCAAGAAGTCTTCCCTTAGGGCCCTAGCTGGGTGAGACCACACTACCACACTCTCCGAGGACCCCTTCCTGTAACAATCACATTCTGCTCACCTGTGACTCCCTCATTGGAAAGTGAGTTCTTAAGGGCAGGAGCCTACACACACACTCTGTGTTTGGCCATCTGAGGGGTTCAGTGGACTCCTGTTGACCCGCAACTCCCCAACTAGAATGAAGACCCTCAGGACAGCAGCTGATCGGCTTGCATTCTTTTCTCAATACCTAGGCAATGACTGGCATTCAGTATA
>NW_006436810.1:8774573-8799111 GCF_000325575.1 Pteropus alecto
TTTAATTATTTTCACAACAATAAATAGAGGACAAACCAACTGATGTAAATGGTCACCGATAAGGGAGTGGGTGGGGACAGTGAGGAAGGGCCTCCCTCGGGACACCTTTCATACATCTGTGGCTTTTGAGTCATGAGAACAATTTATGTATTCAAAAATAAAAAAAGTAACTAAACCAAAAAGGATGAGCAAAATCAAACCCTCAAATCAAATATAAACAGAAACAAATGAACTGAACTCAAGTTGACGACATAACGACATTCATGTAACTTTTGAATATAAGCACTCTGCCTACCCTTAACGGGATGCATTCTTCAACAGTGATAATAACAAAAACTTCTAAGCAATCCCGAACTTAATTGGTTTGTGGCTGGTATGAATGCTAGTGTAGTAAGTAGTAATTCTGAAACTATCTTGTATATACAATATGCTAAAACAAGTAAACAATTCCATTGAGAAAACAAGATTTGCTTGTCGTGGAGAAGAAAAATAAAAATACCGGAATGAGGGAAAGTGAGGGGGAACTCAGTGTGCTGAATTTAAGGTGGAACCATGACGATGCGATCATGATTTACACAGACAGATGATTCTAAGCTTTGCCCACTGAAAAAGCCTAGAGACAGTAACATTCCAGCAACGAAGATATTTAGTTCCCAGCTCTTGGTTTCTAAGACCATTCTCAGAAAAGAACCTGAAATCCTTCAGAAATGGCTGATTCCAGGTCCGGGGCAGAGAAAATACAAAGTGGGTCTGAATCATTCCATAGCACCGTCAAGTAGGAAAGATGGGGACACGTAAGATGGCCTTAGGCATCAGCTCGAAGGTACTTGAACTGCGCTGGTCAAATGTGGCAACATTCGAACGTACAAAAAAACGATGGTGCTGTGTGGACTGAATGTGGTGTCCTCCCCCCAATTCATATGTTCAGCTCTAACACCCAATATGACGGTACTTGCAGGTGGGGCCTTTGGGAGGTGCTTAGGTTTAGATGAGCTCATGATCATGGAACCCTCACAATGGGATCAGAAGAAAGAGACCAAAGCCCCCTCTCTCTCTGTGCCATGGTAAGACACAGCAAGAAGGCAACCACCTACGAGCCAGGAAACGGATATTCACCAAGAATCTGCCCACATCTTGACCTTGGACTTCCCCGCCTCCAGAACCTTGAGAAATAAATGTCTGGTGTTTAAGCCACCTAGTCTGTGATATTTTGTTATAGCATCCTGAACTAAGACAGAGGTAATGTCTTATAAGATACTTAATTAAAAAAAAAAAATTCTGTGACTCCATAGTGATAATGAAAGGGAGGGAAAAAAAAAAAACACAGAAAAAGTAGGGGAAAGAAAGAAATGAGGGGAGGATTTTTCTTTTATAATTGACAAATGTTAGCTTATTATGAAAAACAACTGATTAAATTTTCAAAACCACCGTTTTTCCATCTCCAATGTAGTGACTATAACTTGGGCAAAGATCAAGAGATGCTTATAGCATTGGGTAAAAGGTTGTTAAAAGTTTATTTACCTTGAAGCATCGACTCACAGATTGCTTATCAAATGGTAAAGGGAAAAGACATCTTTACAGTGGGGAGATCCGGCAGATAGCACCTTAACCAAAAAGCAAATTTAGCACCATCCAACAAATGGAACAGACTGACGTCATGAGGGGATGTGCACGCCAACACCTAGGCGGTACCGTGCCAAAATGTTCACCTTGAATCCAGTCATGAAGGAATGAGACATGCAGCGGCGGAATGGGCCAAGGTCAGAGAAAGGAACACGAAAAGCAAGGAGACTGTTCTAGATTATAAAAACTGAGGAGACACTTATAACCATGACGGGATCCAGAATGGGGAGGGGGGTGGGGGAGCTCTACCGTGATAAGAGATTTTAGAATATGGACTGTATATTAGATGATACTGAATTAATGGTGAATTTCTTGAGTGTCGTAATGATGTTGTGGCTTTGAAGGAGAATGTCCTTGTTCTCAGGAGACTCATGCTGGAAATATTCTGGGATGAAGTGTCATGATGCCTGCAAATGGGGCGAAATGTTAAAATTCATCTCCATTCCACCTGTTAACTTATTCCTTCTATTTCTAAGATCGTAGGCGAGAGAAAGTCTCAACACAACTAAAGCAAGCCTCTCACACTTACAGAGAAGCTGCGAATCGCCTTGTCAAAACTTCTGCGGGGCTCTACAAAAACAGAGCTTTCTGACTGTTATGGGCTGAATTGCATCTCCCCAAAATTCATATGTTGAAGTCCTACCCCCTAGCACCTTAAAATGTGACTGTATTTGGAGATAGGGCCCTTAACAAAGTGATGAAGCAAAAATGAGGTCATTTTAGCTTGGGGGGTGGGGCAAGTCCAACATGACTGCGTCCTTCTAAGGGGAAATTTGGACACAGACACATATAGCAGGAAGATCATGTGACGAGAGAGAAAAGACAGCTCTCTGTAAGCCAAGGAGGGAGGTGTCAGAAGAAACCAACCCTGCTGACACCCTGATCTCAAACTTCCAGCCTCCAGAACTCTGAGAGAAAACATTTCTGCTGTTTACGTCACCCAGTCTGCGCCAATTTGTCATGGAAGCCTGAGCAACCTAATAACTGACTTTGCGCTTTTCTTGATTAATTTTCTATTTTGCCAGGGAAAATGTCGAGCACAGTTCCTGGCTCATGGAGCCCAAATGCAGTCGTTCTTGCAGGCTTCATGGGGTGGCACACCAGGCCCTTCAATCGGGCCCCCCTTAATCACATGGGCCCCGCGGCCCACCCCGACGCCTCCCCTCGGCCCCAGGACACCCTCCAACTCCAGCTCCTTGCGGCTGCGCCTTTCTTCGAAGAAACTCACCCACCATCCATCCACCCTGACTTGAAGGCTTCCCTCCCCAACCTTACAAAGCTGGAGCCTCCCCTCCCTGCAATTCCTCAGCCCTTATGAAACCACATCCCCGTGCTGCGTTATTACTACTGTGCACTCACAGTTCTCTCCCCAGACTTCGGTCTTTCTAGAACGGGAAATAGATGTTCTTTATCTTTCAAAAGCACAGCGTTTAAACACATGGTAGGCATTTGTCTCTTCAGTGAATTCGATGAATATGAAACAATCCTCTACACGCGATTTCAGACTCTTCTTCTGGTTTTTCCCTACTTTGGCACGACCAAGGGACCAGAACGGCAATTGCAAAACAGACTCTAAAGATCAGCCCTGTAACCGAAGGCAGAGGAGCAGCATCTCATCCTTGTAGATCAGCTTGTTCTTTGAGCCAGCAAGACTTTCTAATGAATCTCAGTGAACCAAGATTAAATGAAATGGACCTCAGTGTGAGCCTGAACCAGACTCTCTTTCTAGACTAAACTGTTGTAATCCTTCTGAAGCTCCTGGCAAACTCCCCGCAATACCAACTTGGCCCCAAAGCATCTATAGCCACCGAGCATCCCTAGATAACACTCCATTCACAGCTAGGAAGAGATGGAGGCGGCGCCATGGACCAGCAAGGCACTGGGGGGCCCAGCAAAGGACGGCACACAGATTGATGCGTGTACGTCTGCTGTTCAAACCCCACTCAAGGCCCCTGCTCTCACCTCCACATCCAGATGTACTGAAGTCATAACCCAGCCTTTCTCACGACTCGACTCCTTGCCTCCCATTCACCTCCTCCTGGAGAACCTTCGTCTTTTTGTAGGTTGCTGCTCCTTTATCCTAAAGTGATACTTTTTATCTGTTCCTTGGTCCTTCCTGTCCCTGCTGGAATCTGCTTCTCTGCTAAAGACAACATAGGCTGCCAATTCGTTCTTAACCTGCCTCAGCCACCTGCAATCCAAGCTGACCTTGGCCATTATCGTCCACAATCTCAATAAACAAAAGAATTACCATAGGATCCCATCTTGTTGCAAAAAACTAATTCCTTCTCCCCTCCTGCATACTTGAGGTCCTGTTACTCCCGTATGCCGTTAAGTATCTCCTACAAGGTAAGTACAGGACCGCTCAAATCAGGAAATTAACACTGAGACCCCTACAGTTCAGATTTCACCAAATGTCCTGATTACTCAAAGGGATAGAATTCATGGTCACATGTCGCATTTACTCGTCATATTTCTTTATCCTTCTTCAGCCTGAAACAGTGCTTGACTGTTATAATGTTGACAGTTTTGAAGCTTACTGGAAGTTGTTCTGTAGAATGTCCCTCATTTGGGTTTGTCTGATGTTTTCTCATGAATAGATTCAGGTTATACATTATTATTATTATTATTATCATTATTATTGTTATTATTATTTTATTTGGTGGGAAGAGGGTAGACATTGCAGAAGTGATGCTGTAATTTTCTCAATCCATCCTAGCAGGTGGTTGTGTTATATTAACTTGCTCACTTTGTCCCTGAGTTTCTCCAATATAAAGATACTCTTTAATTCCACCCTCGTCTTTTATAGTTAACAAGGATTTTGTGGAGAGATACTCGAAGGCTATGTAAACATCTTATTTATTATCACACTATCTGGCCCACTAATTTTCGCACGCTTTAAAATTTCTTGCCTGAATTAATTATAACATGCTGGTTGCCAAATGATGATTTTTAATTCTACCCTTTCTTCTACATTTATTAGTTGACATTCTATAGAAGGTGGACTACCCTCTTTTCCTTATTTATTTTATTCATATTCGTACGGATTCACTGATTTTATATTATTCAATGAGTTATATTATCCATGACTGCTATATTTACTTGATGCTGAAAACGCCCCACCTTTGGCTGTTGGGAGCTCCTTCAAGCTGGCCCGTGTCCTTTTGACACGTGCCCATCATTCTTTCAGCACTTCCTCTGCGGCAAAAACAAACAAACAAACAAAAAAACAAACAAAACACGCAACGTTTTAGGCTCATGTTATATTTACCGTGCCCCAGGCCTAGAATCGGTTATTTCTCCACGGAGTTCATTCTTTTCAGGGCAGAATGGCATTCAGAAGCAGAGATCTGGGTAATAGGTGCGCTCGTGACCATCGGGTATCACTGCTCTCTGGCCCTGTCCGAGGACACGGCTAGGAAATATACGTAACCCCCGAGCTCCACCGGAAATATGCGAAGTCTTGCTCCCCTGAAGCAGAGAAGCCTCAACAGCAGTAAAGTCTCCTCGGATCCTGCAACCTGGACTGGTATGTCTTTTCTTCATAACCCACAACCCCAAGGAGCCGTGCCCTCCAAGTGGAGGTCCTGTCCAGCCCCTCACAGCTCCTCCCCATCTTCCAAAGCCCCACTCTCTGACGCGGGGGCTCCTAGTTCCATCCGATGTGTCATCCTCGGTCACGTCTCTTGCCACACTATTCTGTGTGTTTGCTTCTAAACTTCTTGGTTTCATAAGTGGACTTCCAAAGTCCCTGGGTCCTCGGCAGCCCGAGAGCCAGTCCTGCCCTGCGTATAACTCCCTACTCACAGCCCCACCGCAAGCTCCCAGAATCCAGGGCCGACCCCTCCCCGCTTCTTGAAAAACAGCACCAAAACACATTCACATTCTTAATAGTGCAGTCCACCTTACTCTGCATTAATTTCTAAGGGGTCAGAAAGTTTAAGGTGGTGCCGCAAAGTGATATGTACCTTTTTAGGTTTGTGTGTGTGATTTCTGGTCCCCAGGTCAGTGCTTTTCAGCGAGTTCTGCTTTTTCTGAGCTTCTTTTCCTCCTCTACCTCTGACACCACAGTGTTCTAAAGGCACCATTGAATTCTTCCCTTGAGTGCTCTGCCCAGTGCATCTAAGTAACCTAGAGGTGACATATAAATCTTCTGGTTCCTACTACTTACCGTAGGAGCCTGCTATGGGGTGAGGAAGTCCCACAGTGTACATGAAACAGCCGTTCGTGGGAAAGGTGATCGGAAGTCAGCCTCAGACCATTTTAGATTCCGTCTTATGCTTTTTAGAAATTCCTACAGGGTTCCATAGGTGATGGATGTTTAATAACGCTGTCAGGCTAATGAGCAGTGATTTCTAGTGGGTACCCATAAAAAGTCATTACAAAGGCCTATAATTCTGGACCTCAGAGCTTTCATTTTTCCAAGGTGGGAGAGGCACATAATAAACATCTTCAGAACCACAATGTGATATGACACTAGCTATTATGGCTCAAGAAACCAATATCCATGTAATGGTCCCTTGTACATTAATAATAGTTACAAAATGGCATATCCCATAGTTGTGCTGTGCTACAAATCTTATATCCTTTATTTAAGAATAAATAAATAAACGAGTTCAAGCTGGATCTGACATATTTTGGTGTAGCGAGATATTTGTAACCATCTCTTTTCCAGTCTAATGATTCAAAACTTTTGGTGGTTTGAAACCATTCTGAGAAGTAATAGGGTACATACCCCTCTATCTCTGAAAGGGTGGACATACAGAAAAATACACGTTTGCACACAAACAGAATTGTGCCTATAACTACCCTAGGCCGCTGCTTCTCAAACTTTAATGTGCCAATGTGTCACCAATGCTGCTCTGAGTGCCAAAGTTCTAGGACAGAGGTCAGCACACTTTTTCTCTACAGGGACAGATGGTAAATATTTTAGGCTTTGTGAGCCATACAGTATCTGTTACAACTACTCAACTCTGCCATTGTATCAGAAAGCACCCTTGTACAATATACAAATGAATGGAGCGTGCCCATGTTCCAATAAAACTTTATTTACAAAAACAAAAGGCAGGCTGGATTGGGCCCGAGGACTGTACTAGCCAGCATTACTTTGAAGCCTGCACAAGGAATCTAACAGCAAATCACAAAACTAAACTCAGTTCTGAACTTTTTTTTTTAAGGGTTCACATTTATTTTTACCACAAGTTTCTCATATTCACTTTGTTATGTACTTAACCAGAAATTCCCATTACTACGTTTTTTCCTACTGAACAATTTGTTATGAACAAGCCATTGTTCCATTTTCCAGCCGACACAATGAGGGTCAGAATAATTCCACATTTCCTGAAAGATCTTTTGTGGCTGAGTTTTCTAGCCCACAGCACGGCGCTATTAATTGACAGCTGACCAGATGCCAGCCATAAACGCGGAACAACATTCTCTGGTGTTCCAAGCAGCCCATTTCTCTCCTGGAGGCCGCTGTCATTCCTTTAACAAGCCTGGCAGCTGTCAGACTCAGGCCAACAGTCACAAGGCCTGTGTTTCCCTGGAGACTTGTTTTCTCAAAACTGAGGACCTGCACCAGGCTCTTCTCTGGCCTGTCCCCTTCCTTTGTGGCAAGAGGTCACGCGCCTGACTCTAAGGAGCACCTTCTCGGGTGAGCCTTGCGGAGTCGCTTGCCTGACTGGCTCCCTTCTACCGCAATCATCTGACTGCACGGAACAGAAGTGGTTTACATGGGTTTCCTCCCAAGGGTCTTGCATTTTAAAGTCAGATCTGGCCAGGTGCCCGCTGACCTGCGCTATGGGAAGGAGTTTAGAACAGCCCATGAGGTCCCAGGGGCACCTCGACGACCGTTTCCAAGTGATTGAGGAAACTATTTTCTTTTCAGCTCATGCACATCCTAACCAAAAAGCCAGCTCCAGCTAGAAACGACCTAGGTCGATGGTGTGTTTCTAGCCACTTTCAATGGTTTCTCAAGTCAAGCCTCATCAGATTAGACAGATATTAACTTTCTGTAGGATTGTCAGCTATTGTTTGAAACTCTAGAGTGAGTATCCAGGCGCCTAGCAAGCACAAGCATAAAACGTTACAAAGCACAAATGATGCTTATCATTTTGTATGAAAGCCAAAGTCAAATTCATGAGCAAAGTCCTTTTATAAAATCTTATACAACTAATCTGAAAAGACTTGTGGGTAATAGGACATAGGAAATCATAAAAACAATAAATACCTGACGGCTGTCCTTCATCATGGCAAAGAAGATTTGTCACTCAATTTGGTTGTGGTTGTTTATGTGGGAGAAACATATTTGTCACTCAATTTGTTGTGGTTGTTTATGTGGGAGAAACATATTCGGAACTGTAGGATATTCACAGCAGCATTTTTTTTTTTATCTAGAAGATAAGCTTCTAAATCATCAGTACACATAGTCCAACAAATTATTCATTCATGTCATCTACGCAATAACTTTGGAGGCGAGAATAAAAGTATAACGTGGGTCTGTGGGTCGCATGTGCTTGAAACCTGTACCTCCAATGAGGGCAATAAGATGCAATGAAACTTGATTTCTCAAGGAGCTGTGCAGATGGCATCTTCCCTGAGTTTATAAAGACTTGATGAGCTTTAGATACTCACAATGGCCTTGCCAAAAGGCATTTATTCACCTGCTCACCCTACTGATGAACAATGCATGTGGGGCAAGTAACAAAGAACCTGTTTCATTCCCTCATTTTATTCCCTCTGTTCCTCCCAGGGGCCGTATGTGGATACGAAGGCAGAAAAATGTTGGTGACACTGTAGGGTTTTTATACTCGTAGGGAGGCTGAGTGAAGATCACTTTCTTATTCACTTGTAGAGGTGACAGTTAGGGATGTGCCGTGTAAGCAGGGAAATGTTAGGGACCTCAGATAAAACCTGGTCACACAATGAAGTCGCTCTGGGTGCCAGACGTCTGGCCAGGCCTACACGCCAGCTCACACCAGCTGGGCACTCACTGCATGCCATTCAGACTGCCACTCAAGCCAACTGGGCTGCCTGGGAACTTCTGTGCTAGAAAGCATCAACCTTCCATCAATTTAGGTGCTGAAGTCTGAAGTTTATAGTCAAAAAGGTTCCTTCTCTTATGAAAGGTTTTGAGAAGTTTGAAGGTTTCTATCGTCCCACCTTAAGTGGGTAGATCCATTCATACTTTAAGACATGGCCCAGTTTATGCGACTACCCTTGAATGCACTCACACTTCCCACTCTTCGAGAAGCTGGCTTCCCATAGTGCAGGCCGCCCAGCTGACAGTCCTCTCAATTAAAAACATCCTCCCAGGAATCACTTGCATTTGGTGAACCTGACCAAAAACTGCATCAAAAATTTAGCTAATGCACAGCACACCTTATAATTCTCAGTCCAACTATGTTCGCGCTTATTCTTGGCTTTTTCCTAACCTTAAAAAGAAAAATCCCCAAAAATAATCTCCGAGAGTGGCCCTGGTATCATGAAATGAAAAGTCAAAGGTACGTCAGTCACTCAGCACCAAAGAGTGGACCACTTCTATCGGTCTAGGCCCACGTCTCTTCGCCTCCATCCACTGCACCTGTGCAATCTCAGCTACTCCAAGCTAAGGCCGACCTCGGACCCTCATGCTGTTCCTGCTGCCAAGAGCCTTCTGCCCTACCTCCTAGGCTGACAATTCTTTGGCTTGGAGGTTGAAGTGAGGTGCATGTGGTCCCAGACAGACCGACACACGCTCACGGAGCACCTGCTCCTCCCTTATTCTCACGCTCTTTTCCCATGTGATTCCTTATTTAATGTTGGCTAGAGTGGAAGCCCCCAGAGGACTCGCTGCCACCTACCAACACGGCACACAGCAGGTGTGCCCCAGACCTTCCAGGACATTCGCAGAAACATTTATGAAAGAAGCTTCAAGCAGAGAAAAATATCAGCATGGCTGCCCTCTCCTCCAACAGTAAGAAAGCCAGACAAAGCAATGCACCGACACCTAGACGCATTAAACTGCCCGAAAAAGAGAACTTTGCTTGAGCACAGGTGAGGCCCTGGACCTTGGAGATTCACTAATCCGCACTGGAATCTCAACGCGCGTCACTAATTAGCTATGTGGCCTCTTGCAAGTCAATTTAGCCTCACTGAGATTCAGTATCCTCATCTGCTAAGCAAGAACAGTCACACCTATCTCAAAATACTGTCTTGAGGATAAAATGGGTAACTAGGAAGGCATCCAGCCCAGCAGCCAGCAAATAGCTGCTCAATAAACACCGATGTTTTTTCTCCCCATATTTATAATCTAACTTCACTTTGGGAGCAACTGTGGCATTACCAACAAGAAAACAGAATGTTCAGGAAAAAAAAAAAAGTGGAGAGAAAAGCAGAAAAAAGAGGTACCAGAATAACATTTAAAATCAAAAATCTATCTAAAAAGGCAGCAAAGCTTTAACGCACAAGCAAATCAGGGCTTTGTTAATGTGCTATTTCCATTCGCACAAGGTCTGCTTTTGTGGCTGACTTGAAACCCTCATTGCATAATGACATAACATGAAGCTCTGCTCTAAAAAAGGTTTGGTGTAGTTCTCGTTAGAGCTGGTAAAACAGTGCCAAAAGTCTCTTGGCTCAGAATAAATTCCCACAAGTGTCCTTGAATCTGTTAAGTATATGAAGATGGTTTTGCATCAATGGAAAATACAGGCATTGCATATTCTGCCTTGAGAATTACTCTCAAAATCACTAAAGCCATGGTGTAAACATTTCTTTTTCTTAAAACACATCTCGGAGAAAGCGAGCCACCAAGAATGATAACACGTGAAACTTAAAACTATCATTCAAACACTGACAAAAGTCACACATTTGACATCACCACTGGGGTTTTTCATCAAAGTTAATATGTCCAGAATGAAATTCTTAGTCTTCCTCCAACCCACCCCAAAGCCTGCTCTTCCCACAATCCTCCCTTCTCAGTTGCCAGCAACTTCCAACAGCTCAGGCAAAACCCTCAGCATCGTCCACGCTTCCTCTCTCCAATATACCTCATCGTCTACCTTTCCCATCAGCTTCACCTTTTAAAAAAATATCTGGAATCCGACCACTTTTCTGAGCTCCACTGCCCCCATCCTGGTCCAGTATTAGCAAAACCCTACTCCGGCTCCAAGTTCCCCCACCCTCGGTCGCCCTACAGTCCGCTCTCAGTACTGCATCCAGAGCGATGGTGTGACAACAAAAGTCAGAGCTAGCTATCACTTCCTCAAAACCACAGTAACGACTCATTTCTCAAGAAGTAAAACAAAAGTTCTCACAATGGCCCACGTGGCTCTGCACCCACTGGCGCCACTGCACCCCGGGGTCCCCTCTCCTAGCTCCCTCCGCTCCAGGCCCACCCTTCCGTCTCTGCCTCCAATCTCCTCTCTCAGATATGAAAGTGTCTTTCCTCGTCACCTCTTACAAGTCTGTGCTCAAACACCGCCTCTAAAGAGCCCGCCCCTGACTGCCTTTCTACAAACCCAATACCCGCCCGCAATCCCACTCCTGTTTCTTTGGTTATTTTTCTCCAGACAGTCGTATTCAAACACCTTAGGTAAGTTATCTATTTTATTTTGCTTGGCGTCACCGCCTAAGTTTCCAGAACACCAGCTCCATGCGTCCTATTTGGTGCTGCATCCCCAGCATCTAGAACCACATCTGGTATGTAGTAGACACTCAACTGAAACACCACCTCTGGGCTTCTGTCCCATCAGCCCACTGAAGTCCTACGTGGTGGCAGGAAGAACAGGCTCTTACCGACCTATCCCCCCACCCCAGCCCACCACACTGGGTCACGTTTTCTAGGTTTCCCAATGTTTTTGCAACAGATAGTGCTTTTCTCTGACCATTAATAATTACAGCATGTTTGAACAATTCCACATCCTAAAAGAGAAGTTTATATGTCAGATAGAGTCAAGAAAAAAATAATACCACTTCTCTACCATCACCTTCCCCCAAATAAAACTAGAAGTCAATGACAGAATTGCAACAATACTCATAAGCTTAGCATTTTGATACACCGGGACTCAGGCTGTGCATGGCTTAAACTGGACACGTCTACATTTTCCTAAGGAGAATTTGAAGAGAGGCTAAGGGAGGGGCTGGATGCACACCTGTGCAGGGTTGAGGGTCCTGTCAAGGCCCCCAGGGATTAGCGGCAGTAGAAGACCCCTACCAACTCCAGGGCTGAAGGGGCAGAGTAAGGACCTGTCACCAGAATCAGGAAAAGCTCACAGCCATGGGACCCATCAGGAGCTGACAGAGAGGAAGAGAAATGGGGCTCAAGCAAAGAGGGAGCGGGGAGGGGAGGCGGGCTCTGACCTCTCCTCTCTTGTCCTTCCACCTCCTGCCAGTGGCCAAACCAAGCCTGAGGTCAGAGGGCAAGGGAGCCAGGGTGATGCAGCCCAAAAACGTCTGGGAATACAGAATGATCTGGAGGGCTGAGTGGAGAACGCCCAGCACACCTGTTAGTCGGTGGGGATCCCGGGCTCTTGATCAGTGCAGGAAAGAGCTTAGATAGAGGCCATGAACTTTCTTAACTTCCTTTCTTAACAGTGCTATCTGTTGACCCGCTAGGATTTAGAAACCAAGTCTTTGTCAAGAAGTCCTTGAAGGGGAGAGGGGATGGTTAACAGCTCAGAACCTAAGTACTAGCTCCTTGTCCAAAGTGAATGGCCTCCCAACACACAAAAACTAAGACACAATTGCTGTGCGGTATGGCCAAAGAGTTTCCTTTTTAGAAAACCTGTTTCTGCTAACCCGAAGTTGACTCTGAGTAACTTCCCTAAACCCATGACGACAGTTTTGAGAACACTGCTCTCTTAAATTATTAAAAACGCATAGCAAGTGACCAACCACTGTGCAATTTATAGCAAATATCTACAAAGCCTTAGGTACCATTAGCATCCACCCCACCACCAGCCACATGTAGGAAGTATTCATTGCCGAGGTGGGGTAACCTGCCCAGAGTGACCAGTGCCCTCATGCCAAAGCCTGTGAAGTTTTCTAAAATATGAAAAAAGAAGTTTTAGAATTTAATCCAAATTCTAGTTCCAGATTACCCAAAACGAAATGGATCTCTCCCTCATCAATGCATTTAAATTGAAGTAGATTGTGCAGTTGTGTATAGACTGTTGAGTGAGTTTAAGGAGCCGCTAGCTTCTGGATTAAGTTCCACTGATGATTTACTTTGTGACCTGAAGCAGTTCCCAATTTCTCAGCAGCTCAGTGTCCCGCTCTCTAAGATAAATACTCAACCAAACCCGGCAGGGACTTACTGGGGCGAATTAGCTAATAGGCTTTCCCTGCCTTGTTTAGGGGCTCCTCTCTACTGACCTAAGTGTGGATTTTGACCAAGGCGGTGATACAGCAGTGTGGAAAGCACACCTGAGTCTGCCCCACATGCGATCGAGTGGTAGACCTTTCCCTGATGAGCCTTTTGAACGTGGACGATTTATCCAACCTCGTTGTGCCTCAATGCCCTTCATCTGGAAAACACGAAAACTAAGAAAGCATGGCCTCATACGGTTGCTGGGTGGTGCACGAGAATATGTGTGCAAGGCCCTCAGGACACTGTCTGGTTCAGAATAACCACTGGAAGGCAGAATGCAATCATCGTCATCATTATAATCTTCGTTACCATTTTTCAAATGTGGATCGAAATGGAATTGGTAAAAGCGCAAAAGTTCTTCGAGCATTCTCTAGAATTATTCCATGTCCTTAAAATAATTCTCTTTTTTAGTCTTGAAAAGTAGAGTTGAAAATAACACAAATGGCTATTATGGTCGCCACTGAACTTGATTAATAGCTGTAATCACCAGAAAAACCCAAGTTACTGAAAAGCAGGGCCGAACTACATAGACTTGATTAGAACACAAGAAATTCACACCAAGGGAAATCTTGGGAAAAGAGCATTTCATTTTAGACTATTTTCTATGAAAAAAGTATAAGTTCACAAACGCAAAGAAAAACCTGTCTGTGAGTGGTACCCAAAAAGTAGGTTAAAAAATAAACAATTTCATGAACCATCAAATACCCAAAGTGCCTCTTTGAGCTCAGGGATCTAGTAAAAAAGCTTCCTGAAGCTGCTACCCCACACTCACAGCATCGAGGAAACGGCCACACCCTTCCATGCGAGGTCTCCAGATTCTGACACCTCCGTGTGAGACATGCATTCCCCACCCCCTACACAGCTGGCACAGCGCCAGGCCTGTGGAACTCCCCAGTCATCCTGTTCACTTTGATAGACGATTGATTGTCTGGCCAATCAGATCGGAGAACCAGGTCCACTCTCCGGGAGACCATCTGATGCACCAGCAACGTGCCAACAACATTCCTCTGCCTGGTCCCTACGACCATCTACTGATATCCACAATTATAGAAACATCTCCTCATCTTACTCTCGTTGGTACAAATAAACCGTTTAAGGTGTTACATTTCTGATCTATCAGAAACAAGATAGGCCTTTCCTCACCCAATCCCTCCCCATCACTACTCTGTATCCATATTTTAAATCAAGCTTTTAAACCATTAAAGTTCTTGACAAGAGTGTCTACTTTGCATAAAAATTATATCCATAATGTAGTTGCTATGAGTAGTAGGTGTCCAGTAAATATTTATTAAAATATTTAATAAATATTAAATTAGGGGGAGAAGGAGAAAAGGAAGAGGAGAGGATAAAACACTTATCCAGCCTCCTGCACTGCCCAGGGTCAAGGGTTAGGAGGCAGGAGAGCAGAGCTTTGGTGACGCACCCCGGGCTGGTGCCTTAGCTCACCCTTGCAACAGCCCTATGAGAAGGTATCTTATTCACCCATTTTACAGATGCGAAACCCGAGGTACAGGCAGGTGAAACAGCTGCCTGAGTGTCCCCCAGACAGGGAGTTTCAGAACCAAGATATAAACTAAGACAGTATAACCCAGAGCTACATTCAAACACTGCCCTGCTGTCTGGACAGCCAAATTCGTCCAGGGCCCTCTTAAGAAAGCCAAGCGTTAACGTTTCCATTAATAGGTGAAAAAATTAAACCCCACTGGTTACATGCCCCGTAAGAAATCACACGCCATCTACAGCCAGTGTCTCTACTTGGTCACTAAGGACCCACCTGTTCTTATACATAATCACAATAAGCTAATGCTACAGGCTTTCTCTCATCTTTCTAACTTCAACCCAGAAGTCCCAACGAAAACACAATAGGCACATCTGCATAGCCCTTTGTGATTTATAGACACAATTCTATCTATCATACCCTCCCTGTGACACGTATAAGGCAGATAACGTCACCTGCCGTCAAAGGCCGGGGCGCTCCTAGTGACCGGCGGCCCGGAGAGGCCCTCCGCGGCACGTCACAGCTCAGAGCACCTGGGAACACAGGAAGTCGGCCCTGGCGCTTTTCAAAGACCACAGCTCCTTCCGGCGACAGTGGTTCCAAAGAAAGAAATCTCAAAATGATTATTTTCTCCTCCGGACTGGAGACATAAGGACCTACGACATATGTAAAAACAATATTTATTAATTCCGCAGGGGCACAACCATTTGAAGAGAAAGGCTCCGTGTTTCCCATTTCTCCCTGTCACGAGTGCTTTTAAAAAACCTTTGGGCAATACGAGGAGAAAAGTGTTTGCTTACTGAAATTGTGTTTGCCACCAGGGCACGCCAATCTGTTTGCTGAACACGTCAGGGATGTTGGCTAATACTTTTGTATTTCTTGCCAGAAACACACCATAGCTCACAAACTGATATGGTAATCCCGTTGAAAGATATGACACAGAGCCACTTCCCCTTAAAATTCAGAAGAACGCCTCGATCAGCAGACTTCATAGAGAATGGACCTAAAAATCTTACTCATCAGACACAAGACACTGCAATCACCTGGAGAGCTTTTAAAAATACCAATGTCCAGGTTCCACCTGCAGAGATTCCGATATAATTGTCCTGGGGTGTGGCCTGAACATTGGACGTTTAAAAGCTCTCCTGGTGACTCTGGTGAGCATCCAAGGTTGAGACCACAGGTACAGTAAGTAAGGTACACACCTGCCTGCTTGCCTAAAAAGTTACTCACAGACACCAATGATGATGAGCAATTTCCCAATTAAAGATCATTTGATGACATGGGTTTAAATTTTCAGACAGTCTGTTCGCTGCATAATTGAAAAGTCCTGATTATCATTCCCCTGGTCTTAGCATATCTTGACCACCTTAACCTGGAAATGCAGATAAATATACGAGTCATTTTAAAAGTACTAACATCTATGCAGTACTTTGAGATTTAGAAATATATAAATACGAAGTCACGTTTAACCGTTACAAGAACTATGAGATAAGTAAGGGTATTCATTTCTTATCGTTGCTGTAACAAATTATTATAAGTTCAGTGGCTTAAAACAACATGAATTTATTCTTATTGTTCTAGAGGCTAGATGTTCAAAATTAGTCCACTTGGGCTAAAGTCAAGGCATGGGCACAGATGGTTCCTTCCGAAGGCTGAGGGGAGAATCCGTTTCCTTGCCTTTTTCAGCTTCTAGAAGCCGCCTGCATCCCTTGACTCACGGCCCCTTCCTCATACTCCTCTGCTGCCTCTCCCTTATAGGGAAGGACCCTTGTGATTACATCGGACCCATCCAGGATCATCTTTCCATTTCCAGATCCTTAATCACCTCTGCAAAGTTCCTTCTGCCATGTCAGGTAACATCGTCAGGTTCCAAGGCCTGGGACAAGGACATCTTTGGGGCCATTATTCAGCCTACCACGGAGTAAGCAAACATCCCCACCAACCATTATACCCACTGCCCTGCACACCATCCTCATTATTCAATGGAAACTGAGGCTCAGGGCTGCACGACCTGACCAGTCTCACGTCTCCAGCAGGGCTGAATCTAAACCTAATCTTATAACTCCCAGCCCCACTTTCTTTCTGGCACTCCTGTCGCCTCCCCGCGATGAGGTGATGTTTGCAATATTCTTTTCTTTTCCAAGCTTTCGCCATACTGAATGAGACATGTTTTCACTTTGCCCACACATTACCTCTGTTCGTCAACCAACACACGCCAAGTGGCAACCTCCAGTGCCACGTACCGCCACTGGTTAACCTGTCTCAAACCAGACCCCCTCCCCACGGTCCAGAAGAACCGGCAAGCCCCCTGAGGTGGTAATTCATCAGACAGACTTCGATGCCACAGCTATCTGAGAGACGACTCACGCAAGAAAGTACATGGGGGTGGGAAAAAGCAAGCCCTCAGTTATGACAGCAAAGCCATCTGAACTTGCTAAGGCACACATATGCACCGTAACCGTCTCCAGGAAAACCTGTAATAGGTGATGTCCACATCCTCCATGTTCGAAACAACCTACTCAGGAGTACATGGGAAATTGTCCTCTCGGTCATTTTCCATAGTTCTTTTCTCTCTTCTTCTCAACGGACGGAAGTCAAGAGGGCTGACGGCTGAGGGCTGGTAATCAGAGTCTCGGTGATCTTCTGGAATGTGGCATATCCTGGCTGGGGTAATCGGGAAGCAGGGGGTGAAGGCCTTCTACATGAAGGGTATTCTAATCTGACGGTCACACTGTCACTGCTGCCTTGGAGTTTCAAACTCCTCTGCTCGCACTAGCATAGCTCGTCAGGCAGAGAAGAGCCTGGCGAATCGCTGAATCACAGCCACTTTAACAGCAAGAGAAAATAAACAAGCCCGGCGACTCTCGCCGCCAAGCTTAGACCTTGCCTGAGTCCGTGTTCAGTCTGCCGTGAAAAGGAAGAGAAAATCAATGGCTCATCAGAATGCAACTGGTGTGAACCCAGCAACTCATCGCTCCGTCCACAAGACAATAAAATCACCGCAGACAGGGCTCTTAAAGGTCATGCGGAAGAATTCGGACAACCAGAATACACTATACTGTAAATAAGCTAACGTGGCGGGGAGGAGCGACCGTGCTGGAACAGACTGTGTGGCCTGTGCCCGTGCCAAATCCATGCTCTGAAGCTATAATCTTATGAAATGATAACCAATATTTGGAATGATTCTAAGGGGCGGCGAGATTCTGTGACATCGAAAAGTCAGTTTTGGTCACTAATTCAGAAAAGCAAACCAATGCATTTGGTAACGCTTTTCAACAAGGGTAACAACATAAGGAAATTCTGGTTTACCAGGAGTCAACCATAAACACGTAAGAAAAACAGGATGTTCTAGTCTGTGTGATTCATTATTTTGGTAATACCACAACCTCAAAAATAGCCTGGCTAAACTAAACACCTGCGAAGTACTCCTTACTCCATATTTAAATATGGACACTTGATATTTCCCTGCATCCAGGCCGTAGAAGAGCCCCAAGTTCCCGTCCCGGCTCTGCCTTAACTCACGGCACAACCTGGACCAGTCTCTCAACTCCTCTGGATCTCAGCTCTCATGAATAAAGTGGGAGGGCTGGACAAGATGATCTCCAAGACCTCCTCCCCTTCTGACTCTAGAAGCTTCCAGAAGGTCCATTAACAAAATTTACTGGCTGACTTCAACCTGAAAATAGATTCGAACTGAGTTGGTGAGTCAAGTGAAGACAATGCAGCTGACGTTCGAGATTCTCCAACAACTAAAAGCTGGAGAACACACATAAGGTGGAGAATGGCGCGGTGACATATACAACGGGTATATCTCCTGGGAAAGCCACAGAGCTTGGGGGTCCCAAGAGTTTGTTTCGCAGACCCCCGAGGACACTTATATAGTTATCTGAAGGAGGGTCTTGCACCTTCATGTTGCCTTCAGCACTCAGAGCTCCCCAGGTACAGGCACAGAAGGGATGGGAGGGGTGGGGGTCATCCTTGGGGTGCGGATTCCCTATGAAGCATCATCGCTGGGGCCCTCTGGCCACTGAGGGTTCATCACAGCATTCAAGGTCACTGTGATCCAAGGATGGCTGTTCACTGGAGCTGGAAACTGACTATCTGAAGGGGTGTGTTACTAGGGGTGGAGGAGGAGGTTGATATTGCTGCCTTTGTCCTCCTGGGGGGTCCGCAGAATTAGCCACATAAGAAAAGTAGGTTCACAGAGCTGTTGAACTCACTCCCTCGGGATTCAGATCCCCAAACGGCTAGTTCTGTGAAACAAATGTGCTGGCTTAAGTGGGAGCCCAGAAAAAAAGTGACAGGAAAATTGAGGACTCGCTATAAAACTCATCTCCAAAAAGCCATAATTATCGCAATAGTGTCACCTAAGCATTATTTACAAACATCCTTCTGCATAATTCCTCTTCAAATGGCCCTCATCTAGACTATAGTGCTACTACTCAGGATAACATTTTAAAACGAGTAATAAAACAAGGAAAAACCAGCATTTTCCAATCAAAACTCTGAGGCGAATATAAATAGATGCAGGGGAACAGGGATAAAAGAGAATCTGACTTTTTACCTTTGTGCCGATAATTCCTATGTATCAGTCGTATAATATATCAGTTTTCAAACACTATTTTGTATATTATTCACTACATAACCCCCAACACTAAAAGAGGAAGAAAGTGTAGAAATTTTTCTAATTTGCAGATGAGAAAACTTGAGACTTTAAGGAAATTAAATAATTCATCCAACGTCCAGTCACAACGACAACAAAAAAAACACGGATCACCCAATTCCTATTGCAATGCCTGAAACACCGTGTCCACGTAGTTTTATTTTCATGGTGAAGCTAAAAGAATTTGCATGTCAAAAGCTGTTATATATTTTGGCTGGGCCTTGCTTCTGAATGCATAGGGCCTCAGAAGACTCTGGTTTGAATCCTGGCAAAATTAAGCAAATTTCTAACAGCCACATAAACGGAGTTTTCTCTACGAGCAGAGACAGTCAAGACAACGCTCCCCCTCAGTCGGTTATTGGGACTGCAGTTCCTCTCCTCACTTACTGTTCCTGTGTTCCCATGAGCACGGCTCATGGTTCACGACCATGTTCTCATCATACGGGGGCACGAAAGGAGCCAAGAATCCCACACTCCACTTCCACGTCTTCCAGGCCCTGGCCAGTGATCAAAACTATGACTGTGCCTTTGCTCATTCCGTTTTTGGGCGGGACCATATCACAAAACGTGTCAGCCTCAGCCCTGTGAATCGATAGTCATTTAAAGTAAATTTATTGTGGACGTGTATCAGCATCTACGTTCGATAGTATTTTCCGAAATAAAGCATTTGCCCTGTGATTATAAATAATCAGATAAGTAAAACAGCAGCAGCAGCAAAAATAACTCCAGTCTGCGCCGAGGTGGTGGATATGAGCTCAGCTTTATTTTGGGATCTTCTCTGTCACGAAATCTATTGAAATTAATCAAGCAGGGCTAAGACCCTATAACAAGGCTGGGCAGGACGACTGCCCTGTCCCAGGCATTGGGTGTCCCACCTGGAGGTCAGGCTGCCCCAGCCCTGATTTCTCCCAACTGCGATCCCTTTCCCCACCCCCAGGTTCTAGGACCAGCCCAAATCTTAATGGGGACATCCAGGTAGCTTTGGAGCAACTCTCTGGGGCCCCCACCCAAGTCCCCTTGACTGCCAGCGCTGCTGTGACTTCCTGCCCGGGGCTCCTCTACCTTCATGTGAGTCCTTTCTGGGTTTCTTAGCCCTCCAGGTCTGAAGCTCACTGGACTCCTGGCTGCCCCTCCCACCTCCAAGCCACCTGGACCTGCCAACCCTACAACCCGGCACCCTGAACCGGGAGTCCGCCCCTGCGATATTGCCACCTCTGGAAAAAGCCACCAGTTCTATCTCCTCCAACATCCTATTGCAATTCGTCACGCCGAGGGGACACGGGAGGTCCCCGGCCCTCCTGCATTTCCTCCGCTTAATCTGAAGGTGGACATCCACCTAGGGCCCCCACCAGGCAAGGCCACGGCACGCCTTCCGGGCCCAGCCAGGCCCTGAGAACAAGACTGGCACCCCTCAACCGGCCCTCTGCATTTCAGATCTAGTTCTTCCTGAAATACCTCGGTCCAAGCCACTCTGTCAGCTTTTACTATTTATCCGTGAAGAGAGCTAGTGAGGGGCTCTCCTCATCCTCACCCCCATTTACTTGAGATCCACCAGCAGCTCGCATACAGCAACCTATTAATTGCTTGCAGACATCATGATACATCACGTTTCACTTTTTTCACACAGAGATGAGAAACTTGGGATCCTTTATAATACGAAATGTGCTTAAGTTTAGTGGGCAAGACAAGGGCAAAACCAGGGCGAAGCTCAAGGTCTCCTGGCTTCCTTCTTACTGCATGGACGCTGTTTGGGGAAAGTCCGTGTTTCTTATAGATGGGGTGATGTCAAGTACTGAGTGCAGGAGGGCAAAGGAGGAGCTTCTAACCCACGCGGGCTGATCGGATGCCCCGCAGCCATGACCCCGTATTACGGACCATTGGAGCTGAGTGCTGGGCCCTGCAGTCACCGTCACCTGAAGGCACCACTCAGGAGCCGGCGCATACTCACGCCACCTCGCAGGGTGGGACATATGTGTTTGCTCAAATTCCCACCTCAGTACTTCTGATAAAACCTATTGTTTCCAATATAACCGGAAGGACTTTTGTTCCTCCCGGTGGTCCCATCGAAGCTTCTCGGTGCCAGGCTCAGCTGACTTCAGCGAAATTGGCGGCAGACCATCAGAGAGCTGTTCTGGGGCTGATTCAAACTCTGAGTTGCTTCCTAAGGGTACACGATGCTCTCACAGACCATGTTCCCAGGGGCTCACGACACAGCCATCAGAGGCATAAGGTCACGGCGACCAGCTCTGGGAGGAGCCAGGATGGCATATGCTGCCCTCCGAAAATGCGCTTGAAGCTGCAATAGGACTGAATATCAAACCACCTATGCGTGTGGGGGGCCGGGGGAGTGAGGGTGATAGGTTGAATGGTGTCACCCAAAAAGGTATGTTCTGAGGTGTATCCCCAGTATCTCAGAATACTGCCTCGTGGGAGGCAGGGTTGCCGCATGTTTAGTGAAGATGAGGTCCTACTGGATTAATCCAACACGACTTGCGTCCTTAGGAAGAAGAGAAGTGACAAGTGAGGAGAGAAGGCCATGTGATGACAGGCAGAGATCAGAGCGAGGCATCTACAAGCCCCTGGAACTGTGAGGGGTACATTTCCGTTGCCATAAGCCACCCAGTTTGTGGTACTTTGTCAGAGCAGCCCTAGGAAATGTGTGAGGGGTGCATTTCCGTTGCCATAAGCCACCCGGTTTGTGGTACTTTGTCAGAGCAGCCCTAGGAAATTAACACAAGGGAAAAACGAACAGCTGAGGAATCATAAAAAACCTCTCGATTCAGAAGCAGCACTGAACAGGAGAGAGAAAATGCCTGTCTATGCCAAGGGGCCCGTTTCATAGCCTGGCCGCCTGCCTGGCTGGCCCGGAGGCAGAAAGACCAGCCCTGAGTCCCTCAGAGGGAACGTCCTTCCCCTAAGAAGCCAGACTACCTAAGTCAGGGCCTACGCTGGAGGAGAAATGGGGAAGGGTAGGAACCGAAGGTGCTTTTTCTCCCTGTTCACACACAGTCCTTCTCCCCCACCCCCCACCTCCCCCGACCCTCACAGTTCCTCTGCCTCACACACTTGTAGAAAGGGATTAGGGGTTTTCATACCTATGACCACCCTTCATCTTCGTTACCATGTACAGGGCAGGGAAGGAGGGCGGGCGCCATCATTCCCTCTCTACACATGAGGAAACTGAGGCACAGACCAGATCAGGGGCTGCCCACAGATGAGATGAGCATCCTGAAAAGAACTTCTGTTGACAAAGTAAAAGGCTTTCAAAAAAACGTGTGGCGGTGGGGGTGGGGTGGGGGGTGGGGTAGGCGTAAGAAACAGCCCTAAATCTTGTTTTGTTTTGTTTTTTAAAAGACGAATTAAACGAAAGTTCCAAAGGAAATCAAATTTGTTGGCCTTGAAAAGTAGCCCCTTTCCCTTTTCCAGCCGTTGGGATGACACTGCTATAGACACAAACTGCCAATTCTCTGACCGGCTTTCCACATTGAAGGGTCTTCAAGGAAAAGAATTGAACACGTTTTCCAGGCTTGACAGGTAAGGTCTCTGGCCTTGGCGTTCTATCTCGCTCAGGGCTTCGGAATCGTCGCGTACTCCTGTGTAACCACCAGGCCCTTCCACGCTCTTGTCACCCCCCAAAGGCACACCTTCCTGAAGCTGGAATTCAGAGCGTTTGTTTGAGAGGCTGGAGCACCCAGACTTATGTCCGACAATCTCTGATGGCTGAAGGAGCCCTTTCCACAGCAACATCCAGTAAGGGGAACGAAGGCAGGGACAGAGTGGGTGGCAGGTGCCCCAGGAAAGGATAAGCTTGAAAGGCTTAAGCTGAAAAGCACTGACGATAAGAAATGTGGGTGGAGCGCTCTCTCTAATCAGCTGCCTTTTCCGTATATCTTAATCTTTCTTCTCTGGGAAACGCCCCATCACTGGTCACCAAGAAAACTCGACTTCATTTTTCACGCTCCCAAACTTGCAGCCAAGATGTTGGCACATACACCCCCCGCCCCAATACCCACCACTAGCGACTCTGGGAAATGACATCCAGGAATGGCATTTCACATTTTGCCAGCTTGAAAATATTAAACACCACTGAAAAAATTTAAGGTTTCTTTTTCAGATTTAAATGTCTACTTACTTCAAAATGAATTAATAGTTCTCTGGGTTTCATAATGTTTAATTCATTAATGATAACTGCAGCTCAAAAATTTGAAAGGAAATTGCTTCCAGGATAAAATTAAATGTGAAACTCTAAGTAGTGATTCATGGCTGTTCCTATCTAAATTACTAATCCATGTGACAAACCTGGTTGGCCGCACAAAAAAGCAATACTATTTCCTCCCATTGCCTTTTTAAATGTTGCTGAATTGTTTTGCAAACTGACTAAACCCAAGTCCTAGATAATCCCCTGCTAGCAGCCTCCATTCCAGTGGTGGAATTTAGTACTTAGAATCTTTCTCACCTCAAAAAGGTTCATAATGAACTAATACTTTTGTGCCTCAGAAAAGAGTTTTCTCAACATTAGAGTTTAGACATATAGTCGAATCGATTTCCCAGGAAACTCATTTTAAATTGAACGCAAATGTCCCTGCAGTATCTGTCCACACGTCCCCAAAGAAACCGCATAAAATTCTATAAATATGGCCATTTTCTTTTAGTTGACAAGGAAGACTAGCCGGCTGAGGTTCAATGTCGTATTCCCTTTTAGAACAAGTGGGCCCTAGAGTAACCACATTGTCCAAAAGACAAGATAATATCATGCTTCTGAAGCTTCATCATGCTCTGGTGATTCTGCCTCATAAAATTTCTCTTAGGTCTATTGCTACAAGCACCATAGGCTAATGAAGAAGCCGGCAGGGACAGTCCTGACCATGTACCCCCTACCTCCGAAGCTCGGAGAACCACGTCCCACAGGGCACACCTCACTGGCAACTGCAACTTTGCAAACCAGGTCCCTTGTCTCCAGCCTCTCCCTCACTCCCACCATCCTGTGAACTGCCCCTAAATGGCAAGTCAGACCCCAGCCAGTCCTCAGGGGTGCTGCCCTGTGCCAGGGCTTTCCACGTGGTGACTCCTTTATCCTTGGGACCACTTAGGGAAAGCATCCCCATTGCCCTCATATTGCAGATCAAGCGATGGCAGCAAAGACGTTTAAAACACAGTTACGGAGTAACTGGCAGAGCCAGGATTCTCACCCACCCTTTCTGCCCGGTTTCCCACGCCTCAACCATCTGATGATGCCACACTACAGCTTCAGACATCCTGCTCGCTCCTTATTACCAACAGAGTAGGGTCCACAGGCCCACCAGGGTCTACTGGTCCTTGCCCATGACCTGCCCGTGTTCCCACGGCTTAGCAGGGCCGTGGTGAGATAGTCTATAACCTTTGGAACTAATGACTGCTCCGGCAA
>NW_006436810.1:8799142-8819357 GCF_000325575.1 Pteropus alecto
ACAGAACGAGGGGCTTGTCCCAAAGTTGGGTCCTTTAGGAGTGGGGGATGAGGAGATGGAAAGAATTTATGTGCACTTTTTAAAAGCTCTGCCTGTTGGAGAATTTTTCTCCCACCAAGCATTCAAATGTCACAAACCACAGGAGCGGGAGAGCACCTAGATATCTTCTCGTTAGCTAATGGGTTTATGAAGCGAGGCTGCTAGGATTTAAAACTGGCGAGAGATAACTCTCGGAGTAGGAACTTTAGAGTGACCCGTGCATTATAAAAAATGACGATCTGAATGCACAAGTCAGACTGGTTTTCACCGGTGTTTCCTGGCCGCAGGATGGGGAGCAAAGAGCTATTTGAAAGAAGTTTTTCTTTTTTTTTAATTTTAAGGAAAGCTGTACTCACTCCCTGTAGCTTTTCTGTCGACCCTCCCACAGGTGACCTGATGCAAAACAGGCTGGACACCCCACGGCCCGCGTCTCACCATCCAGGCATCCACTCCTGACCGTGAACTCAGCATCAAATAAATCCTGAAACCAACGGCAATGCAGCACGGAAAGCAAAGATAACAACTCTAACTCATGGTGATCATCTAAAATGTAGAATAATGTTCCTAAATCCCGTAAAACGGTTACAAATGTCCAGTGCACCCACATGATGAGGAAACTTGCAGTACTGTAAAATTACACAAAATGCACCAGAAAATACAGCTCTACTGTTATGTAAATTTAACCTTAAACGAATAGGCTATAGCTAAATCAAACACTCTATTAAATCACTTTTGCTCACCTTCTTAGCACTTAATAAGTGTGGTTGGATGCCCAAGAGCCTTTTTCACAAAACCTCCCGAGGAGAGTCTCTAAGGAGAGGGGCGGGCTCTCCTAACTCTCCCCGATCCCCTTCCTTGTAGCCAGGCTCAGAATGAGCTGCTGACTACAGAGGCTGGCCTGCAAGTGTTGAACGTAGCTGTGTTATGTTCAAGGTGTTTCTCCCAGAGAAAAACGTTTAAAAAATATTTCCCAACATTTCTTTTTCCCTCCCAGTTTATTCAATGGCTCAAGAGCAGCCACACCTGCTTAGTGTCAGCTCAGAGACCCTAGGACAGAGGGAATCCAGCCAGCAACCCTTAGCTGACCCTGCAGGGGTCTCGCTGCACTGGGCATCCAGAAAGGCCACTTCGGGTCACAAGGAGCGGGACAGGCTTTAGAAGCAACTTCGAAGTTGTTCACTAAATGAAGGAGAAGCATAGATATGTTGCCTTATAGTTATATGAGGGGAAAACGCAGAGCAGAAAAGTGTGTAGAAGAGTCAGGGGCAGGCATTACCAAGGCACCTCTGTGAAAAGGTCAACGACACAGGATTCTTCACATGTCCCTTAAAATCAGATCGATAAACAATCGCCTATACTGGAGACTCTAAGGCTCCCCACTCTGATGATTAAATAGAAGAACTAAAAAGTATTCATCATTTGTAAGAGCACAGGTCTTTCATAAGCATTTGAGGTTCTTCGGAAAGATTTTTAGAACATTCTAACGTCTTACAGGTAATCCTGTTTGTTTTATGAATATCCTGAGTTCTCCATTTCTTCGTAAGGAGGACTAGGTAAAGTAATCCCTCGTTTCAGTTACCACGGAATTCTAATCAGTGAAATCCATAGAAATGGGAAATCTCTATCTTCAAATTTCAACTAACTATATAAGCAACAGTGATAGAAAGACAAAAAATGAGAAAGTTTATATAAGTTGATACGCATCGGTCAGGAAACTAGGACAGCAGTAGCAGTGTAATTAGGATTCACTATAAGCATCTGTATTTTCTGATGGAGACTTAAATGTTGAGCTTGCTCACTCTGAATTCGATCCAGGACGGAAAAGCCACGCACGTCTACTGACTCAGGTTAAGCATCGCCATGTTATCTTGTCAAATCATATCTTTCCATTTCTCCCAAACCTCACCCTCTCTTGAAAAAGAATTTGAAAATATGGAAATATTATTTTGCCGGACCCACATTTAACATTAATACCCTGTTGTCAAGATTACCAAGGGCCTGGAGTGAGTGGGGGTGTGGAAAGCACACAGGAAGCCTTTGCTGGTCAAATTTCATTTCAGGCACGACGTGGCCTGTGCACTCCGAGCAGGCTCTACTGAACAGAGTGTCTGAGGATGGAATTTGTTATTGCAAACACACACGAGCATGGGATTTAAAAAAATCGTCATGTCGTACTTTTCATCTCCTTGTCTCCCAAACAGTTTTTTGGTGCTCAGTGCTCTGGTCTGCTCTGGTTTCCTTCTACCCAAGGAAGAAAGGGTGGAGGCCACGCCTTCCTTTCCGGTTCCCATCAGCCCCTTGGTCCGTCCACAGCTGGCTTGCTCCCCTTGAGAAAAGACTTCAAAATCCCTGGCAACTCCACTGCTCCAAGGTCCAGTGCGGTGTTTGCGTCTTGACTCTGAACCCTGCTCCCTTTAGGTTTTGCTTCAGGACATCGCTGTTCTCTCTCTCCCGTTTTTAAAGGATGCAGGAAGAAGAATTCTTTTAAGATTAACCAAGAAAGAAAAAGGATCAAAGTCCTATTTTCCTACCAGGGTGTTTGTAGACCTCACTTCTTTGGATCTAAGGAAAAGAAAAGCGAAGCCAAGGTAAAAGCCGGCTCCATCCCAGGTAAATGGTCCAGTTTACACCAAGTGCCCACCGCCTGCCTGCGTCCGTGCCTCCTGCCCGTTTTTGAGACCCATCCCAGGGTCTCAGCAGAGCCCAGAGAATGTTACAACCTGTGCTCTCTGTTTTCACACTCCCTCCATTAGATCCTCCCCTAACACGCACCTGCTCCCCAGAGGGGATGGTCGATGCGGGAATCAAATGATTAGCCCTACGGATGTGAATGTGCTGCCCTTCACAAGGGCACTCACATTGCCGCAGAGAACCGATGGACATAACACCCGGCAGGAGAAGAGAAAGGAAGTAATTCATGCGGCACTGTCTATACCAGCTCCAGACCTCAGACACGTCATCTAATTCCTCTGGGCCGGCCTCTGGTTCCCACCTCAGATTATTGTTCTGAGAATTAAGGGAGCTAACAAATACATGGTGCTTAAAACAGCACCTGGCACCTTGCAAGGGCTCCACGCACAACGGTTATCATTATTGTCCTTCACCGTGACCTCCTGAGATAGGTACTGCCAGTCTCATCTTAAATGAGGCCGTTTCGCTCAGGAGTGATTTGCTCAGGATCCCAATGCTGAGAAATAAGTAGCAGAGTAGGGACACAGCGCTCAGTCTACCAAGTGACCACAGTTCCGCTGTTTTCACCACACCACAAGGAATGAATCTCTAATGGCAAAACCATGGACACGGCAGGCCCGCGGGGTGAGAGCACATCGCAGGGGTCGCGCAGCATGCTGGTGGCATGCCACCAGAAGGAAGGGCTGGGGTGGGCACACAGTGCATCCTGGAGCATGGCCGGGTTCAAAAGAATGCGTGTTCTATCCACCTCCGACTGCAGAGATCTTGGAATATCAATTCACCTCACTTAGTCTCAGTTTTCCTGACCGTAAAATGGACCAGTTTACTCAGGACATGGTAAGCCCCTAACACCTAGAATACTCGTGGCAAAGCTAAAACCTCTTGTGAGGGAGATTCCAGAAAGGTGGCAGACCTGACGACGTCACGTTACTTCCAACATGAAACATGGAGACTTTGGAAAGCATGCTAGAGATTAGCAAATGTTTATTTTTTTTAAATTCACTACCAGAGCCAAAAATATTGCTAATGATCTTGTCTGGTTAAAAAACTCTGAATTCACTCTGGGCAGTGTAATTTTTAATCTCCGAAATATTCCTGAAAACTCACCCGTTTCTATTATATATTACAACTCCATAATTGAACCTCTTTCCTTTTTGGCTTGTCCTACATTTGAAAAGCGTTCGCTATTCTACCAAAGCTGACTTCCCTCAAAATAACCTCATTAGTCTATACTCGCACAATTATGTCATGGATATAATCACTACCATCAAGATTTCAGCAGCTATTTGTTGCACTATAATTTCCAGAAGAATTTCTGGTGTGGAAACAACATAGCCACAATAAAATAATTAATTACAACTCTGTTATGACTAGAGCACAGAGTGACTAAAATTAAAACTAACATTTTTAGTATTTCATTTTTAATATCCTGTTCATCTTTGTAGCCAGAAATTAATTACTACAAAGACACTTATTGTTAGTATATTTTGTTTCTGAAAAGAGCTTCTTTTTTTTTTTTTTTTTTTTGGGTACTTTCAATAACTACTTCCTAAAAGTTTGAAAGCCCACCGCACTGTAATGGACTGACATACCAACACTACTATCCATCAGATTAGGGGTACCCGTCCTGGTTTTGCCATTTGGCAGCATAAATCCTGAGCGAGCTCTTAAACTTCTCTGTGCCTCAGTTTGGTCATCCAACAAATTGGGGATAAAAACAGAATTTAGTCCTAAATTATTCTGAGAATGAAATTGGGTAACTTACGTAGAGCTTCGCAAAATGCTTTGGATTTAGTTATTGCCAAGTACGCAATGGCCATTCTCTCTTTATCTTATAAACTCAATTTGAAGATATTCAATATTTAAAATTGTACAATCTCATATTTAAAAACGGGTCGGTCTTATATCTGAGAGTAGCTCCCATCATCATTTGCTTCTTTTCCTGCCAACGTACTAAAGTGTGATTATTCAAAAGCCAGTTATGAACATCCGTCTACCTAACACATCCTCTGAAAGAATAAGAGTTCTTTGGCCATTACCCAAAGAAAGTGGACTTGTTCTCTGAGAAAACAGAACAGGCCAAGGCGTAGGACAGTGGACGCTAACTAATCGGTACTAATGACTAGAGGTTTTTTGAGCCTGACGAAACTGAGATTGTATTAGTAAACAAATCTCATGAAAGGAAAATGAAAGCCACTGTACTCCCAAAGTAGTCTCCTGATCTATCTCAATAAGCCTAGTTTCATCCTGTTTATTCACAACCGTGCCCCACACCAAGTGAATTTCGTCTGATTAATTTCAGAAATATAAAACCCAGGTTTAGGCTTCTACTACTGTTTTACCCATTTGACCTCTGCACGTAATTTGGTTCCTGAAAACCCACCCCCAACATCTTACATGAAACCAAAGGCAAAACCCAATTTGCTCCAAGATGATCTCGTCGCTGCCAGTCTCACTGAGCATTAACTGCCCGAAGAAAATAATTAAGACAGTCAATATGTCTTCTGAATAGAAGACAAATATAAACTAAGCCAATGGTGATAACTGACATATTATACTTCTGATTGCAAGTACACACTACCAAGATGCTGTGCCCCCAAAGAGAGGAGAAAACTCCCCGATGATAGTCCTTAACTGCTGAGCAGCACGAAGATACCATAATTGGACTCTCATGGGGGTTATAAAAAAAAGCATAAGATCACTGCCATCTTTAAGGAGATTAAAAACTAGTTAGCAGATGTTTATTTTTTATGGTAAACGTTCATGACAACGTTTACCATAAAAAATAAATAAATAAATAAATAAGTGGGGGACCTGGGATGCGAAGACACATCAGGCGGGCATAGGCCTCGAAGAACCCACATCTATCACGGGTCAGCAGCTGGCCATCTCCGGGATCTACACCGAGATCTGCGAGATGCAGGATGCAGCAAAGGTCACCTTCAGCTGCATCATCCAGGATTCAGAGATGGGATTTAAGTAGAGGATTAAAGGAAGAGTTAGGGTTTGACTAGAAGGACGGAGGAAGAACGCGAACGCAGGCATCCCAGAGGCGGCGGCAGGGGCGGGCAGGCCGGTCCCCAGCATGGCTAGGGGCCGATGAGTTAGCGGCCGGCTCAGGTGAGCAGAGGGCCTTCCGACCGGACTCCCGGAATTCCAGGCAGGGTCCCATACTGAACATTCCTCATGCGTGGTCTGCAAAACATTGTAAATATTTTAAATCTAGGAGAAATCATAACCAGTTTGGGAATAATAAATGTAATTAAGCTACGCCATAACATGAAGTCACATATCACCGTTAGTTCTCCATACATGCAGGTGTCCTCTGCTCCAGAAAACAGACTTTTTTCTCTGCTGCTCCCACCCTTTCGGCCCACGTCCTTTCACAGCCCGCTGTCCAGCGGCGCTCAATCCCACGTGGCGACATGGGTCCACCTCGGACGCACAATGACTAATCTGGATGTGGATTACTCTCGAAGGCACAACTCCGACTTCTCTACTAAATGTCATCTCCAAAGCGAACTCTTGATTTCTCCCAAATCTGGTCTTTCTATGCAATTTTATACTTGTCACACCATTATTAACCCAGTACCTCAGACTTGAAAATCCACTTACCTCACCTCTCATGCAATCAGTCTCCAAAATGCTACTAATTTTGTCTCTGAACTGTTTCCCACACGCATGCCTCCTTTCCATTCCTGTTGCCCTGCCCTGGGGCTCAGGTCTTCGCTCTGTCTTCTCTGGACCTCAACTGAGCTCCCCACCTTTGTCTTTTCCTGCTCCAATCCGCATCAAGGGCTTTCGGATTAAGCTTCTGAAAGCACAGCTTCATACCCATATCCTTCCCGACCCCCAAACCATCAACGGCTTCCTGCCAAAAAAATCCCAATGTCTCCATTCCCGACGACCCTTCTAATCTTTTCCCTACTAGTCTGGCTCACAGCTCCGTGCCCCAGTCAGAGTGCATTACTGGCTGTCGTGAAGACAGCTGCTGCAGCTGGAATGCCACTCTACCTGCTCACCTGTCCAGGTTACTGCCTACCCTTCAAGGGCACCGTCAAACCGTCTTCTTCCGTGAAGCCATCCCCAAACCTCTCGCAAGAAGTAATCTTTCCCTCTCTGAACTCATCCAATACCACCTGGCACTTGAGTTCCTTGTGTACGTGTGTCCCGATTCCTACAGATGTAGCCTCCTAAAGGATTGTCTCTGTATGAAAATAATCAAACCAGCATTCTAAGTTAGTACTTTCTCACTAAGAAGGACTATGTCAGGAGTTATGAAAGGTATAAGAGCTAAATTGGGAAATTATGTTCAACCAGCATAAAAAAAAAAAAGCAAAAATCTCAACTCTTTTCAATCATTACATACAGGTGTTAGCTGAAGTCATGAAAATACAGGACATCTCAGAGAAACCGAGGCTCCGTAACAGAATGAAAAATCTGAGGTAGCACACCACAGCGGTGTATAGCATAAACTATAGAGCTAAGCAGAGCTGGGTTCTAATCCCAGCTCTGACATTTACTCACTCTGTGACACTGGTCAAGTCGGTTAGCCTCTCTGTGCTTAAATTTACCGTAAATAAATTTAAATAGAGATATTAATAATATCTTCCCCATAAGACTATGAGAATTCTGTATATGCTGGTTGCAAAACTTAGAGCCTAGAACGTAATTAGTGCCCACGTGCTAGTCTCATCATCATTGTGGAAATATCTTATATGAGGAAAGAAAACACAAAGATCAGAGATTTGGTCGTTAAGATACCAAGCAGGATTTTTACTAGAAAGAGAGCCTTTACCACTTTAAAAGCGTCAAGCTGGATTTGCTCTATTTTCTGACAGGGATCCTTTGACTGACTGACAGGTGGGGTCAAGTTCACCAGGGCTAGATCTGTGTACAATGGGTCGACTGCCATGGAAATGGAGCAGGCTCCAAGACCACCTAATCAAACACAATGCTTTCAGCCCTCGAAGGGCTCGCTCACAAATAGCCATTGTTTCCCACAAACAACCCCGCTGCTGGCATCCAGACGGGAGCCAAATGAGGCCGATCGACTTACACGTTTTTGTCAGTGGCTCTGCATAGATGCACCACAAATACAATTAATTGCTGCAAAAGAATTCTTGAACTATGTACTGAATTTAGTTTGATGAGCAAGGTTTTGAGTTCAGCTTTTTAAAGGACACTAATCCACAGCACTCGGCTGCACTAAGCATATATGAGTCCATTTCAAAGCCCATCACATCAGACAGTGATTTACTTATTAACGGTGTGGGGAACAGCTGTGCCTGTAGGGTATCAACATCTGTCATTTTCCCTTAAAACTGTTAGATCGCATTAAACAGAAATTGCCACAAATATCTCAACTTGAACTTGTATTGCAGACATATTCATACACAGTATGATTATGTCCAAGGTTGGAATCTGTTTTCACTTACTACTTGGAATACTAACATGGCTGCTCCAGTAATGTCTCTTCATTCCAAGTGTGAGTGAAGGTTAGGCAAGGTAGCCAAAACAAACACCCCAAAATCTCATTGGCCTAACAAAATAATGGCTTAATCTCTTCTTCACACTGCATTCCGGTACAGCGTGGTAAGGGAGGCTCTGTTCCACAGAGTCATTCGGGACCCAGGCTCCTTCCATCTTGTTGCTCCCTCTTACCCTAGGCCTTCAGTTTTCCACTGCTCCCCTGCAGCTGGCCAACAGATCAGAAAGAGAACGAACGTGGAAATGGCCTCTCATACCCACACACACCCCATGGGTGCAAACCAGTCCCATGGTCCCACCTCAACGCAGAAAGCAATCTAGTACAACTGGGGGTGATTCCTGAGTCCTAGGGACATGTCTGAAAACATTTCGATTGTCACAACTGGGCTGCTGGCATCTGGTAGGTAGAGGTCAGGGATGCTACTAAACATTCCACCATGCACAGGACAGTCTCCTCACAACAAAAAAATTATCCAGCCCCAAATGTCAGTGATGCTGAGCTTTAGGTAAGCACCTAGCCCAACATGTCAACGCTCAGGTCTACAACCATTATCCACTAACATACACTCTAATTAATCCCAAAAGCCACGATAACGATGGTTGTTTCATTCATTTGCTTCTTTGTTCCTTCATTCATTCATCTAAACTCCTAAATAAGACAAGGGCTCAACAGTCAAAGAATTCACATTGGGGCAGGGGAGCAACCATAAATAGAACGAGCATACATAGGGGTAAGTGGGATTAAAAAGAACAAATGGAAGAAAAATTAGTTCTGCCTGATAGATCTGATGCAGGATCCATAAGGCAGAAGGAATACGAAGGAAGTCTTGAAGGAAGCATTTAGTACTTACAGTTTGCGATCTAGATGCTATGGAGGGTGTTTATTTTGGGGGAGGAGCAGGGATGGAGAAAAGGTGTTGCAGGAAAAGGGAACTTTATGAACAAAGGAAAGGAAATATGAACGGATATAATTTATTCTACTTTCTAGTATGGAGAAAAACTAGGGGAGGAGGGTTGTAAAAATGCATTTTTATTCAAACATATTTTTAGTGGTGTATTCATGAAAGTCTTAAGCTCCCAGCATCTGACTGAATCCCTCACACAGAGACATACACTGGCTTTCCGTCAAGAGGCTCTTCAAGAAATATTTCACACCCCAGACTTCACAGAAACGTGGTAGGACGAAGCCCAAGGAATAGCAGGAAATCTAATTGCAAAACTCAGTCACTAACTCTTTCAAATAACGCTGCCTCAAAGTCAACATCAAATTGATTCAGGCAGGTGATTGACCAAAATCATTTATCTTTGTTCCCAAAATCAGGACTGTGTAGAAGTCTGATCTCTTCTTAAATTATGTTACACTGAATCTGTTTTGTTTTGCTTTAAAGAGTTTTCACCTCTTCTGATTCTTAATTCCAATTGTGAATGTGGCTCGCAGGCTGTGGTTAAGAGTCCAGACAGCCAGGGTCTGACATATCCCAGCTCTGGCATAAACTCACCACGTGACCTTGGACAGGTCACCTAACTCTCCAGGCTCAATTGCCTCCCAGATAACAGGCTTAAAGTGCTAGTGCTTTAACTGCCTCTGAAGTATATGATAGACATTGCTATCTTGAGCTGGAGTTAGCTCCCACACACCTCAAAACTGTCATGAATTGTGGACTCTAACACAGTTTGGGAAAGAAAATATCTGATAAACTTCCATGTCATCTTGTAGGACATTATTAAGTACAATTTCAATTAGCTTTGGGCAAAATATTTTTAATGACGGAGCCAACATCACCATGTAAAACAGTGGTTGTTCTTCATTTTGAAGCTAAAATTGAACTTTAAAAACACCAAATTCCTACCCAATAATTTACCCCCATTATTCTCTTTCCTCGCTCTTCCTCCTTCAAACTGTTGCTCTCTATTACTTTTCTTATTTTAACTGTGATCAGCTTTGGGAAAACAAAATGTATTTAGCTGTTAAGTATTATAGATTATATCGAACACCACCAGTCACCTAGCACTAAACAGCCTCATAAAAGAAAGAAATTTGTTTCTTTACAAGTCAGAATCTCGAAGGAGAAGTTAAGATGAGGGAAGCAGACTCCAGAAGCCAGGGGAGAGTCAGTGAGTTCAGAAGCACTTCCTCCGACGGCGGGCAAGAATTCCAGAGCACAGGCAATCCAGTCATCTATTTCTAGGGCTTTTGTCTGAGTGAAACCTCATTCCCCTTTACTAAAAAGTGGCAAAGGGTGCTGCCCTTTGCGATGAGTCAAAGGTAAGGAATAAAATGAAGCTGAGCCAACTAGAGGAACTAGGCCAAATCGTGTTTAAACTTCGAAAGTGATTATCACTTCAAAAGTGATTATGACGGCCCTCCTAATTGACAAGGAATTCTAAATTGTCAGGACAGTAACCTCTCTCTCAACTTGCATTGCAGACCGGTCTTGACCCCAGGAGAAAGTTATTCTAAGGAGCACGTTAAAGAGAGGGTTTGCATCTCTGTGGACGGGTTCCCCAAATAAGGTGACATAAGTCTGGGGTAAAATCTGACGTGTTCTTTTTAACTTCTTAGTGAAGATTATTTTTGTAGTAAATCAACAAATTTCTTGTGGGGAAGTATGACTGTCAAGGAAATGCAATTCTGAAATACTTTATTTATTATTTTGTCATAAACCCAAGGTATGTGAACGATTAATTTTCGATAGACCTGACTCCAGTGTTGGGAAAAATAAGTAAACTACTGAGTCTGCAAAGAACTAGCAACCCTTTGAACTAATATTTAGCGTTTTGTGTACAGAAATAAAGGTAATTTACTAAATGAATTTTGTTTGTTTAGAGTCTCCTTCCATAAACAAGCTATTTACCTTTTTCTTAGATGAAGTAATAGACCATGAAGAAATTTGGCTTATCAAGAACATACATGAATCTATCTCAGCATCCATACCGATTACAGAGAACTCTGACTGAAAGGGTGACGTAGATGTCTCGCAATTACCTTCGGGCACCCTCTGCGTGGGATCTACAGAACCGGCCACCAGCAAAGCTAATTACCGTTTCTGGCAAGGTCTCGCCTGCACCAGCCTAACCTTCCCAGATAAACAGTCACGCCTCCACAGACACAAAACACAAAGACTAGAAAAATTGGCGGCTGAGGGCCTTATCAGTTTCCACTGTGGGGAGGAACAAACTTTCCTCTCCCCTCCAGGTCAAACAATCAAATGGACATGAGGCAGATTAGCAAGAGAAGATAACCAAGTGTAATGAATACATATGTATGGGAACGCCCCACAGCTGAGAGTCAGAGACCCCCATATGCACGAGAGGTTCGGAGACAGGAAAGGGGACCTGGTCAATGAGATGTCCTGAGCTGGGACTGAGGTCAAGTGCCTTGGGGGCTTCAAAGGGTCACTGCAGGATGATGAGAAGAGCAGCTTACAGATAGGTCAAAAGAAGTCACCTCTGATAATCTCCTATGGGTAAGGCCCCTAATTTAAATTCTTCTAGGTAGTTAAAGGGAGGGGCAGAAATTTCTCCAGCCTGAAACTAAAATTGCCCTTAGCTCAAAACCATCTGCATACCACAGAGGCACATCTTTAGGGTGACTGGCCCTGAACCCCCACACCATCATCAATCCCATGAGTTAGAGATTCAGAGAGAACGGATACCAGCAAACTGGAGCCAGGGCTTCAGATGTCTCCACTCAGTAGTACAGAACCGGGCCTGGTTCCCTTCCCGACCCCAGTGAGCCAGTGAGGCACTAACAGACTCATTAGGAACCCCTCCCTATCTCTGGGAGGAAAGCACTGGGCACTGCATGCATGAGCACCCTCATCGCAGTCTGGGCTATGTTCTTGTTTACAACATGGGCACCGCCCAGGAGCACCCCTGCTGCAGAAAGACAAGGCAAGTCCTCTGCCGGCATTGTGTGGTTCCACCAGGAAGGAGAAACAGTCAAGAAGAGCGTACTCATACCTAAGTACCCTCCAGAGACCACTGCAACAAGGAAGCCAGAGCAGGTCGAGGTTCATGCATTTGCAAATAAGCTAGCCAAGGGCCCAGCCTGAAATCCTCCGACGGTCAGCAACCCAGCCTGAACTGGAACCCGGCTCTCCAAGTTACTTCTGAAGAATAAATTGGGTCCGCCATTCCTGCAACGAGTATTTATTGAGTCCCTGCTCAGTACCAAGCCCTGTGTGACAATCCAACCAGGCACAGCAAATACCACTGTTTACACGGAATTTTTTTAAGTTCTCGTTAACTTTACACTTTAAGTGTATAGTCTCGTTTTCTTGCCTTTATGAAAGAGCTCTCTTCTTTAAAATAACAATAATCCCATTCCAAAAAGCAGATTCATAAACAGAGGGGCTGACACAGCCACACTGCCGCCTCCTGTCTTATCGTGCCCCATTCTCTCCTGCCTCTTCTCTTAGGGGGGCTGTATGTCTAACCGTGTAAAACGTCCACGAAGCCTGTCTCAGGACTCTACACAATCACAGAACAAGGACAGAACTCCTGTTGGGTGGCGACCACTTGTTCTGGTTCCCCTGGGATTGTTTTGGTTCAAAACAGAAAAGTCCCTCGACCCAGGTATCCTCTTAGTCCTGGACAAACTGAGTCAGTGGGTCACCCTACCCCTAAGAAACCAGACCCTAGAAAGGTGAGGTCCATTACAGGAGGTCCTTGGCTTGCCAGGGAGAAGTGACACCACAGGAAGAAAAGGCTGATGTCTTTTAAGACAGACCCAGATGGGCTGGGGCTGTTTCAGAATCCCCCAGCTTCCTCAGCTTCCCCCAGAGAAGGCCCAGCATCTTAAACTCTGGGTCATTTAAGCGAAGCTTTACAAAGACTCTCCAATGGCAAGATTCTAATGACAATGACACACAAAAGAAATCCTCACATAAATGCCAAAGGCTGTAGCTATTTGGAAGTGGTTCTCTCCATGTCTAGTCGAAGAGCTTCAGTTTAGACCATGATTATTCATCCTGAGATTTCAAGAATCCAACACAATGACTGGTGGGTGACAGACGCTGAATAAAATGGAAGTTAATCATAGCTGCCATTTATATAGTGCTTATAATGTATAAGGCGACACTTTACACAAATGATCTCACTTATTCTCATAATAATTCAATAAGGTCCCCCATTGTCCAGATGAAGAAACCAAGGCTCAGTCAGACCTTATTTCCTCAAGGTCATTAATGACGGAGCTCACGTTTGAACCCAAACCTATGCAGTTTCAAAATCTTTTTAACCACTCAACTGAATTAAGATCAAGCAAGATGGGCATATATGGTAAGGGATCAAAAATTGAGAGAAAAAAGAATCAGATACATATCTTTTTATTTTCTTCCCTTTTAGCTTTGCCATTGCCTAAAAAGAAAATTATAAGTTCATGCATTAAGCTACAGCAAGGCATGGATTTTAGTTAGAATTGTGCAGAATAATGCCTGGCAAACAGTAGGCACTTAACATTTGAATAAATTTAATAAACGCAATTGTATACCTAATACAGGGTTAAGTCATCCTTGTGCAGTGTTCCAAGTGCTATTTTACCCATCACCACAGGTGAATAGATGGATTCCTACCTTAGATTTCTGAAGTGTTAGTGTGAGGGAACAGAAATGGACAGGTACTTACCCCAGTTACAATGGCTCTACCTGCACGGTTGAATAAGCTGTCACTCAAAATGATAGTAATACTACGTTTCAGGCAACAAAGGGGCACATTCTCTAAACAAAGTACAGAGATCAGTCCATGTGCGCTCCAATCACTTTTAATTTCATATTAACCTGCAAGGAAGCAATTTGCAAACCTACCCCAGAGCAATAGAACTGCAGAAGAATATCACACTAAATACTTTATTTTAGAGACATTTATCTCAGCTCCATTCACTATTCGTCAAGCTGAGCCCATCATTTCAGTGCTAATGTATTCCTGGCCATTTTCTCCAAGCAGCTGAACACATTTCCTCTTTCATAATAACACTATCCATAATGATCGAGCATTCCGAGTGTCGAAGAAGAGTTTCTGTCATGTGGATGACTATTCCGAAAATCAAAAGACGCGAGGTAAACCAGATGTCTCTCACAAAGGCGCTTCATGAACACAAGTTGACTTAGAAGGGAAATGTGGTAGCCAGTTGTGGGCAACTGTCACCTTGTCCCCCACTTGTGTCAAACCCAAACAGCACAATCTGCTCCTTGAGGTTGTGGGGTGGCCTGGTGGGGTGTAAAGTTCTAATGCTGCTTGCTGTATATCACCAAAAAGAGGGGTTTTGTTTTGTTTTGTTGTTGTTGTTTTGGAAGAAGCACGCAAATTGAAGTTGAAAAACAACAACAAATCATTTTGTTAGAATGATGAACCAGCCTCCCAAAAGCTGGTTCGCAGGTGGCAGACTAGCAACCTTAATTTGATTCAATTCTTAATCATTATTAATGCAAGTAGGCGAGGCTCTTAACTTCCTTTAAATCTACAAACCAAAAGCATCTATAATTCCTTTATCACAGTCGGTCAAAATCATTTCGGTGTTGTCAATGATTATCTACCGAGCCCTGGCTTTGTACAAATGTGGAGGGAACACAACATTGGGTTAAACCTCATCCAGTCTTTATCTTTAAAGAACTTACAAGGGACCTGCCATCCCGCTTATCCCCTCGGAGGGGACTGTACCCCTCATTGGGATTCTTGTGATATGTGGCTCGATGACAAAAGATGTCCCGTTTAGCTCGAGCGGGTTTCTGTTCTTTGCAATTAAACAGAAAGAAAAAAGACATGTCGATCTTAAGTGATCATACAAGACAATCCATGATAAGTGCCCTTTGTCGTGTGCATGAAATGAAAGATGGAGGCAATACCGCCGAAGAACTCTTGGAGGAGTGACGGACTGCAGAGGACTGAAGCGATGGAGTTAAATGTTTTAGAAGAGTTAAGAGCTGAGTCCATCTTTAAAGATGGGCTTTAGGGGGAGGCCATGGAATATTCCAAAATTAAGAAAAAGGCTATGCAAAGCATTTTTGAGGAACAGCGGACGTTTTAAAGTCAGGCAGAGCAAAAGTCAAGGTTGGAAAGGAAGTCTAGGGTCAAGCTGAGGAAAATTTTAAAGACTAAACAATATGAACTTCATCCCCTACCCAATATCCCTCCCCCAAAAAACAGGAGCTACTGAAGGTTGTTAAGCAAGAGAACAAACAATTAGAACAGCCTACTGTCTTAAAGGTAAGGGTATTTTGTAATATGGATTGGGGGTGGGAAAGCCAAGTGAAGGTAACCACCCTAACAGCCTAAAGCAAAATAAGGCTCTGGGCTAGGATGTGGCAGTGGGACAGAAATTAAGAGAAATATGGGAACTAAGGAGGGCCAGTTAATCTGTTAATAAACAGAATACCGATATTGATAATAATGCTCCTTATTTCCACAGTACCTGTTAAAGCTTCTACCAAAACCTCATCAATTCTTATAGCACCGCAGTGAGGAGTGCATCAGGTGTGATTATCTGGATTTATAAATGGGAACTAAGCCAGAAAAATTGCATTCCCTTGGTAGGATAAAAGAGAAGAATCTAGGGAAAACAGAAGCACAGAATACAGCATCTGCAGATTCCACTTCCTGGGGACTTGGCCTCAACCAGTGGCACATCTGCATTTCATCAGTCCTATATGCATGAAGGTCTGATACCCCAGGAAGCCCACGTGATGTTAGACTAAGTATTATCATGCAGGATGTTTGCATTGAGTTTAATCTCTGCAGGGATTAACAGATCAAGTAACGAATAAGGCGTCTTTTCCTACTCAACCTCTCCACTCCCAGCAGAGCACAAGCAGCCTCCACTAAGGGACAAAGAATGTACTCTGGCTTCGGCAGCTAGACCAGGAAATCACCCAGCCTCAAGAACCACTCAAAGGAAATGCAAGTCACATATACACAATTTGAGACATTCCTCTTTAAATCTTACGACAGTAAGTCAACTAGAAGTAGAAAATCCTTCAACATAAAAATGAGTACTTATTTTATCCAAGTGGTGATTTCCATCATCGAGGCAGACTCCCGGAACGCCCGCTGCAGCTCACGCAAAGCCGCGAAGGAGCAGGAAAAGCAACGCCCGCCCCCTCCTTCCGGCTTCCACGTCGCTGCCACGCTGGTGCCGGGGACCCCATTCCCCGCACAAGGGCTGCCCGCCTAGCCGGCCGGCTTCATTATGAAATCAAAGTGGTGGGGAATCAGAGGCCAAACGGGATCTAGAAATGTATTTTGGAGCTTCCCAAATGTGTTTCAAAACTAGTCCCCGAGGACTTCATTCCCCCTCTCGGTCTGTGCCCTGCTCCCGGCCCAGCCCGGGCACCCTGCCCTGGTTCTTGGAGGTCAGGGACGGGTTCTCTCTGGTTCTCTTTGCTGGTATCTTGGCTGCTCATCTCTCACTTTAGAAGCTTTTTGAGTGTGATATTTTGTCCCTCGATGGAAGCTGGACCAGAGGGAGGCCTCTGCATTCTTGGGCCAACACTCATGTCCTTTAGCCACTGTGACTCAGGGGCTAACCGTCCGTTTACCATGTCACCTGTCTATGGAAAGCTGTCTTTATAAAGATGATTTTAACAAAGTGATGACTGAGCCAGAGCAATACTACTTTGTTAAATTCCATGCTTTGGCGAAAAGTACTCATCAAATCCTAAAAATTCTGACCTATGCATGCATTTATCACAACATGAGCAAAGATGTGAGTGACCAGCACTTCCCATAGCAAAATCTCTGCATGAGCCACCAACTGCTTAATCCACAGCCCTTTGCAATGCCTAGTTCACAGCTATTTTTAGGGAGAGTGTGGCAAGGAAGGCTTGAAATCGTACCATCATGGTTACCATGGTTGCTAATGTGAGTACGCATGCCCCAGAACTCTCCGGGTAGTCTATTAGTCCTGTGACCAGAAAAGGCTTCTCATCCAAATTGCTCTTTCTAAAAACGTCAAAGAAAGACGAAGGTAACGCGAAGCTACCCTACACATACTCCCTGCCTTTGCGAGATCCTATCTGTTGCCTCGCAGTCTTTGCTGGGCAGAGGCCACCCCCTGGGTGAGGCTGGGCCCCCCGCTACTCTTTTTCTACCCTGGGCTGTTCCAAACAAACTCAGGAAGTCTTAAACAAGAGGCAAATGGTGAGAAAGAGAACGTCTGTAAGTACCACCTCTCTATTACATAATACTAAGCACGAACCTCCTAAAACCAGCCTTGGGAATATCTCCTGGCCCAGCACTTCAGAATAAACGACTACTCAAGACAGGCAAAAAGAGAGAAAATTATCATTTTTTTTTTATTTGATGACTAGTATACAATCATATTAGTAAATATAATACCAACATATGAGTAAGGAACAGGTTGGGGTGGGGCCAGATTCTGTAAGATAGTTACCATTCATTCAGTCAGTCAATACTGCTGTAATACCCCATTATCCTACGAAGCACTGAGCTAGGCCAAAGAGGAACACACCTTATAACCTCGTCTAAGCCACATCACTTGTGGAAGTCATCGGTGCTGCTTACCTGTACCCAGTTCCCCCTTTTCAGTATAAGAAATGTTGACTTGTAGCTAAATGGGGTCACAGGACTAGTTCTGGCCAAAGCCATGTCAGTCACTTCTGGGTTAGATCACGTCATTACTAGAGCAAGGCCCTCTAGTTTCCCTTCCAGTGCTTCACTGATGTTGCAAGCACACTGAAGATCACAGCTCCATCAATTAGGGTCCTTGAGGGACTACGAAGAGCAGACCCCACCTGCTGACTCTGCCTGACACACAGTACGGGAAAGAAAGAAATTGTACTCAGCCACTGAGATTCAGAGGCTGTTACTGCAGAATAACCTAACCTATCTTGCTGATACATCACTGTTTAAAAAAAAAGAACGCACAGAGTCCTCCCACCCCACATCTGTTTTCTAAATCAGGCCATAGAGAAAAGCAGAATTTGTTTCAAAATTCAAGTGCGACAGGGTCTAAACAGTACTTTGAAAGGTCGAGGGTGCCAACATGATAGACAGGTTCAAACAACTCTGAGGGAGTAAGGGATGAAAACAGAATGACCTTTTAATAATGGTGAAATCTAACCATTTATGTGGAATTCAGCTGAAGAGTTTAAAGACTATGAAGAAAAGGTCACCTTCTAACAACAGGTCCAGTCATTTACAAAGTAGTGAGCTCCCCAGTGAATGAGGCATTCAAGTAAAGGCTGAATGATCACATGCTTCCTCCTCAGCAGTCCAATATCATACTCTTTGTTACTCTCTCCCTCCCTAGCTTCCACTGAACTTAATTAGAATCAGGCCATCATTTCTCCATCACCCTGTAAGCTCCCTGAAGGTGGTTCATTTTTGTGTCTCCACACCCCTCACTCCTTGGCCCTGATAACAAAGCCCAGTATGTGTCAGGTGCACGATAAACATCTGCTGAATGAATTAAATGAATGTTGTAAAAGGAGCACCAGAGGCAAAGGTTGTTCTAATAACCTCTAGGGCTCCCCCAACCTAAAGCGAAATGCACTACTGCAGACATCTGGGGGTGGGGAACTTCCACCTAAAAAAAAAAAAAAAAAAAAAAAAAAAAAATTGAACATCAATACGACATTTGATTATGATGTATTGTTGTACACAGTGTAAAGCCACAGTGAAACCTAACACTGCACCATGGCCATCTCTGTTCCTGGACGTGCATTTACATGTGCAGGCAGCTGTTTTCTTTCCCATGTGGAATTTTGTGTGTGAGGTATTTATTTTTTCTATTAAAAAAAAAAAATACACCACACCCTTTGTTTCTCTTGCATTATTATACTCCTTATTAGCCCATCACGTGGTTTTTCTTCTCATAGGAACACAGCACACACCCTGCATTATTGCTGACAGAAAAATTACTTGTCAAAATACCTCGATCCTAACACCATTACAAATCTGATCTTTCCAAAGCCTTGGCCTTTGTTTCAGCCCCGACTGGATAATTCACCTACTTCTAGTGATTTCCACATGCTTTGAGCAGAAGGATAAATGCCGGTGTCACGTATGTTTTTTAAAGTCACCTTTCAACACAAAACTACCTTAGAGGTGAATGACAAATCTTTCAAGTTTTCTAATTTTATTTTTTAAGGAATTGAAGGGGGAAAATGAAGAGAGAATCTGCCACAGATACCGAGCTGCCGCCGCCAGTGCTGCAGTGTAAGAGAGAGCATAGCCTTTGGTCCTCAGCAGTCCCTCCTTCCTACAAGACAAACCTTGAGTCCATTTCCAGAACCATTCTTATCCTCTGCTACTTGTGTAGGACGCCAGGACTCTGCCCTCTAGGAGACAACGCCAATGCCAAGGTGTCCTAATACGTCTGAAGGTTACGTTTTCATTGAGCTCTATCAAGATACCCCCAGCTCTGGTTAGGCTGACATCAAAACAGAACTATCCTTGGAAAGGAAAGAACAAGCCAGAGTTTTTGGAAGCGAACCAACAACCTAAAGATAAAATGCAGACTGAGAGCCTAATGGGTCACAGCTATATAAATGGAAACTTAACTAAAGCTGTCTTCTATGTTCCTTCCACCTCCCAGTAACTTAGAGCCGGCTTGTTCTTCTTGATATTGCAAATGCTGTTACAAAGAAGGGATGGGGGAGAGACATTATTTCATAAGAAAGTCGCCACATTTGACCGGTGCCCTAATTGAGCACTGGTCAAATTTATAAACAGCCTTACAATGATACCTTTTCAAAAAAAAAAAAACAAAACGCTATCCCACTTACAGACTGAAGCCAAAATAAATTACTACAGATAAGCAAACAGGCATATATCCAAAACCCACAATTCAGATTCAACTGCCTATGTGTTGATTACATCAAAATTCTCATTGAAGAAACACCAGGTGGGATTTATACAACCCCAAATGCAACCTGCCCTCAGTGACTTCTTCCAAAGGAAGGTTTAATTTAAAGTCATTGGCACTTTCTTTCCCAGAACCAGGAGTTTGGGCAGCCCCCACTCCACACAGGCAGGA
>NW_006436810.1:8819401-8820536 GCF_000325575.1 Pteropus alecto
AAGGACCCAGAGACACCCAGGTGGCTACCCAGATTATTAGGGGTTACCTGAATCTGTCACCGAGTTCCTTTCGCCCCCTTCTGCGCGATGACATCAAGTGGAAATGGTACGCGTTTGAGAGGCAAGAGGCTGACAAGCAGGAAGCACAATTGAGCCCGAGCTTTGTTCAGCCTGCAGTGAAATACATGCAGTGAGGGTTAGACCCGCGCAGCGGAGAAAGAAATCCAAGCATCCTCCCGGCCAGCGGCGGCGGAGTGGGGGCACTGGGGAGGTGGGGACAGGCGGCGGAGGTGTGGAGGGCTGCGGAGGGGGCAGACGCTTCCTAATTGTCTCTACAGGATAAATAACCACCTCCCCCCACTCCTCTGCAGGATCCCCCGCCCCCAAGTTCTCCTCTGGTGGTAGCGCTTCTACTAGCAACTGGAATCCCTCAGAAATACGAGAAGGCGGAGGATAACGTCTTGGGGCAAATACACACTCGCAGTATTTACTAGGTACCCAGGCTCCATGGCAATGCGGGGCGCGTAGACACCCGCTCAGACAGACACGCCAGCGCTGCACTCGCGAGCATCCTTCTTTCTTTCAGTCGGCCCGCCACCTCGTCAAGTCACTGTCACTGTTTTGCCGATTTCTCTACTCTTTCCAAAACTGTGCCCGCTCCCGCCACCCACCCCCACCCTGGGCGGATCAGGGGACGCGGCTTCGTCCCACGAGTGCAGCCTGCTTTGTCCTGCCATTGCCCTTCCAGGAGCAAGCGCCCCAGGCGCGTGGGTCTGCACAAAAGACCCCCGACATCCAGCCGGCCACTGCGCCCTCTCCTCGCGGGAGGAGCCCCTGGGCCGCAGAGGGGCGCGCGAGGGCAACTTCGGCTGGGGAGGGCGCTCGCCCAGGGGCTTGCAGGAGGACCTACTCGGCTGTGTGCGGGGTGGGGGCGCAGTTGGGGCGCGCGCCGCGCGGGCACAAGACGAGCAGCTCCTTAGGACCAGAGCTCCAGGGGGCATCCGAGGACTCAGCCGAGCCGCCGACAGCGCCATCCCCCGCCGCCCGTACCCCAGCCGCCAGCCCCACTCCACCAGCGCTCCGGAGAAACGCAGCTCTAAGGACCACCAGCCCGCGCCCCCTCCCCCGGAAGCCC
>NW_006436810.1:8821009-8826200 GCF_000325575.1 Pteropus alecto
GCCCCACCCCCGCCCCCACCCGTCCGGGACGTCAGTCTGTCCGTCCGGAATCGCAAACCACCCCCGGGGTGAGGGGCTGCCCACCCGCCCTCGCGCGCTCCCTCGGCCTTGTCCCTCGGTGCCCGACCTCGGCGGGGACCCCGACGTTGTCTTTTCCCCGCGCGCAAGTGGGTCCCGAGCTGGAATCAGGTGTGAAAGCTCAGCCGGCAGGAGGGCGGGGCGGGGGCGGGAGCCAGTCTGCGGCTCCCGACCTGGGACCCAGCGAGGGAGGAGTTGAGATCGTCTCGTTTCCAGAAACTGCCCTGGATCAGCGTCACCGCAGATCCTTGTTGGCTGACCCTTAAAGTTCACGTAGTCCAGCCAGGGCAGGTCCTGCTTTCGTGGACTGGAGGCCCGAAAGGATCCCCCACTACTCGCTCCCTCTGGTGGGGTGCAGGGAGTAGGGGAGCAGAGAGGTGCAAGTCCGGTGGGTTCTACGGGTTTCCAGGCAGCGCGCTATCCGCCGGACCTTGGGCCCTCTCTATTCTCCACCGTAAAACGTGACTCCCACCGCAGGGACGTGCTTAGAATGTCTAGTTCCCCTAAGAAAATCAAAAGACATGGTTTCTTGCTGCCGGTGTCAACTGCAAAATAGAAGAGAGGAGGGATGTCAGGGGTAGAGGATGGTTTTTCCAGGCTCTCTGGAGCCTTTTCAAAGGATATCTATGCAGAATGAAGATCCAAAACTCTATTCTGCGACTCTGGTTAAGTTAAGCCTGCCGGCGTTCCTGGAGCACCAGCACCAGGTTCAACGGAGTGGGCCCTTGGTCATCCAAGGAAGACGCTTCAGCCTTTCCCAGCTGTCGGAAGGGAGGCTGTTTTTCTGTCCTCCAGTCCCGTCCGAAAGGAAGGAACTGCCATTCTAACCTCTCCCAGTAGCTCCTTGAAGTGCTTCTTCCACGATGATGAAAAAGAAACCTTATGAACCAAAGGGCGCTCGTGTGACCTACTGAAATTCACAATGTACCTAACTGCCCATCCTCGTCTTGTCCCACAAATAAACCCTGTAAGTAATGTTTCCGAATGTGGTGTCACCGAGCACATACAGAAAGTAGTCACCAAGAGACAAAGTTTAATGAGGGTCAGCCCCCTCCAGGATCCCAATTACAGCGTTCACCTGGCTAATCCCTGTGCTTTGTTCCCTGAAGTTATCTGTTCTACACTTGGCGGGAGTGAAAGCTGTATGTTTTAAAAGCCTAAGGCATTCTCGGAGGAGGAGACTTCAAGAGTATTTTCTGCTTCAATTTTAGGGCAGGAAAAAAACATTGTTTCTTTTGTTTGTTTGTTTTTGTTTTTCAATGAGAAGCTAATGAGAGTATTGAAAACTCCGATGTTGGCTGGGAGCTTGGAATAGGACAGCGAGTTATAACAACCCAAGATTTTACTAGACAAATTTAGCCCAGAAATATTATGGTTATACAAGAATGGCTTTAAAGACTACTTTTAAGAAGCTAATTTCAGGGATCAGTAATTATTTCAAAATGTTTAAACTTTTTTCAGCTGCTTTCAAAGCAATTCCTGGGGAGGATTCAAGCATTTGGCATGGTGTGGGCTAAACCCTTCCATCTTTAGTCATTCATTCCACTGGCTGGTATTTTAATTCACATAGCATCATGGGTGTTCTGCCTTCTGTCCAGTCTTATAAAGCCATCACAGAAGGTTAATTAACTGGAGCAGACTGGGATAAGCCTGTTCTTAAGACTAGTTCGGGGCCAGCGCCCAAGCAGGCAGTGAGAGTTGTAGGCAGGGGAGGAACAGGCAACAACGTGTAGAAACAGATTCTCTAGTGAGGCAATTCCAGGAACAAGGGCACTAGAACCAGGTGGTGTTGAGAACTGCAAGCTGGGCAGCGTGGTCCAAGCTTCCAGAATCACACTCCAGACTGAGGCACTGCCTGTGACTGGGGATGAGAGATCAAGGCAGCATCCCAGGTCTTGAAAAGGTAGATTGTCAGGATGGGGCCCCCCAGCACTGGGGAACAAGATAAGAATCAGACATTCATAAATTCCTTGAGTGTGAAGCATGCACCAGGAACCAGGCCCTAGGACTGGGACAGAGAAGAAAACAGACCCAAATTCCTGCCCTCAGAGAACTTACATTCTGCTGGAGGATGCGGAGAATGCATGACATAATAAGTGAAATAAATTGCGTTGGAGAGTAGAAAAGGGAAGGAGAGAAAAATCAAGCAGGGGAAGGGAGTCACGAAGTCTCTGGGTTGGAAGAGGGCTGAAATTTTAGCTCAGTGGACAAAGAGACGCCTTTTGAACAAAGAGCTGAAGAAAGTAAGGGAGGAAGGCATGCTAGTCTATAGGGAAAAACTACCCATTATTAGTACAAAACAAGAGTCTATACAGGCAGACCTCAGAGATATTTGAGGTTCGCTTCCAGACCACCATATCAAAGCAAATATTGCAATAAAGTGAGTCATAATCTTTTTCCGGTGGAGAGGCTTGCCTTCAGTTTGTAAAAAATGTAACATCTGTGAAGCACAATAAAACGAAGTACAGTAAAATGGGGTACACCTGTATCTCCCCAAGGGCAAAAGTGAGATACTGGAACTGGGTCACAAGATCAGTAAGACCAATAACATTGACTCATGTTTCGTCATCTGAAGTTGAATTAAAGCTGCTTAATTCAGGGCAGAGATGAGTTCTTATCTTTGCACCCACATCATGGAGCACAGATACCCAATGAATGTTTATTGAGCTGAGCCTTTAAATCTCCCCAGACCTGGGTGGGGCTGAGATAAAGATGACCCTATAATATCCTTCTATCAGGGTTGACATGTCTGCGAAAGAATGTCTTGACCTCTTTCATCCCTTTTTGTGACTATCTTCCTGATCAGGGCAGGAATTATCTTTCCACTCGTACCTAACACACTCAGTGAGAGGGAGAGAAGGAGGGAGAAAGAGGCAAGGAGAATCGAAACAGGGAAACAAACCAACCCTGCTCAGTGTTTAAGACCCTGAAGATCTTAATCCAGCCCAATAAAGAGAGGGAATTTTCTGTTTAACGTGTTTGACGTTGATGTGTTAAAATTGCCTCTTGAAACCGAATTATGGTGATAGTTGCACACTTAAAACAAGTAGATTTTACAGTACATTAATGACACCTAATAAAGTTGTTTAAAAACATCGAAGCAGGTGCCCATGTGTAGCCTGCTTTCACGTGCCCTCAATGATAAGCCGAAGAGGCCTACTGAACCAAACACATTCTCATCCTTCCTATTAGATGTTTAACCAGATTGATTGGTGTGAAATGACAGAAAAATATCTAGTGGTCTCTGCCCCTGGTTCCTGACGTTGCGTTCCTAAATCCCTTGGAATTTCCTGGGTGGTAGGAGTGTCTTTTGGTTGTTCTAACGAGGTGACTCTTGGCAGGCTCCTGGACGGTGGATGGGGCCATGATTAGCAGCTTGGGATTTCCCAGAGAAGGGAGAGGGGCTGGAAATGGAGTTCATGATCGATCATGCCTACTTGGTGAAACCTCCATAAAAATCCCCAAAATACGGGGTTCTGAGGGCTTCCGGGCTGGCCTCCCTGGAGGCGCGGGAGGAGAGCTGCACTCTGGGAGAGCGTGGAAGCTCCGCACCCCCATCCCTCGCCCTGCACGGCTCCTCTATCTGGATGTTCATCTGTATCTTTTGTCATATCTTTTTATAATAAACTGGTAATGAGTCAATGGTGTTCCCGAGTTCTGTGAGCGGCTCTAGCAAATGAATAGAACCAGAGGAGGGTCTCAAGGGAACTTCGATTTATAGCTGATCAGTTAGAAACACAGGTGACAACCTGGACTTGCAACTGGCGTCTGGGGGTGAGGAGCAGTCTTATGAGCCTGAACCCTTCATCTGTGAGATCTGACACTATCTCCAGGTAAATGAGTTTCATTATAGGACACTCAGCTGGTGTCTTGTGGGGGAACAAAACCACACATTTGGTGACCGGAAGTGTCAGAAGTAAAGTGTTCTGTGTGACAGTAAAGGAGAAATCTGCAAGAGGAAGACAAGTTTTTCTTACACATTTTTTGAAAAATTTATTTTTCCCCTATGTGATATGTGCCACCTTAAAGTATATATAGTCTTTTTAAAAGTCTAAAAGTAAGGCTTCAAGTACATATAGGCTAAGGTAGTTACTAACAATGATTGCTAAAGATAGTACACTTTTCAAAACCGGTTTTTATTTTGGGGCCCTACTTAAACCAATCCCAACAGACTAATTGTCCTGATAAGGTGTTCTAAGTGAGGGAGGTACTATACATTACACAATGTCTAATATATTAGCTAACCAGGTACTACCTAAGGGCAATAAAGCCTCATTTAGAACAAAATTCTGAAGTATTCTAGAAACCCCAAAGGATTTTCACAGGAGCCATATATTCTGACAGCTTTTCTAAAAGTGGTGATGGGCTGAACAAAGCCATCTCTCTTTTTCTTTAACCTCATCTTTGATATGCAAAACCCACATTCCGATTAGAATTATGTGACCCTAGTCAGGAGTGACAGTCAACATGGTTAAAGGGCTGTGGGCACAGGCATCCACCAATTAGTTTGGATGATGACCATGAACAATATGGCCATCTTGGTGTGTCCTGGCTGAATGTCAGCTTAGACTGTGATGACACAGGCTTCTGGACACCCTCCTCAACAGCAGGTAACTGTTTCCTCATCATATTTGTACAGTTTGGGGCTAAGAGCCTCACCCCCACCGGTAAGTTGCTAGTTCTCTGCTGTAAGTATGTCTAATATATTAGCTAACCAGGTACTACCTAAGGGCAATAAAGAAGAAAGTCGTTATGAACTCCATTCCCGTTCTCACTGCCTAATGGGTTGGAGTGACCCCATGTGATCAGCCAGGGAAAGGCTGGAAGGTATAGCTCCTCCCTTACTGCTCTGTCCCTCACCTCCATCATCTGGCCTATACGCCTTCCCTCCGGGTACACCCCACCTTCTACTCATCCACGCCATCCTACTGTCCTCCCTGATTTTCCTTTCCATCAGCTGTCAGTTCCTGCCATCCACTTAGCTTCTCCCCTTATTTCGCCACTAAACCTGCTGCTCCAGCTACCAGACAGTGACATGGTGCAGCTTTGAAACAGGAGAAATGGATCAAAGAAAGAAAGGAAGAAAGAAAAGAAAGAAAGAAAGAGAAAGAGA
>NW_006436810.1:8826825-8831370 GCF_000325575.1 Pteropus alecto
GAGAGGAGAGGAGTGGAGAGGAGAGGAGAGGAGAGAAAAGAAAAGAAAAGAAAAGAAAAGAAAAGAAAAGAAAAGAAAAGAAAAGAAAGAGGTTCCACCACCATTTCTCAAGACCCAAGTCTGAATGCAATGTCTTGCCCCACTGCTGGCTCCAGTTCCAGGATCCAATCTGTTCTCTATCCCTGGGCTGTATCTTACTCGAGTTGACCTGGCACCCACTTGACCTGCTCCAGGTACAGACCTGGCTTCACTCAGCCTCTTCTCCCCACTGCCTCTGCTCTCAGCCAGGAGCAGCCACAAGCATTTCAACAAAAGGGAGCTAACATCTGTTTCTGTCCCTTCTGGATCCAGAGGCTCAAATTAGGGCACCCTCTAGTGGTCAGGAGGAGAAATGGCACCCTCCGGCATCACCCAGAGGTCAGACCCTTGTAGAGGTAGACTCAGGGCAAAGCCGAATGGGCCATTCTCCACATACTTTCCGCCTCTTGCTTTAACGTCTTTCCTCTGCTATTACTTCCCACCCTTCCAGTGGGTGGAGCATGCTGGAAGTGGGGATGGAGCAAAGCACCCCCACTTGATTCTCACCTTTTTTCCTTCATATCTCTCCCTTCACAGTGTCCACAGCAGTTTGGCGTGTTCACACAACACACTGTTTAAAGGACACAGATTATTCTGCTACAGGGCAAGGGGAATTCAGAATGTCGATCAAGTCCAAAATCAGTAAATAACGATCATTTCGTTTCTGTTAGTGAATGGTTATTGAGCCTGTGTATCAGACAGAGTTGCTGACCATTACCTGCAATATTTCCATTCATCCTCGCAAGAACCTCAGGGGTGGTAGATCATCCCCACTTTATAGATGAGGAAACCGATGGCTAGAGAATTTAAGCACTTTGCCCAAAGTGACATGACCAGTAAAAGGAGAACAAGAACCTGAGCCAGGTCTGCTGAGACTAAAGCACTTCCTCTGAATGGCTGCATCGAGATGCCTCCCACGGATCACAGCTATCAAGGCGATTCTGCTTGATTTGGCTTAAAATCATCTCAGTCTCTTTCAAGTCTGCTCTTACAGCTCAGAGTCAGCAGTGGCCTCTAAGTCTGACCCTGTGGATCATGGTACTCACCTGTCCCAAAGCTATTAAGAATTTTAAGATCGTGACAACAGAGCATTAAAGCAAGTTGGACTTTTCAGAGTGTGGGGCCCTGCACAGGTCCCATATCCATGAAGTCAGCCCTGCCGACCTTTATAATCCTCAAAAATATGGGAAATAGACACCAGTAATTCTACTATTTAGTCATGACATTACATTCACTCATCTCTTAAAGTTTGTTCAAGAACCACTTAGGGCCCAATGTGCATTGTGTGCATCTTTGCATTAGAGAATACAGAGGCAGAGAGGTGGAAAAATTAAAGGCATCTTTGAAGATTGTATTTAACTAAAAGTCATTTCTATGAGAGTTTAGACCGTCAGCTTCTTGGTTCATGGGCCTCTGGTTCATCTTTGTCTTTCCCCACAGCACCAGGACGATGCTGTCATCTGCTAGGAACTCAAACGTTCGCTGGCTGGCTGGCTATGCTTACAAAGTAGAAAATAAGTTAGAAAAGTAGTTTGGGTTTCAATTTGAAGATGTGTAGAGTGGCGGACTTCATTTGGAAATGAAAACAAGAGTGATTTAGAAAAGCTGGTCTGGCCTGGAAGATGAATGAAGAGCAGAGATCTTGGAAGGAAGGAACTCAGCTGAAAAGCCATCACCCTAGCACCCATGAAGGTGACTCAGACCAGAACAGACTGGTGGCAGTTAGAGTATGATGATCAGAACAACAGCACCTAGTTCTTTACAGTTAGTTATCTTGCCTTTTCAAACCACTGTTCCATTTGCTCCTTCAATAATCCTTAGGAAGGTTTTATCACATTCTATAGAATTGCAAATTGATTTTCACAAAATGTGAATGATTTCCCCAGGTCAGCGTAATTCAAGACCAGGTCAGCAGCAGATGCCAAGGAAATGCTTTTTCTTACCCACCGGTGGACATCACTGACTACACATTAGAATGGCAGGATGAACTTTTTAACAATAGGATGTCTAGGCTCCACTCCAGAGATTCTGACTTAATTGGTCTTGAGGGAGGCCTGGGCAAGGGTGTTTTTAAAAACTCCCCAGGGATTCCAGTTTGCAGCCAGGGTGAGAACCCTTGGGCATCAGTATCAGCGAACTGCTCGGGGGTTGGGCGGGGGTGGAGGTGGGATTTGGCTGATAACAGGAGACAATGGGAAGCAGAACTGATGAGACTTGAGAACTAACTGCAGAGATATCAATGTTATGACTGCGTTTTTGGCCAGAGGGGCTAACCTTCCTAACCACTTCATCTCATCAGTCTCCAGGGGATGCTTTACACCTGGAACAGCTGCATTCTGGGTTAAAATAAAAAAAAAAAATTGCTTCTTGTGATCTAAAACAGTCATCACAGATGGTAACAAGGAAGTATGCGACAGATGCGTGCAGGGGGGACGGGGCGGTGGCTATAAAGGTAGAGACGTGGCCAACGCTTCCTCTGGATTGTCCCCAGACTTCCATTTAATGCCACTAAATTTTTCCTTGGAAGCATTCCAGGAGAGTTTCTCTTTGGACTCCCATAACTACCCCCAGGTAAGTGGCCCATGGGAAAACAACCTGGATGGTGAGGATTTTAATATCACTTTACGATCGCTATCTAGACCCTTCTGAAGTCTGGTCTCGGACCCTGCTCGTGACTAGGCCATTGTGCAGTCTAAATCCTGACTGTGTCTCCCTGAGGAACTGCATTCTCTGCATTGTCCGGTTCACCACAAAACTGGTTTGACCAGTTTATTTTGCAGACTCCAAGGGAAACTGAGGCATTGACCCCTGCCTGTGACCACCCTGCTCCCCTGCTAGCCATGTTTTATGACTCCAACTGTTGGCCAGATCCCTGCTGACCATGAGTCAACTGAAACTACCCACTGTTCTTTTTTTTTTTTTTTTTTTACTACCCATTGTTCTTATTTCATAACTCTACTTGCTGACCACTGAGTCAGCGGACCCTTGGAAGTCCAGCTGCCCCCACCAATCAGAAAATGAATGACATAAGTTTATGGTCTTGTTTCCCTAATAACCCCTCCTTTTGACTCTCATTTTTAAAACCCTTGCCTTATTCCTCCCACCTTCGAGAGAGTCTTCAGTTCATGCTGAAGGCTACATTCTCTGATTTGAAAATCATATCAGAAGAAAACTGTCTTTAATTATTTCGGAGAGTCCTGAGAACTTTTGTTTACAATGGTGACATAGAAGCAGTGCCATCCTTGAGATTGGAGGCAGCCAGTTAAGGAGGATGGCTGGAGGGGAAGATGAATTTAGGAGCCAGAAGTATTTAAGATGCTGGTAGTATTTCCGGGAGGAGATCAGCCAGCAATTGGAGATGTGAGACTAAATCATGGAAGTCAGAGTTTAAAGCGGTCCAGGTAGAAAATGGTTAAAAGCCCAGATGTGAACGAGATCACCAAGGAACTCCACAAAGAAAGAGCAGAGGTCCAAGAACCAAACGGTGGTCAACAAATTTGAGGGAAAATAAGCAAAATATGTCGTCTGAGAAATTAAATGAAGTAAAAAATAGAAATAACATAAGTTTAGAAATGGTAAAGTATGCAACAAATAATATGAGGGAGAATTTAGCATAGGCTTGGATATGCAATTTTCATACCATGTTCAGCCTTATGCTAATAAATTTCAATATCTGGCAATTTCCTGAAAAATGTGATTTTCTAAAATTGAAATCAGAAATATAAAATGCACTATAGCAAAAACAATAAAATAAACTGAAAAAAACTATCAAAGAACTACTTCCCCTAACCCCCACAAAAGGCTCCAAAACCAGATCATTCTGGTTCTTTCAAATTCCCAAGGAATAAAAATTCACATCCTCCATAATTTATTCTAGAACATGTAAAAAATGAAAATGACTCCATTAATTTCATATTCCATCCATCCCTTCCATGTTCTTTTGCCCCTATCACTCGCCACTATTTATTTTATTGGTCTTTTAAATTCAGTTAACCTCATATTCTATCAAACTTGCTGCCTCACAAAAAATGGCTTCAAAAGTATTTTTGTTCCTGAGAAGTTTGAATAGGCTGAGAAACATGTTTATAGATAAGAAGTAAACAGGAAGATGTTTTTCTCATCCTTTTCAAAATCCAAAATTCCAATAATAAACATCTATAATATGGGTGACCCCTATCCTGTTTATTTAACGAAGGCAAATGGTGTGTGATTATTATCCTTTCTTTCTGTAGTTTAATTTTAATAATTGGGGGAGGGGCTTAGTTTAATTTATTTAATGTTCTTTCCCTTTAAAATCTCTGCTGATACTCAAAGGTCGAGGCCAAAATCTTGACTTTCCAATTCTTCCATTTACAATGATTTTGTAATCATGACTGCTGTTCCTTACCCATTTTTTTTTTTCCTGAATACCAACTGTTTAATGTTCAGGATCGAGTCCTCAGTAAACAAGTCAGAGATGTGAGCAAG
>NW_006436810.1:8831407-8879878 GCF_000325575.1 Pteropus alecto
GGTGGGGGGGGGCAGTCAGCAGTGAGTGTCCCCGGAAGGTATCACCATCACATGCAGATTACTTCAAACTGCAATCAATGAAAGCCCAACAAATTCAGAAAGAATTCCCCTTGTTTTCTTAAAGAGATGCAGATAGAAAAAACCTGCTTCAGGAAGGGAACCTCAGCTTACTCGAATTAAGCACTATCACCCTAGCTAGCATGAGTCAGGGGGACTTCAGGCATGTTTACAAGACTACCCCCTGTGTCCCACTGTTTCTGAGTTGCTCAGCAAGAATTTGCCTGTCATGTGTGTTCTGCTCTTCCTCAATTACCTATAAATCATCCATTCTCACTTCTGAAATCTAATACCCCATATATATACTCCATGTTGCCTCTCCATTTTTGAAATTTTCACGCTTCTATGAATTCCCCATGTGCACATATTAAACATTTGATTTCCTCCTGTTAATCTGCTGTAGGTTGTTTGAATTACTTGACCAGTCAGAAGGACAAAGCGGGTGAGAAGAAACATTCCCCCAGCTCCAGCAGTTGCCACCATGCTTGGCATACTTGTAGGCAACTTGAACAACCTGGAAATCTAAGAAATAGTTCCAATTGGCAGGACCGCATTCACCAAGGTCAAGGGCAAAACCAGTGCAAGAAAAATTTGACTCCTCAAGTTCTCCGTTATGCCTCTTCCATGGGGGCAGTGGGAGAAGTACATTCTCCGCAAAGATTTGAATCCTCCCAAACGGGAAGGGGCACAATATTACTGAAAGCTTTTATAGTTAATTCAACACAACCAAAATCACTCATCTTTGAACTCTTTAGCACCTGGAACATGAAAAGGTGTTCCCTTACCTCTGCCTACTTTGAATTTTGTTCTTATCTCAGAACTAATGGCATTGGTGGATGAGAAAAGGGGCCACGTACTAAATCCTCCAAGCTCAGGGGAGAACTGTATGACAGACCTTACAAACCCAGAGACCAAAGTAAACACCTGGGGTGATCTGAACGCAAATATTGCTAACTAACAGCAGGTCATGATGGGTAGTCACATCTGAAGCCTGTAACTTCCTTGACAAAGGTCAACCTTTACTTTTGAAATTGTCTGTTGCCCTTGGGCCTCTTGTTGCCCAGATCTCTATGTGCCGTGAAGGTTAGCTCTCCCACACCCACGATGTAAAAGAAGTGAGTCTCTCTCCGATTTGCTGTTTATGCAATCTCAGAGACTCCCCCGCTTCGCTTTCTCCCCCCTCTCCAATCCACCACCAATGATTTCATGTAACTCTCCCTACGTCTCCTCCTTTGATTCTATGTCTGAAATACGCTGAAAAACTGCCCATTTCCTGAGCATTTTCTCAGTCCATTGAGATTTGACGTCCTGGCAATTGTAGTCAATTTGGCTCAAATAAACTCTTGTAAGACTTTTCCTTAGGCTGGACGTTCTTTTGTAAAGATATCAAAGTTCACACACACACGCGCACTTGTACACACGCACTTGCACACACACACGCTTGCACACACTGCAGACGTTTGAAGGAAGGTACAACTCAACTTTTGCTCCTTGGAGCCTACCACAGTAATGAGTACATGGTTTACACTTAATAAATGTTATCTGAAACTAAATAAAATCAAATTGAATTGAATCTAGCTAAAATAGAAGTATAAAGAAAAAGCTATAGCGGTAACAGAGGAAAGCAGTTTCTAATTCTGCCTGAGGGAATTAGGAAAAGTCGAAACAAAAATAACACAAAATGTGTTTTGAGGAGTTATACAAACCATTTTGACGATGCAATTTAATTGCATGGAGCAAACATTTATTTAATTTTAATAATAAATGCTTACACATTTTTACTTAGCATTTTAATCTTTGAAACCCTTCCAGGCACTAAATAATTGAATTTTCTAGATTATATTCTTCAAAACTCATCCACATTGATTTAATGTTCCCAAGAGGGTAGTTAAATGAAAATATAAACAAATTAGAGACAGCACAAAGCTCAGAAACACCTCTCTATATTCAGACCACCCACTACCCAAAAGGTAGTACCAAGAAGAGGCCGATGGCCCTGAATCTGTCTCTGACAAATGGAACCACCCATGTCAGTGTGGATACCAGCATCACCTTATCGTGCACACAGGGAGATACTAAGAAGGCACGCAGGTCCTCTAGACCCTAAAGTGTAAAATAACAGCCTCTCAGTACTGGCTATTCTTCAATACTCTCTCTAGTCACTTGTAGTAAATGAAAGACTTTCTAGGAATTGTTTTGATCTCTGATCATGTGAGTGAACCTGCTACACGGGGATCTACCTGTGCTATAGTATATGTATCTACAACGAGATGTTCCGTAGGACTTTTCTTGTTCCCATACATTGTGAGGACAGCTCCAGTGCTGAGAGCAATAGGAGAAAAATCCCTATAGTCAACCGCCAGCTCATTTAAGAAAGATGAGAAATAGAAAAGAGTAACTGAAGAAAGTCATCAAGTGGCACTCCAGGCCAGAAGTGGGAAGCCACCAAGACCGACTCACAGCTGGGGGAGGGGAGGTCTTCAAGGAGTGATGGGAGGGCAAGGAGAGCAGGAAGAAGAGTGTAGGGACTGGCCCCTTCCCTGTGTCTCCTGCTAGGGAAGGCCCAGGTGGAGAAGAAAGAAGCTCTGGATTGAATAGGACAATCGACTTGATTTAGACTAGAGGAGTCTAAATCTAAATCTAAAGTGAGTCACAGCCACCTAAGTGAGATTGTTCTTATAATCTGAAAGCCACCAAAAACAATGAGACCTGCCCATGGTGCTGGCACGGGTTAGGGAACAGACATCTGACAAAGCTGCAAAGGGGAAAATAAATAATTCCATGTCTTGTGTGTATCCATTGAATAATCTGGTTACAGAGCCTTAAAACATGACCTCATTTGTCCTAACATGGCCAAAATAAATATGCTATTACACAGTTGATTCTGCTAGCTGTTGTAATGACCCAGTTGGCTTAACTACATGATATTCCAAATAATTGTGCAAAAATCAAACAAAATAAACAGCCACGCAGAAGGTTAGCTGAATGGCCATACATAGCTACAGCTTTAGACTTGTCTTCCTTCTTTCTCATAATATAACCCCCAATAAAACTGAATAATGAAATTTAGATCAAGCTGTCATTAACATGACATTATGACTTGCATGGATAATCAAAACCTGGCAGACATTCAGCATAATTGTTATTTTAAATAAACACGCTTGTTTTCCACTCGGAAATAGGCCAAGGGACTAACCTCAATGATTAATAAGGACAAAGGTTAGCTGGAGAAAGGAATTTCAGCCAAGCCTTCAATGTCCCAAGCTTAAACTACTTTATGCAAGGACAAGATGCTTCAGCGGACATAATCTGAGCCCCGCTGGGTTATTGTGGGAATGGCCTCTTGATTTTGAATCACTGAGATGCTCAGGTCTCATTCATCACCTGGAGGAACCTGAAAGTGACTTCTTTCACTATAAACAGCTTTCATTTTCACCTGTTGGAAGGGTCAGTCATCCTGACCAAATAAAATAAAATACACTGATCAGAGTGGCGAAACAGATTAACTAATAAAATTTGGGATGCTTTGTAATTTTATGATAATGACAGAATCTACGATAACAAAATGGCCCACAATTTAAATTTACAATTCCTACTTACTCCGTAAAGTTCTAGCATTTTAGAGGTGAAGTTATCTATTCACAAGGTTTCTGCCTAACTGATGTAAGAAGATTCTATTGTGGGTAAACTGGAGATACAATGAGAGCTTTAATATCATTACAGGTCAGTGGTTTTGAATTGGTAATGTACGAAAGACCTCGAAGGCATATGTTGAATATATAGTCAGTGAAAGACAAAATTAAATAAACGAAAAGCAATTTACAACCTGGAAAACATTTTTTTAGTTCTCATGGAGCGTTATAACACGTGTCCTCTAGCAGCCAACTTAAAAGGGCCGAGCTGACACCACAGAAAAGGGGCAAGTAAATTACTTCTGCTTCACAGGCCCAGAGCTAGAAGAAAATGGTTTGTGGGAAAGCTTTTCAATATTGAAAATACGAACCACAGGAGTAGACACATGATTTCTGAGGCCATAGATGCCTCGGAGAATGAGACTCATCCTAGTGACGTTACAAGACGATGAAGAGAAGACATATTTATTTATATTTGCTGTACCCTACCCACTTCCAGAAAGGATTTGCAGTGGATAGAAAATTCTGGGGAACAAGAGGATGTTTTCAGTCTGGATGGGGCAGTGTTTTGAATATATCTGCAAGGCCGTCCATACTAAGTATGGTACCATGAGAGAGAGGTCTTACACACAGCTTCCCCTGCCGTAGTTCCATCTGCAAGGCCGTCCATACTAAGTATGGTACCGTGAGAGGTCTTACACACAGCTTCCCCTGCCGTAGTTCACGGATGTCCTCAGCCATGACAATTAACTTCTCCATTTTCTTGACTATTAGCCTTACAGTTGCTCATTTGAGCCATCAATTTCTCACTCTAAGATGCCCATCTATTAATAGCAGTCAAGAGGAGAGAGGTGACCCTCCCTTATCAATGTCACCACACACACACTGTGGGATCGATGGGAAGAATCATGCACACCTCTGAGAAACTCGTTTCAGCTACTGTTCTAGTTAATGGTTTACAAAACAGATGGGTTGGGTTACAAAACTTATCAGGAGTGGTCATTAGAGGCTCTCAGATTCTCTGATTCACTGGCACCAACTGGTGTCCAACAATTCAGTTCTATTCTGACACTGACTACCTGGAGTTAGCATCAGACCCCACGAGTATAAGGTTTAGTTCCACAAGACTGTTTTCACTTCAAACGCATCTCCAGTGGGATATCCAGGCTGCTCACACGTCTCTCCAACTTGGCTACAAATTCCAGGGTTCTCACATCCCATTTTCAGGTTCAATAATTTGCTAGAACAACTCACAGAACTAAGGAAAATGTTTACTTACTATTAGAGTATATTATAAAGGATACATGTGAACAGCCAGATGAAGAGGCGAGTCCGGGAAGGTCCCAAGAGGCTCTGTCCATGAGCAATTGGGGTGCACCACCCTCCTGGCACATGGAGCTGTTCGCCGACTTGGAATATCCCTGACCTCTCTCATTTGGGGGTTTTTATGAAGGTTTCATTATTTAGGCACGATTGATTAAATCATTGGCCATTGGTGAATGAATTCAAACTCCTTGGAGGTCAGGGAGTGAGACTGAGAGCTCCAACCTCTGACCATGACTTCTTGGTCTTTCTGGCTATAGCTCCCATCTTGATTTAGGGGTCCCGCCAAGAGTCACGTCATTAGTAAAAACTCAGGTGTAGTTGAAAAGAGCTCATTATAAATAACAAAAGATGGTTCCATCCCTCCATAACTCAGGAAATTCCAAACGGTTTTAGGAAATCTGTACCAGGACTGGGACAAAGACCAAATATATATTTCTTGTTATATCACATAGGCTCATTAAGCATTAAATCGAAAAGGAGTCTGTGAGACCCTCTAATCCATGGCCGGGGATGGGAGAGGGGGACCTGGAAGGGTTTGTGCCCCTGGCTGACATTCATACAGTGCATCGAAGAGCAGTGTCCCTGCTTTATCCCATTAATCCTATTAACTGCCTTGGAAGTAGGACCTATTTTATAGATGTGGGACCTGAGGTTTAGGGACGTTAAGGTCACTTGCGAGTGAGCCGTGGAAATGTCATTTGAATTCAGGTCCGTCTGACTCCAGGGTCCTTTCCTCTGCACCATGCCACCTCCCGGCCATCATGAGAGAACAGCCCGCTATGGAACCAACCACTGGCTCAAGGTTAAAATAACCTGCAATAATCACCAATAATACGAGTCAGGTCTGCCTTCAAAAATGATGCCCCTGGCAGTCCAGCCCTCAGGGTGATAGATCAGCTCCCATGAGTGGGTGCTTTCAGTCATCAGAGACATCATGGATGCAAGCACACAAAAAAGTGTTATGTGACTGAAACAAAATTTTTTTAAGTTTCATTAAAAATAAAACCTCATTAATTCAGATGCCACTAATTCATAACCAACGTTACAGTCAAAGGAACCAGGCTGAATTTTACCTTTGCCAACCCTTTTCTAATAAATCAGGAAATTAATTGTGTGGCTGTGTGAGATTTATATTCATTATCAGGTTCCAGGGCACTTAATTATTCTCAATTACAATTCTGCATTGCTATTTTGACTATTATCATCATTATTATTCTGAAGCCATAGTTGCAAAACCTAATAGAAAGGCAAAATATAGTTCCTAGTATATGTAATATAGGTATTAGAAATATTTATACAGCAAATATTTGCTTCTTTCTCCAAATTTACATAATCGATTTAGCAAGTTTATGTTATTTAAGGCATGTGTACAGAAAAATCTATACTCTGTGGTGTATTCAACATAATCTTGACAAAGAGTGTAGTTTGAGTGGTTATTTCCTAAGCAATGACATCATTCATAATAAAAACCACAACTTCTAAGACTTCGGTAGCATTGGGATTTAAAAGTTATTTAACAATAAAGCTCTAGGGATGCCCTAAGGATTCTTCTAGGCTATAAATACATTCAATTGCTTCATAAGTATGAAACAAATAGTCTTCTTTACGGAGTATTTGCTAGATTAAAGGATGTTTTTCCTTATTTTAGGTTCACATGAGATGTGAGTTTCTAGGTCCATTTTTCAGCCCATGAACCACAATGGACATCAGTGTCCCCCAGAAGAGATGGGCCTCTAAAGGCCCGAGATGAATACTAACATATTTCAAGTCCCCGGTGTAAGTTTTCCTACTCAAATAATAATCTATATGTTTTATTTTGGCTCTTAATATTAAATCAAAAATTGCCGGCAGTAGTGATTTTAAATAAAGCTGGACCCTATAATAAGCTACTAAAATGGATGAAGGTTTTGTAAAAGTAGAAATAAATTTCAATATCAGTGTTTTAGAAATGAAAGATGGCACTAGAGAAGAAATTTTGGTGGGAAAAGGGCCCTTGGGGTTTGAAGGCTGCTCTCTGGAACCCTCCCTCTCCTCCCGCCCACTGCCCTGCCCCACCCTCTCGATTTCATGGGAACCCCCTGGGAGGGCCGATGCTGCCCTTCCTTTAGGTCTCTCAGGCCCTCCCTACAGAAAACCTCATGAGTTCAGGTTCAGCGAATTTGGAATTGGAGAGACTTCAAGAATCCATAAAAGGTTAAAGCTGAGGGATCTAGGCGAGGACCTTATCCAAGCTTATTTCACAGATGACTTGTCCAAGGTCTTACAGCAGGTTCCTGGAGACGATCTTCTCCTCCCTCTCAGACCACGCTCACAGTCACTGCTGTGCATTAAATTGTGTCTCTGAAAGAATATGTTAAAGTCCCAAGACCCGGTACCTACAAACGTGAGCTTATTTGGGGGAAAAAAGGTCTTTGCAGATGAAATCAAGTAAAAATGAAGTCATCCTGGATTAGAGTGGGACTTAATCTAATACCGGTGTCCCTGTAAGAGGAGGAAACAGAGACACAGCTGGAAGAAGCCCCCGGAACGATGAAAGCAGAGACTGGAGCCATGTGGCTGGCCGCAACGCCAGGATGGCAGGCAACCACCAGACGCTGCAAGGGGCCAGGAAGGATCTTCCACTAAAGCCTTCGGAGAGAACGCGGCTCTGCCAGGACCTGGATTTGGGATTTCTAGCCTCCAGAACTGTTTGGGCCCTGCAGTTTGTGTAATTTGGCATGGCGCCCTAGGAAACGAACGCAATCCCATTCTTGATAATGGCATCGAAACCCATTCTTGTGCTAAGATAGTATGCAGCGACATAACCCCCCAGTGAAGATCCGCAGCTAACCGCAGGCACGCCCCACAAAAAGCACGTTCAATAAGCACTTGCCATTTTCATCAGTGTCACACCTTGCTTACCTCATTTAATCCTTGTAACAACACATTGATGCATAATTGTCCCCACTTGACAGATGAGGAAATAGAAGAAGTTCGGAGAACTTGAAAGAACCTGTGCAGAGTCACTAAGCCAGTAAATGCCGAAGTTGGGAACCAAGCCTGGGGACATGCGCCTAGACACCCACGCCCTTGGCGGCCCCGCACCCCCACCCCCGCACTGGCTCCTGCGCATGTGACCACCGCAAACGAGCTAAGAAATTGTCAGACACGCCACAGTCGTTTAATATGCCACTTCAGTGTCAGACAGCGATCCGACAATGCTTATCAGGAAATCGTAGATGAAGTTAAAAAGACTTTCGTTCTTGCCTGAAGAAGAGTCAGAAAACTTCCCTGTGGTTTGCAGACTCCGGCCCTTCAGTTAATTTCGGGTTTTCCTCTAGGTATTAAAAATGCAGCTCAGAAGAGGCAGGGCAGCAGACCACTAATTGGACCCTTTCCATTTCTTGTCGGTCGCCCGAAGGCATGGGAATGAAAGCGCACACACAGAGGAGCAAATGAGTTTGGTTTCCTGTTCTTCACAGCTAGATTTTGGGGGCCAGCGAGTAGATTTACACAGGCCCAAGAGGCGCGGAGACAGCGAAAGCAAAGACAGGAGGGATCAAAGTTCACAGAGTATGTAGAGAGCTGTGAGGTTACTTACTGCAGTCAAAGCACAGTGCATACGTGCGTGCGTGCGTGCGTGCGTGCGTGTGTGTATTTATGTACGTGCGCGCATGCGTGCGTGCTCGCCGGCACCCAGGTACCTGTGCATAGACGCGCGCACACCTGCTGTCCTAGGAGCAGCACTGGCTATTGATGCTGGAGGGGGAGATGGGAACAGCTGAGCTCAGGTGTTTACCAAAGGCCCACAGAACTGGGCGTTTGGAAAAGAGCGGCTTAGCGGGGTGGCCTGGGAGGAAGCCCTCATCTACAAACTGGTCCTGCATTTGAAACAGACTCAGCGCTGGGGGATAAGGATAAGCTTTTTCTATCTTCGCTGCAGTTTAAATAATGAGGCTAGAGGTTTTCCCACTTACACTAATACCTGATGCCAATTACCATTAAAGCCTTAATTTTAAACCTGATCACTTCCTTCTGCAGGCATCACGAATAGCCTGACCTGAATATAGAGAAACTTCACAAGTTTCAGTGTTCCCCAGTGCAATATTTTTTTTAAAAAAATTTCTACTGCGAAATTAAGATCTCTTTCACTGTGAAAAATTTTTTTATAGAAAAAGGATTTGCCCCCTACATATATCCATGTTACATACTTCCCCAGAGACTGATTTTGTCCAGCTTGAAGACGACCTCTAGACTAGAGGGTGGCAGACATTTCCTATAAAGAACCAGATACTAAAAGTTCTAAGCTTTGCCAGCCACATGGTCTCTAGCATACCAACTCTGCAGGTGTCACATGAAAGCAGCCCTAGTCCATATGTAAATGATAACATACTTAAAGTTCCTTTAGTTTATGAGATTCTTTATAGAAAGTGTGGATAGGCATCTAAAATGATGGTCCCCCAAGGGGACAAGTTCACAGAGAGAGAGAGAGATAGCAGAAGGTCTCGCCAGCCTTGGCTTTGTATTTTAAGATTTTATGAAAAGCGTGACTGGAAATTTTCCCTGCACTTTTGAGCAAGAGGGCCATGCATCTCATTATTCCACTCTACAAAATATGCCTAATCAGATAAGAATATGGTTACCACTCAGCTTGTAGAAGCAGAAGAATTCATGACTCAGAATCTCAGAATCAAGAAGTACCTCAGACAGCGGGAGGTCCCAATTATATGTGAGCCTCTTTATGTAAAAGAAACTGAGAAGGGCACATTAAAAATGCAAAATTAGGTGCAAAAGTGAATTTTATTTCAAATGAGAAACTTTATAAGCTGAGAAATACTATTACCAGATTATTTCAGGTTACCTTTTGGGTTTCCACTCAGACACTTTCTTCCTGTCATATTTAAAATTTTGGCTGGTTAATAATTGTGACAAAGTATTAAAAATTAATCTAAAAGTAAAGAATGCACAAAAGCAATTTCATGCTTTTATAATTGGAAGAGTGACATATTTTGTTATCAAATTACTCTTAGCGTAGGAGTTGTCACTAAAACATTTTTTTTTTTTGCCATTGTCACTTGTTTTTGCAAGCTATTCTGCTGTGTTGGTGGCACTTTTGCACGCTATTTCATCTGGAATCACCATACTTTGTCAGGACAAGATGTGTCAGATATTTCAAACTTCAATCCGATATGCTGAGATGCAAAAAACATGTAACTTCACACAGAATCGTACTCATTTACGGCACTGATAAACTCTGGAATTCTGATAAATTCTGTTTCAAGAAAATCCCACGGGAAAAAAATAATAAATTGCAGTGGGAACAGTCAACAGTCTTAATTGTCATACAAAGGTCTGCACGTTCACGGACGTGTACGGCCACGCAAGCGCAGCACTAGGCCATGAAAGGGGCCTGTGCGGAGGATGCCCCGAAGGTTTCAGCTTCATTAGCTTGATTCAGTAAACCCACCCCTGACTTTCAAAGTCACTTAGGTTGGGCCTCGTATCAATTACACATCCCTGGTGGTTAGTTAACCAGCCTCTGCATAAACACTGAGTTTATTACCTCCCAAGGCAATCGCTTCATTTTTAGGCACTGTTTTAGTCAGGGTTTTCCAGAGAAACAGAACTAACAGGATATGTATGTGAATTGGCTCACACAATTATAGAGTCCAAGATGTCCCACAGTCTGCCGATCTGCTGTCTGCAAGCTGAGAACCAGGAGCACCTATGTCCGAGGGCAGGAGAATTTGTATGTCTCAGCTTAAGCAGAGAGTGAATTGGCCCTTCCTCTGCCTTTTTGTTCTAGTCCGGCCCTCAGCGGATTGACTGATGGCTGCCCACATCCGTGAGGCTGGTCTTTTTTACTCAGTCTATGATTCAAATGCTAATCTCTTCTGGAGACACCCTCACAGCCACACCCAGAAACAAATTTTTAGCAGCTCTCTGGGCATCCCTTAGCCCCATCAAGTTGACCTAAAAATAACTGTCATCGGTATCTCGAGTTATGACAGAACCCTTCCTCATGCTAAACTAAAATCCACGTCCTAATAACCATCATCTAGTGGTTGGTCCCAAGTCCTCCCTGAATAATAAACCTGATCATCCTTCCACATGATGGTCATCCAGACATTTGAAGACAATGGTCATGTCATTCAAACCTGGGTTGCCTAAGAATCAGATCATCACGAGGATTTGTTCAAGTGCAAGTGCTAGTTTATTTGGGATGTCGTTCTAGGAAGCACCAGTGTAGGAGTCAGAAATTAAGGGGAAGAGAAGGCACCCACTGATTGTGTGTGATCACTCCTCGGGCAACTCCGGAAGCCAGTGTAGGACACGGGCCTCAGAGGTGTCCCACATAAGTGTGAGGGAGCTGCGGATTGATTCACTAAACCCCATCAGTTATTAGCTGACGGCTGCTCGTGACAGGGATCAGGTCCAGCTTTCCAAGAAAGCCCTTGAACAGAGATACACAGGCTGGCCGCTGACACTCAGGCAGCCTGCACTACCACGATAAGACCTATGGGGGTAAGCCAGCACCTTGTCTGGAGCGAACAGCCCAGGATCGTCACACAGCAGAGCGAGGCGTCTCCTCCATGCTGTTCTGTCAGGTGGGCTTGCCTTAGCTGGACGTGACACTCCATGTGTGGTCCTGCCTTCCCGTTCCCTCAATTTCCAGTCCCAGACAGAACGTGCATAATGCAGAACAGGCACCATCATTAATCAAGGGTACAAGGAAACAATCAGGTACCGCCACGAAAGCAGCTATGAGTATTTAAGCAAATTTGATGACACTGGAGTAGGCTTGGTGCAGTTCTGATGCAGCATGTCTGCTGAGGTCCTGAATGGCTTCTGCTAGAACCATCTCCAGGTGAGTCAACTGGGAAACTTTTTTCTTTAAAAATTCCAGACAGATTCATTATTTCCCAGTCACCTATTACCTAAAAGGATGTTCTTTAGCGCTCACTTATGTAAGCAAGATCAGCCTAAGGTTAAATTATGGAGAATGCATGAAAAATTGTTGATATTCAGATAATCAGAAAGAGTAAGCTGTGTGCCACGAAGTGACAGAATTCATTCCTGTGATTCATTACTGTGGCAGTTTTAAAATACATGCACAATTTTTGCAACTATCTTCGGAAGGTGGATACTAATTTCCTTCCCATTGAGTGTGAGTTGTACTCTGGTTCTGACAAAGAGAATATGACAGAAGCAACCATGTGCGAATTCTGAGAATGGGTCATTAAAGGCACTGTGGCCTCCTCCTCACCCTCTCAGGTCACTGTCTTTCAGGAAACTAGCTGCCATGCTGTGAAGACACTCGAGCAGCCTTATTGAGAAGACCGTATGGCAAGAAACAGACCTCCAGCCAAGAAGGGCAACAGGAATAAGTCATCTTGAAAGCACGCCACCCAGCCCCCAGCCCAAGCTGCAGATGACTGCAGCTCTGGTCACCTCATGAGTGACCCTGAGCCAGAACCACCAGCAAGGCCACTCCTGGATTTCTGACCCTCAGAAACAGTGTGAGATAAAACGTATTTGTGTTTGCCATGTTTTGGAGTAATTTATCTCACGGTAATAGGGAATATACCGAGGATGCATGCGTGGCCAACTGGCCTTGTTAGATAATCAAAAACTGTCGGCTTTTTACCTGAAAGTGGCAGAATGCTTTCTTGTGATTCATTGTCACGAAATCTCCATTTTCCTCTAGTTCTTGATTAAATTCTAAATCATTCATCGGTAATTTTCCATTACCATTTCCTGAATTGCACATGTTTCTACCTATCTCACCCCGCACCCCAAACCTCAGCAATGTACATGCTATATAAGACTGCCCACAGCTGTACTATGAGGACTTAGACCCCGTCAATGGATGGCCCTGCCACCTCGCCCTAGGAGCTATGGAATATATTTCTTAATTAGAATGGGGCAGGGGGGGGTCTCAGAGTGAGGCTTTATTTTGACATGTTTCATTACCGATCTTTTTTTAATCTGTCTTTTCCTAGCTCCTTTCCCAAATGATCTTATAACAGCAATATGTGAAACCCACCTGATTTGGCTCTGACCCATAAAAAAAGCCTTCCTGTCTTTGGTACCCTGTGAGCAAAACAGTAAGAAGCAGCCCAGCCAACCCCACTGACTCTGGTTAATCAGTGCTTCAGCTTAGAAGTATTTCTGCATAAGGCAAGGGTCCCTGTGCCTTCCACGCCGCCATGGAGAACAAACAAAACCTTGAATTAGGGCGGGGGGAGAGCTGGCCTTTGGTCCTTTATACCACAGCCAATAGGCCTCTCCTTGAAGTGGATTGAACTTACCTCGTTTGCTTTTTCTCCCCAAGCAGCTGCAGTTGCAAGTTATTACTTGCCAGAACTTATTTTTCTCATACCTGTTCTAACATCTATGAGTGAGGAAAAGCCCCTGGAAGAGAAAGGATACTTTGCTCTCGTCAAATTGTAAGTGACTAAAGAACTGAATTCATACTGACACCGAGATAGAATCAAGGATATTTTTTCCTACAGTTAGGTCAGAACTAGAGAGTGAAATAGAATGCTGGTTGTGGGTGTAAATATAGATGCTCAGTGTTCTTAAAAAATACTGTTTGCATGGTTTGGACCTTCCAAGTCAATTAGAGTGTGGCTCATCACAGTTATTGTATTGCAATCGTCCTTCAAAAGAAACACATGTTTTACCTGGTAATAAAGATTCTCAGGTTGCATCAGTGAGTTCACTGAGCCTCTCAGGTGGTGAATTTGCTCCTCTGATCCTGGACACTCAGTCGCCCGAAAGTCCAGATGCTATACTGGACCAGCATCCGGTTGGAGCCTCTTTCACTTGGAGGCTCATCTGTGGGTCTTTCTTGCTCACCCAATTTACACTTGAAATGGAGGGTCTATAAGCCATGCCAAATTGGTACATTTCAAGAGTTTATTCCAATCTCTTCCACTGTTCTATAATTATGAGCTGGGTCCAAGATGATTCAGAATCTTGTGCCAATCCCCAAATTATTCCAAACTGCTTTTGGGGGAGATGAGTTTTAGAAAGTCTGGCACACAGAAGACACTCAATATTTATGAGGTATATATAGATAGATAGATGGTATTTAGAGATGGCATCTTTTTTTTTTTTTTTTTTTTACTGATGAGATAATTATTTTCAATAGACAGTAGAAGCAAGATGTTTCTGGCATGTGACATGCTGCCTCAAAGTCTCTTTGATAACAGGGAGTACTAAACAGAATTTCTGGATGGGGTGAGTTCTCCTAGGTTCTTTATTATATTATCACCCGTTCTTAATTGATTTCCTCAAAGATCCACAGATAATAGAATAAATGCTCTGGAGACTTACAGGCTATAAAATTTAATAATCTATCCAAGCCCGTCACTACCTGAGCTGCAGGGGCCTTTGGAATATAACTCCTTGTATGGATTCAGATACGAACATGATAGCTTGGCCCTAGGGGTTTTCTTTTAATAAAATGAAGAAAAAAGAGGGAGAGGGAGAGAAAAGAGAGAGAGAGACAGGGACCTTGAATCCCAAATTCAGCATATTCATATAAGCATGTAAAAATAAAAAGATGCAATATCAAAACTACAGTTTCAAAATTCCGTCCCTGGATTTGGTCTGTGTGTGTGTGTGTGTGTGTGTGTGTGTGTGTGTGTGTGTGTGAAGTGAAACTTTCTCATTTCTTTATTTTGGTGAAAGAAATGAGAAAAATTGATGAAAGCACCTTTCTTTCAAAAGCCCTGTCAGTTCAGAGCAAGTAAATTTAAAATACCAAACAAATTCATTCATCACAATATACCTCTTGTCTCCTTTCCATCTTTCTTCTACTTCCTAGTTACTCATCTGTCCGTCTCCTTGTTTTCACTCCCGTCTGATGGTGAGCATATCTACAACATTTAATACTCTATCTAAACATACCGGTGCTTTCGTACTTAATATGTGCCGTAAACACAGGATTTCAAAGAATTTCGTGAGTATTAATAAGTGTTTCAAGCTATTTCAGAAATTAGAACAGGTAAGGAAAGCAAGCTTTAGAAAATCAAAATGACAGCTGTTGTCTTTAGTACATAAACGTGAAGATTTCACTTCGATGCTGGGGCTCCATGTCACATTTAACCATCGGCTGCAGGACCGTAGGCAAGGGTTTCAGTCAGTAAAAGGTAGGTTATATGCTGTGGTAACAAACAACCCTCAAACCGCAGTGGTTCCTGACAGTTAAGGTTTATTTCCCACACACCACGTGCCGCTCACTGGGTGGTCATGGCTCTGTGCCATCTCAGCCTCACGCTCAGGTCCGGGCCGATGGAGCTGTTTAAGCACGTGGGAAATAACACGCTGGCCCTTAACGCTTCTTCCCAGAAGGGGCCCACGCCATTTCCACTCACACTCTGTTGAACAGTGCAAGTCCACTGGATGCATAATCCTCTCGCAAGGATGGAAAGGCAGTGTCGTGAATGTTATACAGCCACCACAGTGACGGGTCTCCGTTTTCCCACTTGTGAAAAACTTGGGCCTAAGTTATTTCCCAAAATGTAACAATTTTGAAAACCACTTGGCTGTAAGCACCATAAATGCTGTGGTTCCTCATAAAAGCACAGGCAACGTCAGGAAAGGCGTTTTATTCCAGTCATGGATGGCCAGGTGTTTTGGAAGATGCTGACCAGCAATGACCAATATTGTTTCTACCTCAAAATTCTATGGTCTTCCAACACAGAAGGGGCCAACACGGTCTGGGAATTCTGTGAAAACACTCTAGCCAGGGTTTTCTTTAAAAATGCATCTGCTTCATAATTACTCTTAAAATTTCAAAATACTCGTCTTAAGTCTTCTAAGTCTCTCACCAGAAATCTTTGTTCTTGAGGTCACTTTACCTAGAAAGAAGTCTTTGAACCCCACCCAGTCTTGGCTTATACAAGAAAAACCCATGAGTTTCTGGTTCCCATTCATTTAACACTGAAAGAATCACATTATTTACCTGGTCATACTAAAACGAAAGGCTGAGCCTTAGAGTCAGAATCCTTTTTTAAAAAATAACAAAAACAGGTGTTGGGAGGAGGAAAGGGACTAAACGTTACTAACGAGTCATTTATATATTACAGGTTCAAAATTCCTTCTCTAAAATCCTTAGAGGCAAATATGTTTCAGAATTCATAATTTTCAGGTTTCAGAAAAGGAATACGGTGCATATAGTAATATAGCGTGTATACTATATATCATTTAATACTTCCATCAAGCGATGAGACTAGACCCATAATCAAATATATTAAATATTCTATCATCAAAAATGTATCAAGTATAAATGCACATAAGTATAAAAAATAAAGACAATAAATATCTTTATGTGTGTTCAGATTTGATTTTTTACCAAATGAGTTTCTGCAAGCTTATAATACAATTTTGGGTTTTCAGAACTCTTAGAATTTGGGAATTGTAAATAAGACTGTGGATGGGAAAAAAAGGCCACATACTATCTTGACAAGCTCAGGGCAGGCCAGCATCGGGGCCCTACAAACTCAGAGACAGAAAGTAACTACGTAGGATGGTCTGAACATAAAGATTTCTAACCAAAAACAGGTCATGGCGGATAGTCACATCCTGGGCCTGTAGTTTTCTTGACCAAGGGCAGTCTTTACCTTAAGTGAGCTTGCTTATTGTCTTGTTGTATCTGAGGGAACATACCCTAGGAATATGTCAGAGTAATTCCTTTTTTCCCACACCCGTCATGGCACAGCCCACCATACCAGAGCAGGAGACCACAGAACCCCTCATGGTCATCTTGTCCCTGCAGACCATCTCTATGTGCTGTAAATGCTAATTATTAACTCTCCTGTGCCCACCCATGTAAAAGAAGTTTGTGTCCCTCCATTTTACTCTTTATCCGATCCCAGAGATTTCCTGCTTTGCTTCCTCCTGCCCCCTAATCCACCACCAATGAACCTCCTTATGTCTCCTCCTTTGATTCTAATGTATAAAGTAAGCTGCAAAACTGCCATTTTTCTGGAGCGTTTTCTCAATCCGTTGAGATTTTACTTCCCGGCTTGTCGTCAGTTTGGCTCAAAAAAAAAATCATTAAAATTCTCCACAAGTTTGGATGTTTCTTACATCGACAAGAATCTGTGGGCTTGTATTTTATTTAGTATTTAAAATATTCCTATTTAGTGAGCTGCAGCATATGTAGTAAGTGAATAAAGCAAGGTAGAGAAAAGCATGTCTGATATACTACTTTTATCTGAGGTAAAGGGATGAATATTTGCTTATATATTTTTAAATTTGCTTATACTTTAAAAAAAGAAGAACAAAAAGAAAAGATAAATCAAAAATTAAAATGATGAGAGCAAGGAAAACAGGATGGAGAAGACTAGGATAAAAGCCCTCTTTGAATATCCATTGACTGACTACACAGGAAATTCAAATGTTAAAAGTCCTTAAGAATCTAAACCAAAATGAAGGAAATGAACTGGCAGCATAACCACACCGAGAGGGATTAGTTCAATGACACCAAAACACAGAATTTAAATGAACATCTTTTAATGAAATATAACCTAAGGACAAAAAGAACTATTGAGAACTTAAACTGTTTTAAGTTATCACATCGTTGGTGGTAGTGTCGCAATTGTTATTCTGAGACTGTTGTCTGTGTATTTTGAGGTAAAGCAAATGAGTAACAATGCTGGTTTGAGTTGGGCACGAGGATTTTCAGTATCAAAAAAGATGATGCAGACATATTATCGAAAAAGGGAAAAAAATCTAGGTACCTGAATTTGAGTTGGAAGTATCAGTATGAATTCAACAACCAAATTAAAAGGGGAGGCTACCTAAACAAAAATGAGAAGGGAAATCAATATTTAAAAGAGATTTAATAAACATGTCAACCGGTGACTTATACATGTAGTTCCTTGCTCTATTCATTGATAAGACCTAGAAACAATGACCAACTCAGAAAAATGAGCACTGACAAGTGATGAGATTATGGGTCCTAAATGGAACTAGGTTTCTTGGAGATATAGTTGATTCCAGGTCTGAGGCAGAAAATGTATAATATAGACCTGGAACCCTTCTCATCCCCAGACTGGTAGACCACTTGTATTCTGTCAAAAGAAGTCAGGGGCCAACCTGAATAAGCTCCCAGTGGCCAAAAATGGGACAACTTCAGTATCAATAAAAATAACGACAATGGATTGAAACTGATCAAATATGTTTAAATCTGTGAAACAGACTCACTGATCTCTTTCACAGGATGCTAACACCAACACATTATTTTTGAAAACAGGTAAATGAAAGGAAAGAATCAAGCATTTACGTTTCCTGAACAATCTATCTCTGGATTACCAAATAGTTGATGAGGAGATATTTCTCTTTATAGAAAAAGTATCAAGCTAATAAATAAAGAAGGAATATAGAATTAGAATATCTCTCCTTTGCAATCCCTAATTAAATAATGAGTCTAGCCAGGGCTCTCATCAAAGGCTGCTAGCATAACAAAAGGAGAGATAATTGGGTATTATATTCTTTATGATGGAAGTCACAAAAAATAGAACTTGAATCCAATCAAGCCTCCAAATTTCATTACCAATTTATAGCAAATATAGGGGACAAAGAAAGATATCAAATGACATCATGGGGATGTAATAGGCAAAGTCTCATGTTAATACAAAGTCTTGTGTTAATCCTGATGTTTTTCATATCTGAGGCCTTACAGACCAAGAGAGTCTGCCCCTCCCAGTGCTAACCAATTGCTAGACATAGTAAAGGCCTCGCCTTTGAGCATGCCTTCCAGATGCAACGAACTCACCAATTCAGAAACAACACCTCCAGGTCCTCCATCTGCTCTTATAATCCAAGCCAGTATTCCCCTGCCTTAATCACCCCAGGGCCAAGTACTTGATAAATCGAGACAGTCCCTATGCCCCAGGGCCCGCTGAAATTATTCAAACTAGCCAAACCTAAATTGCTTACTCTGCCTTGTCTTGACTTTCCCACAGAAACCAAAATCAAGGTTCTCCTCCATGTTTTCTTCCCACTCCAGCCTCCTGACTTACCCTGGTGCTTCCCCATGTACCATCCCACCCCCAACCAAGTGGCCCGCCCCCTGCGGCCCGCCCCGCCCTGTCCTCCTGGGAACTGAGAGTTACTATCTTCTCAATGGCGATTGTCTCTAACAATAATAATATCTGCATTTTAAAACACCTTGACTGCTCAGCCATAAAAAAAAAAAAATCTTAGCATTTGTAACAACATGGGTGGACCTAGAGGGTATTGTGCTAAGTGAAATAAGTCAGCCAGAGAAAGACAAATACCGTATGATTTCACTTATGTGTGGAATCCAGGGAACAAACAAAACAGAAAACAGACTCATGGATACAGAGAACCAACTGATGGTTGCCAGATGGGAGGGGGGTTGGGAGGCTGGGTGAAAAGGATGAAGGGATTAAGTACAAATTGATAGTTACAAAACAGTCACAGGGATGGGAAGTACAGTATAGGGAAGACAGTCAATAATATTGTAATAACAATGTATAGTGCCAGGTGGGTACTAAATTGGGGAGATCACTTTGTAAATTATATAAATGTCTAACCACTACGCTGTACGCCTGAAACTAATATAAAATATTAAATGTCAACTCTGAAAAAAATTTTTTTAAACAAATACAAGAAAAACAAATAAAACTCCTTGACTGTGGGAAACCTCTAAAAGATAAATGACAAACTGCAAAAGAATTTATCTCAATACAAAAAAGAAAAAAAAAAAAGCAAGTGGATAAAATGAGGAAGGAGAACCTTTGGTTAAAAGAGCTGTAAGAAACACATCCATTTCAATGTATGGACTACATTTTACTCTGAATTTGAACCAATTCTTTAAAATATTATAAGACTAATGAAGTTTGGACACTGGGTAGTTGATACTTGATGTTACAAAATTACTGATCATGTTTTTAGGTGCGATTATGGTCCTGCAGTTATTGTTTTAAAAAGATACTGTCCTTTAGACTGAAATATTTATGGCTTAAATGACAGGATGCCTTCGATTTACTTTATAGTACTCTAGAGTGGGGGATGATGTGTAAAAATAGAAAAACAAGATGGGCTTAAAGTAATAGGTGTAATAGGTGTTGAAGCAGGGTTATGAACACATGGGACTTTATTATACATACTATTCTGTTTAATTGTGAATTCTTTGAAAATTTTAATAAAAAATAAAAATCAGAAACTCCTTTGAAGAATGTGTCAAATGCTCCATTTTTAAAGAAAAGTAAGTGAATTCAGAATGACTAAATATCCTGCCCAATTGCTAATAGTGGTAGGGCCAGAATCCACACCCAGGTATGGCCAACACCCACATTCCTTGCCCTCCAAAGACAAAAGAGATGCTGCCTCTGGAGGCTGTTCCCCTGGGTTCATCCACAGAGGACAGGAGCGGTTCTTAGCCTCCAGGGCAGCAGCCAGCAGCAAGAGAGACCCCTGTGCTTCTGGCAACAGCAGGCTCAGTACCACAGCCTCCTGCTGGGATCCTGTTACTTGGTCTCTCTGGGTTATACCCCACCCCTCGTCTCCACTCTCCCCAGCAACAGAGCCCTCCCTGACTCTTTTGGATTCTCCTTTAAACACCCCATTGTGCCTGGCAGAAAGTGCACGGAACATACACGCACAAGCGAAGCCGGCCACCTTGAGCATGCGGGGACTTACTCTTGAGATATTTTGAAGCTTTCTCTTTTCCAGTAGCTTTTAGTAACATATAACCTTTTGCTCTCAGTTTGTGAACCACGTGAAACAATCTCACATTTTCGCTCGTGCTTTGGACTCCGAATGCCAGGTCTTAGCTTAACCACCTTCCTTATCCTTCACACCTCCCTTTAAATTATTTTTGACTGCTTGCAAAAATCAAACTTAATAATTGTCAAAACAAAAAGCCACGATGTCTCCCATTTATGCATGGCTCAGAATTGCACTGAGTGCTTTGGAATATTATCCCTGTTAATCCTTAGACTAGTCCTGAAAAGGATGAAGATTTGCCAGCACAGACGATGATCAGAGAGATAGCCCAGGGAAGGGCTTATGGTGGCTGCAAGGTCTGAATGAACCTCAGCCTTGACTAAGGATTCAGTAGTCTTGACGCAAAGGTCTCTAAAAGTCACTCTGTCCTCTCATCTGTGACTTTTGAGATCATCCTCACAGAAAGAAAATACTATGAATATCAGTAATCTGTCCTTTCTAATTTCTCAACAACTACCATTGAACGGCACCAATAATTCTTTCTTTTTTCTGAGTTCGACATTCTTTGCTGAGGATTGCAGAGAATTCGTTGAAGCCATCACACAATATATAAAATGACTTGGAAAAGCCAATCTATTTAGAGCTCACAAACCCTTCCTGAATTTTCCCAATGGTTTCCTGCATGGAACAGAATTGGGAGGACATAAAAATGCAACTCGGAACTACTTTTTCCCCTTCCCTCCTAACCCTTCTTGCCCCTCCCCACGCCGGGTCCACCTCCTGGTGTTTGCCACTCTTCTTTTTTAAACACCAACTTTCCACCTGAATACATTGACCGTAAATGTCTCAAACCTCCTTGCGGCAGAGGGAATGCAGCTTCCTCCTACAAGAATATCACTGTCTACAGACCAAATTTAGAAAGTTGTCAAGGGCTTGAAAAGGTTAGGGAGTTCTCAGATTCAATTTCCTTGTTACAGGCTTTAAACAGTTTCCTAGTTCTGGTGCATTAAATCCTGGGCCTGGAGAAAAATATTTGCCGTCAATGTGAGTTTCAGAAAGAAATGCAGGTTTGGGCTGCGAATCCTTGTTTAAAAAGCGGGGCTTATCCTCCCCTTAGCCAATTGTCCAGAAACCATGATCTTAAATGAGTTTAATCCCTCGAGCTAGGTCACGTCCATTCCTCATTGGACATCAAATACGATAGCACCGGGTGTCACGTTCATATGACTCCCCATTGCCTCTCATTCCCATGTCGAAATTAAAGGCATGAGCAAATTTTAGGAAATCTTTGAAAAGTAACATGTTTTTATTTGAGGTACAAGTGTTATTCTAAATAATTCACTTAATAAAACTATTCGCTGCATGAGTTCAGTCCCTATTTTCTTAGAGGTTGATGTTTCTCACCTGTCAATGCCACTGTTCCTGCATGTAGCCTTTAAAACTCACCTGCTCCATCTCTCCTCATTAAACCTCCACTCCTAACGCATTCTTTGGCCCTCAGGCCTTAAGCATAAATATAGATCACGTAGAAGCAAGTTGGTTTTGCATATGTTTATTGCTTCTGTTTACATTTAGTCTTGCTAACTAGACTGGAAACTCTCCAAGGGCAGGAATTATTTTATATATTATTTTATCCTCTAGCGCACGGCTTAGCTCTCAAAAAATGCATAGTGACTAGTTAACTCAGAGCAACTGATTATTTGGGCAAATGTATCGAGATGATGGTTTGATAATAGTTACCTGCAGTAATGACAACACTCATCATCGCATGTAAGTCCTTGGCTAACTTCTTCTAGACCATACTTATGAATTTTGCATAAGATTCCTGTCCTCTTGACACTACTGTTTCATGAGATTTATAATCTTGCAAACCATTTGTTAAAGAAACAATGTAGAAGATAAAAGTAATTTTAGTAGAACATTTAGAAAATGTTCTGCTGTTGATATGTTAGTATGAACATCCTGTAAAATGAGGAGAGACACGTTTTGGAAATATTTTAAGCTGGCAACAAGATTGGATGTAGAAAGAAGTGCCATCAGGCCCTGTGTAGGGATGTAACTAACATTCCATGAGCCAGTTTTCTTAGGATCTAACTGAAGAGTAACTGGGGCCCAAGCAAAACAAAGGCCTGCCTACCTCTCCCTCTCAGATTTTCTGGGGGGACTGGGCTTTTGGCTAATCATCTGCTGGGAATAACTCTTCCTCAGCTGGACCTAACGCTATGTAAATAATCTGTTAGAACAAGTGAAGTATGTTAATTCTCCGGACAAATGCCAACAACCAGGATGGTGCAGGGGGTGTGGCACTGCTTCAAAATCCCCACCACGGCAGAAACATGACTCATTTATTCATTCATTCGACAAATACTCATTACCTACCACATGCCAGGCACACGTCACGCCCTTCCATATCTCACGGTCTAGGGGCAGAGATGGGCCTAAACACATCACGGGGCCACTGAACATGCACCAAGATGCAGGCGTTGGACAAAGTGCCAGGGGCGGCGTCTCCTGCCTCAGCTCAGGCCGTACCCCCCAAATCATGCCTGGAGGCTTCTAAAATGGTTTAGTAGGAAGGATTTATTTCCCAAATAAATCAGACTTATCTCTACTCTACTCCATCACCATCCCTCACCAAAAAAATAGTATAGATAAAATCCTATAATGCAGCATTGCCCAAGTGTACACCATGGGCCACTGGTTCTGCAGGATGACGATGGCTGTTATCTGAGGGAAAAGAAAAGGTTGAAAGAGAGGAATTCCAGATCACTGAAGTCTGGAAATTGCCGACTTAATTCATGTAGGATTTCTTGGATCCCTTAAAATGTTATCGTGCATTATGAATCACTAGGAGAGGTTCCAGCATGCAGTATTTCCCAGGGTTAGCAAAACGCAGTGTTCAAAGAACATTTTTTTCTCAATGGATAGTCTCAGAAATACCGCTGCCGAGCTTTCCCAGGCCCTTTCCTCTCCTAGAAGAAAGACGTCAGGCTTCATAGAAGCACAGAATAGAGTAGAATCATCATGCTAAGGCGGGGCGCTTTGGAAAAGACAATAATGCTGGGAAAATAGAAGGCAGCAGGGAACGGGGAGGACCAAACACGAGATGGACTGACTCCTGAAAAGAGGCCATAGGCGTGAGTCTACAGGAGCTGATCAGGGCAGCCGAGGACAGGACACGGTGGACATCAGTCATTCATAAGGTCGCCAGGCGTCAGAGCCAGCTCCACGGTACGTCACACACACAGAGTAGATAATCAAATATGTTTGTTGATCTCAATGATCAAATATTAAGGTCCTACAGAAGAACCTTTTTCAAAAGATAAGAAACGACGGGTGACCGTTTTAAATGCTTGATTCCTAGTTCAAATACTTGTAACCAAACCATCTTTCCCATCCTCCGAGGATGAGACCGGCTACTGCTCTTAGGGCACCATCCTACTTTACGTTTGCAAATTGGAGCACAAGCTTGGTTTCCTATTTCTCTAGCAGGATTCGGAAGTACGCTGATGCAGTTTAAAAGGCAAACGCCATAACTCAGAAGCTGAAGTGGACTGCATTGAGGTAGATTAAAGCAGCCCCTGCAAAACCTGGGGCGATGGATGGGGGTCCTCAGCCCTGGCTGCGTGTCAGAATCACCTGCGGAGCTTAAATAGCCACACGCCAACATCCAGGCCCTCCCCAGTTGAATTAAATCAGAATTGTTTTTTTAAAAACTTCCTGGGCATCTCTAATGTACAGCCAGGATTGAGAAGCACTGCCCCCAAATGTCCAGCTGCAAGTCACGACAGCCAGCTCCCACCCTGCCTCATTTCGGACTTGCAAGGTGTTGCATTCGTCAACTCGGGCTGTCAGAATAAAGTACCGCGGGGTTAGGGGGCTTGAACAGCAGAGAGGTATTCTCTCACAGTTGTGGAGGCTGGAAGCCCACGGTCAAGGTGCAGGCAGGGGTGGCTTCTGCTGAGACCACTCTCCTGGGTGCAGACGGCTGCCCTCCCTCGGTGTCCTGTGTTCCTTCCTTTACATGAGCAGCTCTGCCGTCTCCGTGCCCCCAAGTTCCCACCAATCAGATTTAATAGCCTCATTTTTAAGTTAATCACCTTTGTAAAGGCCCTGTCTCCGAATGCAGTCACAGCCCGAGGTGCCAGGGGTTAGAGTGGCAACATGTGGATTTTAGGGGAGACACAACTCAGCCAATAACAGATGTGATAGGAGACCCCAACGTCTCCAGGAAACGTTGCATATTGTCAAATCCACAAAAATGACACTTTTTCCACTTTCCCTTGTAGTTGCATGATATACCTAACATATAGAAACAATAGAAAAAGAAAATTTTTGCCCCTTGAGATAAAACAAAAATACCAAAGACTCCCTGCCTAGTTATGGCCCGCAAGATAATAAAAACTCGAATATGTCCTATAAATTTTAATTCACTTTAAAAAAAGGGGGGGAGGGAGCTTTATCTTTGATTTTTATAATAGTAATATCTATAGGTATAATGTAAACTTCGAGAATATGATGATCATGTGAAATATCATTTTTCCTCTCATGACTAGACTAACAAAAACTAATATAAATAAGAGTAATAAATATAATATGAACACAAGCTAGTATTCTAAATTTAATAATCTTGTGAAATATTTTTTCCGCTAAATACCTGTTGCGTGTTTATTCGGCGTATCAATCCTTTTGAAGTCTGACACCCTTGCACTTTGAAAGTGAAGAAAAAAACTATTTTTTCCTTTTCCCAGTGTTTTGCCTCCGCATCAAGGTTTGCAGTTCGAGAGGTTCCAGTGAGCCTCACCTGATTTGACATAGCAAGGAGAACCATCAGGCCCTGTGCAAGGAGTCAATTTTCTTGGGCCCCAAGTGAAATTAACTGGGGCCCAAAGAGCCTCTCGGGGCTTGCGGCTGGTCACCAGCCAAGAATACCTCCCTTTCTATGAGATCATATGACTCTAGAAAATTTGCTGTGCTGATCGGAAAGACAAGCCACCTTTTGAGATTTACAGTGGCTGGGCCTGTGAGCTTCCATGTTCTGTTTATTTTTTTATCGGTAGCTGAGGTTAGAAAACTTAAGCTGCTAGTTCTTTCTGTATGTGAGAACAACATTTTTTTCCTTTTTTCTTAAAAAATGAAGGTAATTAAATATTTTATTGATCACATTCTGTATTTGTGGCGACCCCTTCTCTCTCCTCTCCCACCTTTAATCTCAGAAGAGTTGAAAAAACTCTTGAAAAAAAACTTTCAGAGATTAATTGGTTATAAAGATCTTTGATTTTGTGTGCTCTGTGGATAACCAGTTTAGTGAGATCGAAGAGGGGAAAAATGAACAAATTACATTATAAATGTACTTATATTTATCAGAGCACTTGTCTTGATTGGCAGATAGAAACACTTATACAAATTTAAAATAATTTTAAAGTTTAAAATAAATTTAAAAGTAATACCAGAAAGGAAGAAAGTCAAATTTTCATGTTTTCAATGTGATGGTTCTTTAAAAAAAAAACTTCAAAAGCTTGCAGAATCTATACCACAGAAGAAGAAAAAAGTTAAGCTCTCGGATAAATTAATAGCCTTGAGTGTGAGTTACAAGATAAAAAACAGAAGAATGCTCAAGAATTTCAAACACAATTTAAAGAATTTTTAATATTTGGTTTATAAAGTATAAATCTATTTAAAAGTTTAATAAATAGTCTTATTCAAGGTAAAAATTTTAATTCAAAGCAATTATATTTCTTCCTGATTTTATAATAACACAGAAAATAATATTCTAGTTTAAATAATATTCTAGTTCAAAGGAAATTTTTTTTTTATAATGGAAAGCCTAAATAATCTGAATGCTTTAAAGCTTTATGAGTCAAGAAAGTTTTTATTATAAATATGTAAAACTATTCAACTAAATAAAAATATAATAACTAATGTTTTTTAAAAGGTTTAATCTTATTGAATGTTTACAATCTATATATCATCCATATGTATAAAATCCTATATCTATAGGAAGTCCCTACTTTTTAAATGGAAGTGAAATTCGTGTAACATGAAATTAATCATTTTGCTGTGTATAAGTCAATGGCATTTAATATGTTCACAATGTTGCACAACCATCAGCTCTACCCAGTTCCAAAACCAGATGGGGTTTTCATGACCCAAAAGAAGACCTCACACCCATTAAGCAGTCACTCTCTCTTCCTCCCTCTCCCCAGCCCGAGGCAACCACTGGTCTGCTTTCTGCCTCGATGGGTTTACCTGTTCCGGATATGTCATATACACGGAATCCCACAGTACATAACTTCTGTGTCTGGCTTCTTTACCTTAGCGTACGGTTTTTGAGTTTCATCCGAGCAGCAGCATGTTTCAGTACTTCACTCACTTCTGCAGCTGAATACCATTCCGTTGTATTTATAGACCACTTTTCATTTATGCATTCATCTGTGATGGACGTTCGGGCATTTCCACCTCTTGGCTATTGTGAATGGTGCTGTTATAAACATTCGTGTACAAGTATTTGTCTGAGTCCCTGTTTTCATCTCTTCTGAGCATAGACCCAGGAATGAAATTGTTGGGTCAAACGGTAATTCTGTATTTAACTTTCTCAGAAAAAAATCTAATTGTTTTTCATGGTGGCTGCACCATTTTATATTCCCACCAATTAACTTTAAGACTTTGAACAAATAGTAAATCAAGCTGTGAGTACACATCCTGGACACTTGAAACTCCTAGTTTTACTATACTCTTGCCATCATTTAGTAGGTTAAAATGGATGTACAAACTTACTACTTTAAGAATTTTTTTAAAGATATATCTGATTAGAGAGAGATGTATGTAAGATTATAGATGTATTTTGTTTTTTTCTAAATAAAATTGTCTGGTTGTGCCAAAAAATGCAAGAATGTAATAGAAGACAATTTGAAGATATACCACAAATACAGAAAGAAATAAAAAATAAATTTAAGAGCTTGGATTTATAAAATGCCTGCATATAGTGAACTTGAACAAAAAATAAATGTTAAAAACTTCTGCAAGTTTGGCTCAGTGATGGTTGATTTTTAAATAATTCATAGCGTGAAAGAAGCTTTACATCCTTTACTACAAATTGCTACATGGAAGGTAATCAAAAAGAGTACAATAAGAAATTGGGTCTCTTTTTGTTAAAGTGATAAACTGATCCTTGAATACATAGGATGTTCCTAACAACCAAAAAAAAAAAAAAAAAAAGGGAAGAGTTAAAAGGTATTTTTTGCCCAGATATCAGTGGTTCTCTTTCCTACTAAAATGCTCTGTAACCTGTTGTTTCTGCCACATTTTTGAAGCAATTTTAATGTCTTTAGTTTTGAAATAGAACTCCAAATAATCATTTTTGATGTATTGCTGAGTTTCTTTGAAATATCATCTGAAACCATTCCTTATCTGCAGGTATCTATGGCTAATGCTCACATCATGTCTCTCTGATAACTCTTTTTAACATTGCCTGTCCCAAAATGAGAACCTAAAATAGAACTCCAAAGCTGTAGAGATATCTATTATACCACCATTATTTTTGGAGTTTTCCAGATGTCCACTGGGTATCACAAAGATTCGATCTCCCACCTTTTAAAATAAGAAACACTAGATATAATCTTGCATACTGAACACTATTATGAAATATGAAAAACCAGCAAGTCAAAAAGCTAAAGTTCTCTGTATTCATTATATATAAATAAAATGTTAGGAATATAAATATCTTGGAAACTATGACATTTTCTTTCAGACACACACTTATGTTCATGTGCAAAGATGGGCAGAATAACTGTCAATAAATAGATTAACTTTAAAATGAGACATTTTCATTTTCTATATAAATACTCTTGTCAACCAGTGACAATCAGAAAACACTTTCTAGGATAAATTAAAAACTCTGGAGATTTGACGGCGCCCTCGCTGTTTATAACGTGTTCTTACTCTCGGGATAAGCATTAACTAAATCCTTATAAATGGATTGTAGAGGGCTCTACTTCTCTGCACTCTGACATTGTTGGTGATTATAATAAACAAGCCAGAGCCTCGAGTCTTGTTATCCGCAGGCGTTTTCTGCTTTTCCTAACAGTCCTTGCTGCAAGAACAGATGAGAAATTCCGTTTTCCGAGAGTAACACGGGAAGAGCTTCTGTAAAGGGCTGAAGCAGAGAGCAGGTGAAACCCCAAGGACTAGACTCACAGCCATGACACCTTCTCCACGCTCCGTGAGACTACCAAGTGACCAAACCAGGGTTCCCAGAACTTCACCCTCCAGCAGCAAAGGACTTCATGGAAATAAACGGTTTTGTCTGAGATCAGCGCAACACAAATTAATTCCCTAGAGCTAAACGAACGAAACGAACTGATTTAATTGTGGCCAGCGTTCTATTTTAAATGCGCATGAGGAAAACTTTCTTCCTTCATCCAGCACTGATATTAACAGGTTACGCTTGCTCGAAGTGTAAAGAGGGTACGAAACTCTCATCAAATGGCATCTTGTTCCGGCTGCACCCTCAGGATTTGAGGTCGGGGGAAATTCTATGGAAGATCTGGATTTAGATTATGAATTAATAAATCATGAGGAAAAACAAGAATAATGATTCTATTAAAAAAATAGTAAGATAAAACAATGGCAACAATGGTTAAGGATTATTCGAGGCGCCTTTACAGATTGCCGTCACTCCGCCACCTGGGTGTTATCTGCACAGGTCCAAAAAGAATGTGTTCTTTTTCCAACCAGGGTACAGCTGGATAAATCAAATCAAATCAAATCTATACCACGATCATGCCAGAAATCTCACCTAATTGAGAAAGACAAGGCCAAGAACTACGCCTTTCTGTAGGGAACAAGGCCTCAGGGTCCTCCCACAAACTGACCTGCCACCTGCTCTGGCTTGTGGAACCCCTGCCTCTGAAGTGGGCCTGGGACACTGACAAACAAGGGCATGCTGGGGAGAGATGGGACTCTGGTACGTTGTGAAGGTTAATCTTATGTGCCAACTTGTCTGGGTCACAAGGCAGCCAGGTTTTCGGTAACATTTCTGGGCGTGTCTATGAGGATGTCTCCTGATGAGATTGGGCTGAGTAAAGGCGGTCGCTCTCCCCCAGCAGGGGGGGCTCACCGGCCCCCGACCACCTGCGTTTCCCCTCTCTCTGCCTGTCCGGGAGCTGGGAGTGCGTCTTCTCCTGTCCTGCTACTAGGACTCACCCGCCAGTGCTTCTGGTTCTCAGAACTTTGGACTCAGAAACCATTAGCTTTCTCCCAGATCCAGCTTGCAGACAGCAGATCGTGGGGCTTCCCATCCTCCATAATCATGTGAGCCGATGCCTTGTAATAAATCTATCATCTATCTGTCTGGCTATCTATCATCTATTACATATATATGTTATCTATCTACCTATCATCTATTATCTATATCTTTATATCTATCATCCATCCATCTATCTATCATCCATCTATCTATCTATCTATCTATCTATCTATCTATCTATCTATCTATCTATCTATCTATCCTATGTATATATTATCTCCTATCATCTATTTATCTATCATCTATCTATTATCTATATATTTATATCAATTATCTATCTATCTATCATCTATCTATCTTGTTTTCTATCAATTTCCTATTGGTTCTGTTTCTCTAGAATCATACATACATCCAAAAATTAAAGTCACTGCAGGCAGAGCCTGGTAGAAGTGAATTTGATCATTCTTGGTTCGTAATCTCAGTGGACAAACTGACAAGGAAAATAAAATACTTCTAAGATATAAAATGTATACCTCTAGGGGCTTTACGAAGCTTCCGGATAGAAGTCACTCTTAAGCCTTGGTATCATGTTGCTCTAGTTTTTTGAATGTACAAGGGGGTCTTCGTGTATTAAACATTCATAACTCCAATGAAAATAAAACATCATATTAATAAAACATCAAGTCAGGAAGTCACTAAGCACCTAGTGTGGTTGACTCTGTACCTGAGGGGCAGGAAATGGACCGAAGGACGGACACCGGAAGCGAAACTAATATTTTGCTCCGCTTCCATTATGATTAAGGATGTGACATACCACAGTTAGGAAACAACAACAACAAAAAGAATTTGCACCCTGAGATAAACCAAAAATAATAGGGTCACTCTGTCTGTGTCTGGTCTACAAGATAATAAAAGCCTGAGCAATTCCTACAGTCCTGAACTCCCTAAGCAAAATATAGCTCTGTGCCTGACTTCCACAATGCCGACGTATGTGGATGTGACGACAGTGTCAAAAAACTACTGTTTTCCATCCTGAGCAAAAGAACATAAATGTAACTAAATGGCAATCCTGTGGTCTTCTTCCTTTATTTGGATTTTCACTTGCAGGGCCGGTCCTTTTAAGGTCTGATTCTCTTCACCTCTTTGCAAGTTAACTTTTTCTTGTTTCTCTTTTCTAAATGCTTTTGCGTGTTGGTTTATTGAAAACCTGAAGAAAATGGCCACGTTTTAAGAACCAGGCGCTCCCACGGAGGAGGGCTCCTCTCCCATTCAGGGCATCTTTTCACGAGGCCGTGTGGCCGAGCGCGTTGGCCCTGCCTGCTGTCTCTGCCTCCCCGCCCAGAGGCACCAGACCACGGGCTGAGTGGTCACTGCGCAGTGGAGTGCACAGGTCACTCAGCTGAGGGCCAACTAGCTATCTGGTGACCTGCAGGGGCCACTATGCAAAAGGAAATCTTTATTTTGCTGTGACGAAATGTCAAAGGACCCTTTGCTCAATTGCTGGGGCCGCAGCATGTCTTCTTGTGCAGCATCTGTGAACTTCGCTCTGTGCAGCCTTCATCTCATTACATTTCCATAAGCTCCTGTCCCAGTTATGGTCAGGAAGCACAGCCCCTGGTCCCCAGGACTGTGCTAAAACAGCAGAAGAAAGAAACCGCACTGCTATTCTTGGGCAGCTTAAAGGCGAGAAGCCTCAGACTCTCTGTAAAATAAGAGATTCAGTGGTGTGAGGTCACCAGGTCACGATCTTCCCGAGAACACTGCTCTGTGGAGCCACACGTCCTTCTCAAAGTTAATAACATTGGTCCACTGCAGCGAGACCCTGTGAGCACACAATCCAAAAATGAGCCTCTGCGTGCTGTCTGTGATGGAGGAGCTCCCGGCTACCTGTGTGCAATTTTAGATCATCAAAGGTGACATTGAACACTGTCTCCTAAATTTCCATCACAGCCTTAACCACCCTGTAATTTAGCCAATAGCAGTTCTGCGGCTCTTTGGGAACAAAAGGCCCCCTTCGCGAGGCTGGAGGAAACGCTTACACCGCAGCAGGAGGCAGAGAGGCACACACGGTCAAAAACCGCAACGAGGAGCGTGTTCGCCTGGCCGCGGCCGCACCTCCGCAGTGCTGTGTCCCTCCGACCACCCCTCGGACCACCCCGTCAGACGATTTCACACAGAACTCCGTCTCTAGTTTAAGGAATTTACACAGTGTGATGTCCTTCCCCTTGACACTTATCGGCAACCTCAGTAAACGTGAAATAAATTCCAAAGGCCGGGAAAGGCACGTCCTTCAAACGCCACCGACCAATAAGGATGCATCGCAAATACGTGATGTTGAGCGGGAAAGGCAGACGCAGGGAGTATAGGTCGTTAAGATTCCATTTATAGGAAGCTCGAGAACAGGCAAAATTCATCTCTGATGACAGAAATCAGAAAGAGGTCGCCTCTGAGTGGCATCGTTGACCAGGGGTTGTGGGGTGAAAGCAACAGTGATTGTTTACGTGAGTATGTAAATATGCGAAAATGCATCAAGTTTCACTGTGTGTAACTTTACTGTATGCTATAGTCTGAATGTCTGCCCCCCACCCCCAAATCCATATATTGTAATCCTAACCTCCAAGGAGGATGGTTAAACCAGGAGTGGGGTGTTTGGGAAGTGATTAGGTCCTGAGGCTGGAGCCCTCATGAACGGATTAGTGCCCTTGTGAGAGAGACCCCCACAGAGATGCGTAGCCCTCCCACACATGAGAACACGGGGACAAGCACCAGCTCCGACCCCAGAAGAGGCTCTCACCAGAATGCAGCCATACTGGTGCCTTGATTTTGGAACTGTCAGCCAGAACTTTCCCTTGTTTATAAGCCTCCTAGTCTATAGTATTTTGCTATAGCAGCCTGAATGGACTAAAACACTGTATGTAAATTTACACTTCAATTTTTAAAAGTTTTTAAAAACCCACACATGAGCTATAAAGTTGGGGCTAAAAAGCCCACTCTCTACTGCTAAGGGCAAGTGTGGGACCTTATTTCCTGCCCCTGAATAGGCCCAGTATGGCCCAATGTCGCTTGCAGTCCCTCACAGTAGGGTGGCTGTCCCACCATTTGGCCATATTTGCTGTGTACTGTACAGAAAGGCTGGGGGATAGCCGAGGTGCACACTTCTCTGTACACTCACCCAGCTGGACAGTATTTGTTTCTCCTTGTGACGAAAACATTGCAGGATGGTTGCCATCACGATGACGAGCGTGGTTTGGCATCTCCCTGCAACCCTGTCCCTCTCGCTGTTCCCATTTAGAAATAAATGACCTGGCCTGGTACAGTCTGACCCGCAGGCCACTCACTGCTTCTGACTCTGCAGCTCCCCTGGCGCACGCCACACCCACCCTGCTGTCTGTTTCACGCAACATGTTTTCCTTCGTTAATCTGAATACCCGTGTGCTAATCGGTGGCCTGGTCGTGAGTCACTGAGCATGATGAGACCTGAAGCGGGAGGGCGATGCCAACTCCTGGAGCTGAGGTCTGACTCTCACTAGGAGCCGCGCAGCTCTTACTCCTGGCGAGCTGAAGGAGCACTGCTGTCCCCCACCCGCCCCTCGGCGAGGGCAGTGACTCATGCGCTCACATTGGATTTGCATTCCCAGTGATTGCGTTTCCGGCTATGTAAATGTCACAGTACAGAGATGCTATCAGCCCATTAGGCATTGGGATTGGGGTGCTTTAGCAGAGAAGAGGTACATTTGAAGATGTCCTTTGTCGAGCCCAGAAGCAAAGCGATATTGAAAGATAAGCGTGATTACAGACGTTCACTTTGGTGGGGTGACATTTTTAAATCGGAGCAGAGGCATTTTTTCCTTTGGTTTCTTCCTTCTGTTGGAAGGAAGCCTTGCAACAGCTCTGAGGGAAATATCACCCGTGTTCTACTTTTGCCTCATACTATAGATCAGTAGCAAAGAAAAAAAAAAAGATCTGCATTTGCTCCCCGGGACCAGACGATAGTCTCTGACCTCTGGTATACAGTTTCAGAGCACGGGCACTGGGCATGAGTTTCAAAACGATATTTTTCTCTCCGAATAATTGTCCTTGTCTATACTCAGACATAGATAAGGTTTAAATCAAAATCCAAACAGAAAGGAAATTCTACTCGTTTTTCGCTACTTAAATATAATAGCTTTCTCTGTTTGCATTAATTCTGTTCATAGGCTATGCGGGGTCAAGCGAATTATTCTGCATTTCTATCAGAGTTTTATATTTGTAAACATGATCTATATTCTTGTAGTTTCTCAGCTCTTCTGGCATCTTTGAAAGTCAAAGCGGAGTTATATTCCCATTTCTCAGGTGAAAAAAACAAACAGAAGTCAAGGTCATTGAGCAAATTCATACCTGAGAAAACATTATAGAATCCCATTTCCAATTCATGTCATCATTTCTTAAGGTTTACCAAATACTGTGATTGTGTATCCATTATTTTCCCATCAGCCAACCGCAGCATTGTTGGGAGCATCACTCACCACATCTCCATGGATGCTGGAAGGGGCGGTGACACTGAGTGTGGGCGTCCAGGTTCCTGAAGATAAACCCCCCACCACCACCACCAGTCCCTTCAGCTTGACTAGTTGGTCCTGCAGTGATCGACCCTATCCGCACACGGGAGCTACATTAAATTCAGCCCAGCCCTCAATGGTACTGTCCTTCAGCTTCTTCAACGCCGTTAGCCAATTCTTTTTGCATTTACCCAAGAAAATGTGAGGACTCGTGACGTTTATTGTCTCTGCTATATATGCTTAAATATGACAGACATGGGGCATTTGCATGGACACATGTGAATTTTTATTTCATCTAGAGGATGCCTGCTGAGTTTCCCCAAACATTCTCTCATTCTCTCATGTTGCTGGGTATGAAAATGATAATATTCTCAGTGGCTTTCGACGTGAACTAGCCCCTCTGAAAAAGGAGGAACTTTACTCAACACTGTCTGGAGGCGGCATGGCCTTGACCAGTCAGTCCCCTCTTTCTTGATCAGAGATGGGTTCACACACTGTTGTGTGGACAGCAATTCTATCCGCTCAGAAGCAGGCTGGAGAACTAGTCTGATTCCCAAATCCTTTCTTTTAACTTGTCACTTGGTTCCAAGACATTTCCTGCTGCTATTATGATCACTAATCGGCATGTTTTCTGCTATACAACAAATGAACTAAAACTCATAGTTGGTCTCATTTCCTTTAAGTCTGCTCATTAGGAAGCAGCACCAACCCTCCAGCTTATTAAAATCAGAATGTGGGCTGCTTATAACCTGGGGCGAAGTCCGTTCACTGTAAGAGAACTCAATTTGCATCTTTTCCCAGCCTCCAGGGACTTTCTTTACCCCTTCCCAGGAGCTTCAGCAAGTCTGCACCCCTCAACCAGAAGCCTTGTTACCTCTCATGAGCTCACCAGACACAGGAGGCGGGCAGGATGGACCATGAGTCTTTGAGGCTGCACATTCTCCCCAGTCTCAGCAAAAGCTGGGCTCCATCCAACTGCCCCGAGGCTGTCTCTTAGATACACACAATCCTCCGCTTTTGAAACTTCGTTTTAAAGCAATTGTTGGACATGAGGAATGCATCCCCACTGTCTACCTCCAAAACAGTACCTGCCCTGGATCCCCAAGATTGTTATTCTGACAACTAGGCAGCTCTGGCCCACTGCTACTGTCATGAGAACTATTATGGGACAGAAAGGTAACTAAATGTTTGAGCTTTTAGAGACTGTAAGTGTTCAGAGGAATGAAAAGCAGGCAGGGTTTTGGGCAGTCTATACCAGGAGAGAGGTCGTGGTTAGCAATAACCCACCTACACACCGAAGGGCTTGACTGTCCAGAATCATCCTCATTCACACCACCTAGAAATATCCACTCTCTCTTGTTGATAGATGGTAAGGGAATGGTGACCTTGCACATATCCACGTGGGCCACGCAGCTGACACTCCATCCACAGCTTACGGAGAGTTTAGGCCGAATGCTCTGTGGTCCCCGGGGAGGCCGGTGAAAAGGCCGGTGAGGGCGGCCTCTCTGTCAGGTGAAACTGCTGCCTAAGATTGTTGATGTTGTTTTGAATAAACAATAAGTCCATTCCCCCAAAATGTGTCCTGTTGAACACTCGTCCCACGAGACACTCTTCAAATGTTTGGTGAAATAAACTTGTCAAACACTGCTACCACAGCGCCCTTTTGGATATTCAAGATGCTCTTTAGTGTATTAAAGGCTCAGAGAAGTCTTGCACCAAAGAATCTTCTAAATGTAGCTTATCCGAAGTAAACGTTCTCATTCTAACATCTGCTGAGGTAAATACCTTAGAAAATCTATCCTCAGACCTATACTATTATTTCTGTATTCCAACTACATTATGGCCTGGAGAAGTTTCTCGGGCCTGTCCTTTTTGGCAAGTTCCCTTGATTCTTACTTTCTAGGGTCTCGAGCTCTTCTCTAGCTCCTACTGCAGCATCCCACCCAGGGCTGTCTCAGCCCTTCAAAGTGCCCCAAGCTCCACAGTCACCCAACTGCATTTCAGGTACTTTCACGTCAAAAGTCCATTGCCTCAGTACAACCAACATCAGCTGTAAGAGGAGAAAAGCAATCTGCATAAACTAATTCACGCTAACATGTGAATGACTAATATCTTGTAACATCATTCCCCCAAAAGACTCATCTTTTCCCAAACAATCCCTTAACACTGGGATTTTTAGTGAATCAACACATTTAGCACACAGCAAGGGAAGAGAGTTTAGGGCAAAAGAGCCACCATACACATCAGACCAGCCCTGGAACTTAATGTCCTGTAAATTATTTCTCCTCTCCAAAAATCTTCACTTCACCTACTCCTGAAATCAGAGGATCTATAAAATTTCCCTGTTTTCCCATAATTTAGTCACTCGCTACCCCAGCCATGCCGATCTGTGTGGGTAGGGCAGAGATAACTGCTTAGATTCTTCAAGTCTCACAGTCCGTGGTGACGAAAATCACAGGTTGCGGGGCGCCTGGCGCAAGGCTGTTTCTTGCCCGGGAATCCGTGAACACGTCTTTCTGTGACACGTTTACTTTTATAAAGTCCTTAAAACCCAGTAGAAAGATCAAAATTATATTCATGAAGTAGCTACACAGTAAACAAAAGGTAATTTCACTTTTCCAGAGTTGGGTTTTTTTAATCTAGGATGAGGCAAGAATTGTCATGTCGCTTTCTACTATTATTTGGGGGGGGGGGCGCGCATTGGCTTACAGGGACCCCTCCCTCTCTTGGTTCTGAAACGGAACCCTAGACCTTTTCACTTGCCTGAGCCTTTGTTGCGTCCTCCCTGAAACCTATCGTGAATGTGACCTGACTTGCTCAGCTTATCGAGGTTTCTCAGGGCTTCCTTGTGGGCCGGCTGGATTAGAGAAAAGCTGAGAGGTGTTTGCTGAGCACGCAGTGCATCCTCTGCTATAGGGACTCCTTGGACATTGTCCTGAAATTGGCAGGGATGGAGTAAGTACAGCACATAACCGCACAGGGCCACGCCTCAGAAGTAGCTTCGGGGCCATTTTCCACTCTAAGCCAGTGGCCTCACTTCTGGAAAGTGACATTCTCCAGTCTCTTTCTGTCAGGGACTCTTGACCCCCAAGCAGATTGTCTGAGGCCCCTACTGTTAGTAAAAGTATTTCCTTCCCTGTATTGTTGGACAATATTTCTTAACCTCTCACTGTTCACTCAGCTTTTCCTTCCTACAAGCTTTTCTGACTTTTCAACAAACCCTCACCTAATTCTTCGACGCTCTGAAAATACTGCCAACTGACTCTAAGATTTCCCTCTGGGGCTGGTATCAACTAAGTCCTTCCCTCCCTCCCTCCCTCCCTCCCTCTTCTCTCCCTTCCTCTCTCCCTCCCTCCCTCCTTTCCTCTCTCTCTCTCTCTCTCTCTCACACACACACACACACACACACACACACCAGTCTCAGACCCCACCTTAGCAAACACTCTTAGAAACATGGCTCATATCTGGTATAATTTAAGCAGAACAACAAAATCAAAAGCCTGAAAGGATTCCTGGAAATAAGATCCTATTAGTGCCAACAGTTTTAAATCTTGAAGTGCTCACATTTTTCAAGCCACTTTGCCAAACGGCTACAAACGATGCAAGTCTACATTATTTCAAGTCGGATTTTCAGTTCTTTATGAGAGGGGTTACCTCTGGCCCATGTCCAAATGGACGGGAAAATGCCAGCAAAACATGGTGAAAAATATCTGTATCGCTTAGATATTGAAGGGGAGATCAGGTTAATGAATTCCAGGTACAAATCATCCACACAAGCAATTCCATGGCTCTTCCCTGGGATTGGCCTACACAGAAGATACAGTTCGTCATTCGTCAGTAGATTGTGCAGCAGGGAGGAGAGCTGTAGGTTATCTGTGAGGTGAGTGTTTTTGGCATTTGGTGCAGCGTTAATATGTATAATTACAAGACATAGCCTGAGGGGAAAGGCCCAGTCCAAAAATAAACACCACTCTGAAAAACAAAGCCTCAAAGGCCTTCTTAGCTCTTGAGTCTTTGCTCTCTCTCTGTCCTCCCAAGAAATACGATTGTTAATCTTTTAGTTTTCCACTCACGGTCGGTTCAAGCCTAAAGGAATGACTTCCGTTTCCCTTTGGTTGACCCTGCAGGAAGTTCTGAGCATGGGGACAGCCGCCAGAGTAAGGAGCAGGGAATTCCGTGGTCCTTTGTGAGAGAAGACAGTGGTTTGGGAATCTGACAGCGAGGGCCTGGGAAGGGTAGATCTGAGCAGGGGAGGTTGGGTCCACTTACCCCTCCAGTGCCTGGCATGGCTCACATCCTGCCAAACTGGGAGGTGGGGGTGGCATGTAGTTGGCTGAACTGAGGGAGAAAAGTACCCTCAACCTCCCTCTAGTCCTTCACCATCTCTACATTCCTGGCATCAATGGCCATAAAAGATTCTCCCATCTACTTATTCAAAACTGATTCTCTGTTCGTTCTTCCAGACCACGAGGGCCTAAGCAGGGGAGGGTGCAACGCTGCAGACAGCAAAGCCTTAAAGTAGGGCAGGAAGCCGTGAAGGTCATTCTTAAATGCTCGACCTTCTGGTTCTGAGTGACCCAAGTCACGAAAGGAAATTCCCCGCCTGAGAACTCTCTTAGCTTTGTCTCGTCAATGATGGTTCCTTATTACGAAAAGAAGAAATCAGACCAGATAACTGTTGACCTTCCTAACTCTGCCACGCTTTTGTTCCTGGGACTTTTAAAGTTGGAGTCCAGCCACAGAACTTTTCAAAGGCTCAGAAACAAAGCCGGCGGCCAGCCAGGGAGACATCGCTAGGCATTGTCCCTCGGAAGCAGACAAGTCTATAGCTGACAGAGAGGCCACAAAAAACAAAGGCCTTACCAACTCCCCCAAGATTCCACCTGATCCCAGGCAGATCCAGGAGTGATGGCCAGTCCCCAAGAGAGCCCCGGCGATTACTGCCTCCTGGCCTTCCCATCGTGTGTACCCCCTCCACACACATATGAAGGGGGCTGGCCTGAGGGACTAAGACGATGCCGCAGAACTGACGGTCTGTGACTTCCACGCTCGGTCCTAAAAGACATGGCGCCTTCTGTCTCCCTGTTGAATTATTCTTCCCTCACCTTCTGGGGAGAGCAGACTGGAGGGTCCTCGAAAGGTTAGAAATAGAACCACCACATGACCCGGCCATTCCACTTCCGGGTACTCATCTGAGAAAATCCAAAACACTAATTCGAAATGCTATATTTAGCCCTAGGTTCACCGCAGCATTATTTACAATAACTAAGCTATGGAAGCCACCTAAGCGCCCACTGATAGACGAGTGGATGAAGAAGCTGTGGTACATATATGCAATGGAATGTGACTCAGCCAGAAGAAGAGCGAAATCTTGCCATGTGCGGCAACATGGATGGACCTAGAGGACATTATGCTAAATAAAATAAGTCAGACAGAGAACGACAAATGCCACCTGAGTTCACTTTTATGTGGACTCTAAATAATAAAATAAATGAGCAAATAAAACAGAAACTCGTAGATACAGAGAACAAATTGATGGTTGGCAGACAGGAGGGGGTTGGAGGGAGGGGCGGAAAAGTGGAAGGGCTTATGTGCAAATTGCCAGTTATGAAAACAGGCACAGAGGTGTTAAGTACAGCACGGGAAATGTAATCGATAATATTGGAATAACTGTGTATAGTCACGTGGGTACTAGACTTATCAGGGTGATCACTTCCTAAGTTATATCAATGTCTAATCGCTATGTTGTACATCTGAAACCAATATAATACTGTATGCCAACTGTTATTTAAAAATAAAATTAAAAAGGAGATTTAAAAATGACTTACTTCACCCTTGTAACCCATGCTATTTTGAAAATTTTAAAGCGTATTTACAAATGTTCATTCCAGTGTAATAGAAAGCATGTTGAGTTTACCTATGCACTATTGTTGAGTTAACTTACTCACTAGGCTCAGTCTGATTTCCAAAGATTTTCCAAAGATTTCCCGAGCCTGCCCAGGTGCACTGAATATAAGTGACACTCCCACAAAAATAACATCGAAAGGGTTGTAACCCTGTTTAGTTTGGTGCTGTCTGGACTTCAAAGTCACCCCGAGTTTTGGCATCTACCCCAAAAGTAATTTTCCCAAAGACCAAAGAACCTCCTCCAAAAGATTGAACTCCAAATGGAAAAAATATACATCGAAAATAAGAAAGGGGGAAAAAAATGTAGTCCCACCCCCAAGGGGGATTTATAAAAATTAGTGCCGAATATTCAGTGAAAACCCAGGAAACCAAAATGTTCGGAAAAGAGACGGAAGAGTATTGTAAGTTCCGTTGAAATAATAAGAATTCCAAAGAGGCCTCCTTAGACCATGCTTGGCCGATATCTCTTGTAGATTTTATTAGTCTGCATTTAAAACACGTGAAAATTCAGAGTGAGATATAGGCCTAAATATTTTTGTTCCAACTTCTGGTTCTTTGGTATATGCAACTAGGAGCCAACAGACAGGCGTGGGCAGTGCAAAAAGCAAGCTGAAGTCCCCCAGAGGCACCCAGCAGCTGGCAAAGCTCCAAGGTTGACCAGCAGTTCACAATACTCACTAACTGCATCACCTGACTCTGATAACACCCCATGTTCCTAGAAAGTGGGGGGGGGGGTGCCCAGGGCTAAATGGAGTAATAAGCAACTGGGAAATGAGTATGCATCCTTGAAAGTGGATAATAAGTAATGCTTTTGAAGTTGCAAAAAAAGTTTGGGCCAACAAAATGAGGGGCTAAAACTGGATTATTGGTAAGCACAGAGGTATTGTTTTACTGATTATTACAGAGATTTTCAAAAATGGCCATTACCTGGTGCCGCATCTTCGTGAACTTAATAAGCAGGGACAAAGTGCGTGCATGTTATGTTATTATAGATGGGTACCACGTGGTGTGGGGAGGAGAGTGTAGAAATGACTCATAAACTTTGTGAGGATAAACTGTTTAGTTAAAAAGGAACTAGCCCCAACTGGACCATTGAGTCAAGCGTTTTTGTTTTTGTTTTTATCCTTTTAGGTATAGAAACCTCACAATTGACCTCTGGGCAAAGCTAAAGCTAGAATCCTAATCACTTTTATATTCTTATAATTTTCTACAGTTAAATCCATTGAAAGTCAGTTTACTTGCCAGGCCGCCCTGACTGTAGTATTCACTACTTCTCTTCTGTGGTACCTAGACATCAAACACACTTGACATCGATCTGCAATAGTGAATTACTCCAGTGCACTCGCTCCTGAAGCACACCATGCAGATCCTGAGAACGCCCAGCACCTCTGCAAAAATGGCCAGTATTAGAGTGAGTTATCTCCAAGAATATGAGTCAGAGATACTTATGTAAAACTCACTCTCAGGGAAAAAGGGATGTCAACCCCTTTTGTAAATACTGCTATAGATGGAAGGATAAGAAAAAGAGGGTGAGGAGGGGTTGGAGCTCTCTCCAGGTGCCTAGGAAAGAAGGGAGGGCCCCAGAGAGGTCATAGGATATGTAGTGAGTTCAGGGCAGCCCAAATGTTATGTTGCTTCACAATTTGCCAAGGGCAAAGTCGGATCTGGATGCAGCAGGCTCCAGAGGATATGGCGCTCTGTAACCTATGTTCAAGTCTCCACTGAGCTCTTTCTCCTGGATGACATCATTGACAAGTCATCTTCGATTATGTCAGGAGTTTCAGGGACATGGAGAGGTATCAACGGAATTTAGAAGAGACTAAAAGGTAATGCTCCTTGGGATCCATTCCCAGTTCTGTCACTGACTCACAGGGTGACTTTATTATTCCCACTGTTATTAGGGCTATTTTATTGAAGACTGATATAATGCATAAGATTTGGAGGTCAATCCAGGACCTCTCCTTGCTTAGTATCCAAATTAAATGTGGATTTTATTTAGGATACAATTCAAGAGAAAGGCAGATATAAAGTACATAAAAATCTAAGAGAAGTAGAGTTTGAAATTTTGACGAATTTCCCTCTTTAAAACTCTTTAAAATTTTTGTTGAGGTGAAATTCATATAACAAAATTAACCATTTTAAAGTGAGTACTTCAGTGATATCTAGTACATTCTCACTGCTTTACAATCACCACCTCCAACTCCTCCCAAGACACTGCCAACCCTTTGCGGTGAAGTCCCACATCCAGTGAGCAGTCACTCTCTAGTCACCTCTCCCTCCAGTCCCCGGCAACCTCCAATCTTTGTTCTGGATCTTTTGTGTAAATGGCACCATAAAATATGTGATCTTTTGCGCCTGGCTTCTCTCACTTAGCACGAGGTTCCTGAGGTTCCTCCATGTTGCAGCATGTGTCAGCATTTCAGTCTTTTTCATGGCTGAGTAATATTCCATTGTATGTATATACCACTTTGTTTATCCATCCATCTGTTGGGCTGTTTCCACCTTTCAGCTACCATGCTCCCCTTTTAAAAATTCTATCACCTACTCCACACTCTTCCTCACACACACTCTCCTGTTGTTAATTACAATACCCTAGAATTCCATTCCAGCCTGTGTTTTTCTTTTCCATTGTCAGTGTGTGTGTGTGTGTGTGTGTGTGTGTGTGTGTGTGTGTGTGTGTAATTTCTATGTAATTTTAAAATTACCTCTGGCACATGTCCAAATAAGAAGCCTAAATTCTCTGCTGCAGATGAGAAAACAGATACAGCAGCAATTTTGACACTGAAAAGATACAGTAGCAATCTTCGCTAAAAAAGATAGAGTAGCAATCTTTGATACTAAAAAGATACAGTGGCGATCTTTGACAGTTTCATTGATAAACTCTATACCTCAACAACCTGGTATCAAAATCCTATGAGCTCTTCTCTCAACATCCGAGGGAAAAGCAAGTGATAGAAGGATTCGCTAACAGTATTACATCTGTTCATGGAACAGAACATGGGTTGCAAAGAGCTTGTTGAAAATAAAAGAGGTTATTTAAAAGAAAAAAATAAATAAGCCATCTAAACCAGAGCTAAAATGACTGACAGCAAGCGAGATCTGAAACAGCGATTTTCAAAATAAGGTTCCCACACCTGTCACGCCAGCAGCAGGGTCCTCTGGGAACTTGTTAAAAAATACATACTCTCAGTCCCCACCCCAAAATGACCGAATCAGAAACTCTAGGGGTGGCTGTAGCAATTCCTCCAGGTGATTTTGATACATGCTAAAGTTTGAGAATTACTGATGTATAAACGAGTGGATTACTCTTGATTTGATACTTGGGTTCTCAAAGCAATGATTTGTGTATTTATTCATCTGAAAAATGTTCTTTTCATCAGGAGTATTTTAACATTAAAAGTGGGCCTACAGAACCTGCCAAAATGATCAGTTGTGTGGACTTTCTGTTATCTAGGACTAAGAGTGTTTTCATAAGGATTTTTAGAAGCACAAACGTAATCTACACATTGAGAGAAGGAAACGAGCCAAACCATTTAATGGAGCCAGAAAAGGCTTTTCTGCTGGGACAGCTGCCACTGGAGGGGTGACCTGCAGCATTTGCATATTAAATATGGCCATTTTGTCTTGGCCCAGCATTTGTGGGAAGAGAAAGAAGTTCAGGGGGACAGAGAAAGGGGCTTGCTGTTCCAAGCAGGCAAGCTGTTATAGCAGTTCTTTGCTACGGTTTTCACTTGTTTGTTCTAGCTTAATGTACTGATTTTTAAATAGATCTTTATAAGTTTTGGAAAAGTTTAGGCAAATATTAAAAGTAAAACATAATCTCACTACCGAGCTATAACAACTGCTCAAATTTTTATGAGATTTTTTAGTTTTCCTGGTGCTTTTTAAAAATTCAGAGCTTTTTAAAATTATTTATTTATTTATTTTTCAGGCGAGGCAACCCTTGGTTGACCTTACAGATTGCAAGGACCTTGTCAGCTTACAATCTCTTTTTTAAAAAAAATTTTTTTACGCCTACAGCACCTGGTCTTCCTAGGTGGTCTCCCATCCAAGTACTAATCAGGCCCGACCCTGCTTAGCTTCCCACTTTTTAAAATGTATAACACATTTTTCCAGCTTTACTGAGATATTATTGACATATAACATTGTACGAGTTTAAGGTGTATGTGATAATTTATTCCATGTACTGAGAAATAATTACCACGGTGAAATCAATTTGTAAAGTAAGTCCAAATTTACCAAATTCTTTTGGTAAATACATACATATTTAACCACACAATGAGACATACATATTTAACTACACAACTTTCTTTCTAACATAGCCCAAAGTTATTTCCATTGTTCTCCCCCAAACCACAAGAACCTAGCCTACTTCAAGGGTCTTTGAATACTCCCTCCCATCACCCAGCTGCTTTCTAGTCTTATGGTTTTATCTTTTCTTAAAGTTTTAAGTTACTTTTCAAACAACAGTTAAATTTTCTGACGCATTTTAACAATTTCTGGATTCCGCGTTCTTTCTTTCCTGATTTCTCTGAGGTTTCTCTGTTGCTCTTGTTGAATACTTATTTTAATAGTTATTGACTGAGGACTTACAGGAGAGAAATTATCATAAGATTCTTATGTTAGAAAATGACTGTCTTTGACCCTTAATCTTGGAAGAAAATTTAGCAGGGAAAAAATTCCAGGTTGGCAGTATTTTTTCTAGCGCTTTGCTTCCGGGGTCTCTCCCGGCTCTCAGTCGCACAGTCCTTTCCTCTGAGGCTCGCCGTCTTTTCTCACAGAGAACTTTTGAGACCGATCCTTATTCTTGATCCTTTGTATTCTCACCGTGTGAGGATTTATCATTATCCTTCTGGCTCAGTGCTTATTGTGCCCTTTGAATTATTCACATTTTCATTCTGAGCCCTAATAACTTCTTGCTCTTTGTTCCCCTTGGAAAAGGAGTTCTGAAAACTTTTTCTATAAAAAGCTAGATACAAATATTTTCGGCTTTGCAGACCACACATAGTCTCTGCCACATATTCTTTTTTTTTTAAAGCAACCTTTTAGAAGTGTAGAAACCATTTTTAGTTTACAGCTTGAACAAAATTTTGCTGACCCCCACCCTAAAATCCCTGTCATACCTTCCAACTCCACCAGCACACTGTTCTTACTCTTCATCCCTTCCCAGTCCTACACACACACGCGCGCGCACACGCACATACACACGTCTCCATACTGTTATAAGCCATGTCCCGCTTAACAGGAGTTAGTTCAAATCATTTGAGACCCAAAGTATCTGCAGAAATGTAATCCTGAAGCCAGAATTACGATTCCGAACATGTCCCAAGGGAGACTTTTTAACTGGGGTAACGGTCTTGTTCAACGGCAAAGTTTTTTAAACCTCTTTTTGGCCCAGACCCACAATAAGGAATACATTTGTATCATGACCCGATACACACACACACACACACACACACACACACACACCCCTCAAACAAGTTTCAAGGAGTGGTACCTATCTTCATGCGATGTGTTCTGATATTATCCTCTTGCATTCAGTTCCATTTCATTACTTTTAAAAGGCTGTGACCACTTGCTATATTGTTTTATGATCCACTAATTGGTTGTGGCTTTCAAATATGAAAAACACTGGTCTGTAATATTCTTTTTAGAACACTGGGAGTCAAATAGTTTTGTGTGCTGGCCTGGGACTCTAACCATCATTTATAATGTTGTTCTACTGCAAAAATATATTCTGATTTCCAAACAAGTCAGTTAGAATCTAATTTGGGGAACTCAGTCCATCGGTAACCTGAGGACAACCAAAATCTAAGTCAGGAACATGTTTATATTAGGAGTTCATTTAGACCAGGACAAGGAAAAGCTGACAGCCCTCCTGAAGGCCTCCTGAAGTAATTCTAATAAACTTGTCTGCTTGGGAATAGAGCTTATCAGGAAGTAGCAAACCTTAGCATTTATGCAACTTCTTCTCCCTTTGAAAAAGGACTTAATTTGAATTTCTGAAGACAGTACAGAGGCAATTCATTTTCTCCATAACGCACAGATTGGAAGTGACTTTAATGTGTTTGCTACAAAATATAATTCTGTAGTTGCCTGAAGGGTTTTGTGAAATCTACCAGTTTTTGTTCCTCTGTCTCAGGTTCTGTCTTAGGCAAGACCTTCCCCGTCCTCACTGGTCCTGATGGAGAGCGTCTGGCAGTTTGGGAAATAGTCCCCATGCACCCAGGCGTCATCAAAGCCGCACTTAGGAACTCTCAGAATATCATTCGAAATGAGCCTGACTTTATTTTTAGGGCCTTCTAAGTGTTTTCCCTCTATTTTACGTAAATTTGAACAAAAATCTAATCCAATGACTCTAAACCATGTGTGTATCAATAGTTATCCTCAGGCTTTTTTTTTTTGATACCTATAAATTAATTGTTTTATGAAATTATTTCAGAAAACATTGGAGTTTAGCAGTACATGGGTGTATCCTACCAATTTTTATCACTTTTAAAGTGGACTCTAACATCATTTCCTTCTTCCTACCCCTAAAAAATAATAGCCAAATATCCCCTTCAAGATAGCAAGCACAAGAATATCTAGCTTCTGTCTGGGGTTGCAATGCCGAGAGATGCAAAGACTATTGCTGATGGATAATCCAGGAGGCTCTAAGCAAAAACTGAGACCTCTCCTCAAGGCATCCATATGCCTAAATGTCCGCAAACTATATACATCCTATGTCTTCCATCCTGAATCACACTTGTGAGAGGGCAGCGAAGGGTCCTATATGTGACATAGGTGGTGTGAAGAAAAGCTTTCAAGCATCTAAAACCTCCCTCTTAATCCACCGTTAGCCCTTTAGCTTTTTAGACTATCGTTCTGGGCAAGTTTCTTACCCTTGTAAGCTTCAGTTTCCTTATCTATAAAACAGAAATTAATGCATCCACATACAATGAGGACAAAGAGAATTCATTTAGCTGAATGTGAAAAGTACTTATAGTGTCCGGCACATGGTCAACCACTCGATGAATGCTGGTTCTTTTCCTTCCCCTTTTGTGTTTAGATAAAATTTCAAAAAAGTATACTTGTTGGGGCCTCCAGTTCAAATGCGCCACTGAGCACTGGTATTTGTTTTTTCTCCGTCACTCTGCCCTTTGCTGCCACGCTGCCCACTACCCTTGAGATCCTACGCAAATGGTAGTGAAGGAATAAATCCATAACAGCAAAGAGAATGAGAGAGGACCAACCCCTGGGCACTTCCATGGAGGAAAGACGAGGTCCAACTGACCACAGCCTCACCGGGCTCCAGGATCAGAAAGAGAAACAAATGAAGCTGGGCATAAAGGAAAGATTTAGCTCAGAAGAGTCTCCTCCGATGGGCAAAGGAGTCATGCCTTTGGCCTTGCAAAAAGGGACAACAATCCTAGCACACAGTATAAAAACAGACTATTAGTTTTCAAACTTTAAGAACCCGTGGAAGACTGGAAGATTTTAATAGAATTACAGAGCAAATGTCATGTTATTAACCTTGCCTTACGGTTGTACAGCACCCGAAGAGCGGGGGCTTAGCAGATCCCCGCAGCTCGGTCTCACTGAGGCGACTATTAAGTAAAGACCAGAGGGAGTGAGGCGTGTGCACGTCTGGAGGAATGCGAGCCAAACAGTGGGAAGAGCGAGAGCAGGGAGGCTGAGGCGGCAGTCAGCCTGGTGCGTCTGTGGACGGGCCTGTCCCTCCGCAGGGGAGAGTAATAAGACAGGAGGTCAGAGAGTGTGCAGTGGTGGCCATTAAAAAATAATTCCTCATGGGGATGTAAAGCGAAACATAGGGATTATAGTGAATAATATGGCAATAACGATGTAGAGTGCCAGGTGGGTAAGTGGATTACTCAGAGGGACCACTCTGTAAATTATATAAATGTCTAACTACTATGCCATACACCTGGAACTAATATAATATTGAATGTCGACTGTAATTGAAAAATTTTTTAACGGGGTGGAGAAGGGAAATAAGAGGTTCGAATTTTCAGGTATAAAACAAATAAGTCATGGGGATGTCACGTACAACACAGGGAATATAGTCAATAATATT